>NC_137611.1:8470165-8600165 GCF_963280865.1 Gymnoscopelus braueri
AATAGTGTGTAACAACAGAACAATTATATATATGCATATATATATATGTATATATATATATATATATATATATATATATATATATATATATATATATATATATATATTACCCATCATTTCCGTCTATACCAGCAGTCATCAGCCACTGCAGTAGTGTGGTGTTGTTTACCTGCAGAAACACATCTGTATTTTTGTGTTTTCACTGTTTGTTTTTGTGGCCCAAAACAATGAAAACAACGTATTTATTGTTTTGTTATGTGGAGAGAAAGCATTGCAATGCAGAATGCCTGCAGCACTCCAACAGTCAAACAACAGTTCAAGGTGCATGGCACAACAATACCATGAAACTGAGAAAACAGCCAGGCTGCACACAATAAAATATAATAAAAAAGTCCTTTTCACATAGTTTTATTTTCCTCTCAGCGTTTCAACCAAACACCTCAGTGTTATGAGGGTTGAAACGTGTCCACGTTGCTCTGTCGTGGAGAGGTCAAATAACATGTGAAAAGGACATTTACTGTGTGCTATTTTTCAGTTTCATTGTTGTGTTATGTAAACACAGGGCAAAGTGACATACTATGCCTTTAAAGTCCTGTGGCTGGTGAGGCCAAAACAACAACAACATGGCCTGATGATGATTGCACACATTGCATAACATGGAAAAAGCAATTGAGCAATTCTGTTGACTGTATTCTTCTCCATTTAGTCAACAAAACACCTCCATACCTACAACAGTGTTTCCCAAACAGTGGGTCGGGACCCATTTGAGGGTCGCGGACCCATTTTTATGGGAAGTAAAACATATATTTTTTATTTATTTATGTTTTACATTAAAAAAAAAAAAAATCAAGAAATAATTTCATAAATAAATGAAATAAATCTAAGAAATTTCATAAATCTTGAAAATAGCAGATCTACAAGTTGTAGATCCCCTACTCGTTTAGGTCTTGGAGAGACATAAAACTTCTCTTTTGGGTCTCTTGCTAAAAAGTTTGTAAACCACTGGCCTACAAAGACCTACAGTACTTGACAGACCGCAAGGAAGCAAACTCCAATATCTTATGTAACCTGTGTAGCCTACTGTATATAACGTGATCTACAAGTGCTGGAAGGTAACTATGTACATTTACTCAAGTTCTTGTGTACACATTTTGAGGGATATTCCTTTTACTTTGATACTTCTACTCCACTACATCTCAGAGGCAAATTAACTTTATGGTCCACTACAATTATTTTAAAACTTTAGTTTTAGATTAGATTATTACAAAACATACATTGAACCAATTACGTTTACCAACCATATTACCAACCAATATTTATACTTCGGCTATTCGGAAATAGCCGATCTAACAAGCTCATAACGTTGTGAGCTTGAAGATCTGCTACTTTGGAACAAGTTTGACAATTGTTTGTACTTTTACTTTGGTACTACAGGTATATTTTCATGCTAGTACTTTTGCACTTTTACTCAAGTAAAACCTTGAATCCAGGACTTTTTACTCGTAACAGAGCATTTCTACATTGTACTATTACTACTTTTACTAAAAAGGTATACTGGGAGTACTTCTTCCACCACTGTAATCTACACCATGTGAAATAAAGATAAGACATTTTTCAAAAGAAACAGAAATACTTTATTACATTCTTAAAAGCACATATCATGTATCCAATAGGACAACAATATATATATATATATTTATATCGAACTGAGTGACTCGTTATTATCTCTTGGACTGGTAATATACCTCTTGTACATTTTGTCACAGGGAAAGAGAAGGGAAACAAGCTATTCTTTTTAGTTTTTTGTTCGGACGTTTTTTTCCCAATCTTTCATTAAAAAAAATTAGTCACTGAACTTTACAAGACAAAAAGTGGAGACCAAAAAAAATAAAATAGGAAAAAAAAGTGGATAAAAGACAGATAAATGAAAATCACAACAAAAATAAATGTTAAAAACCCACGTAAATAAAATTAATTTTAAATTCTATTCAACTGATTTTCTTTTTTAAACCTTTCGTAGATCACATGTCTTGTAAAGGTCATGTTACAATATCAGGAGTAAGGGTGTGTGTGGGGGTAAGAAGGGTCTTTGACACTTTGTGAGTAACATTCACAAAAATAGAGTTTACTGTATATACGTTTATCCACAGTGATTCATGGTTACGGGTCTCATCTTAGGTGCACATAGGTGTGAGTACAAGGCTAGTAGAAAGACACTGGTGAACAGGGGTCACAGGGCAGAGCAGAACACCTAATAGCTCCCCGAATGGCCGGCCATACGAAAAGACGCAGGTTTCTGACAGCGCTCTGTTTGCTGGGACTTGACGGGAGTCCATGAATAAAAATCGAGCCACTTTGAGTACTTAGAAAAGCAAGTATGTGTGAATCTGAGGTATTATTAAAAACCACGTAAGCCCTGACGCGTACTTTGTCGCGAGACCAAGCCCATTTACGAGCTTTGTGCAGCTCGTAGATGGGCTATTCGACGCCTACACTGACATGCCCAAAAAAATAGGGACACCAGGTTGAAAAGTGGTTAAACGAGCAATTTAATGCCATCGTGTTATGTAAACGTAGAGCGTTATGGATGACCGATCACAAAACATACAAAATGTACAAAAAATAAATCCATCAATAAAGTCTAGGAGAGAGGGGAAGCTAGGAGCTCTGTTCTGACCCCAGACTATAGTGCCCCTAGAGGAAAGAAGGATAAGTGCTTGGTTTCGGACAGGGTTTGTTTGGGGGACCAAATGTACAAAAAATATGCGGTTGCTTCTTGCTCCAACCAGTGAGGAGGAGGAGGAGGAGGGCTGACATCACACACTGAACAGAGTGAAAAAAAAACACCCTGTAACCAACAGAAACACTGGGTGAAAAACACCCTTTAACCAACAGGGTGAGAAGACACGTCAACACCTTACAGACTGCTGATTAGACGCAACGCTGCATGGGGAAAACACTGCGGTATCCCACCACCCTACCCACCCACCCCCCCCCCCCCCCCAAGTCTCTGTGTCACCAGGAGTCCCTGCTGTCCCTCTCCTCTCCTTTGGGTCCGTCCTCTCATCGTTTTTTAGGCAGGGTGTCGCCACGTCACCATCATCTCTCTCTCTCTCTCTCTCCCACGGTCCGAAAACGCCGAGATGAGAGAAGGGGAAAAAGTCTTTGCCGTTTCTTTCGCCGGGAGAACCAACGAACGAACGAACAAACTGCTACCCTGCTGGTTACGTCGTCTGCAACGTAGTGTCCACCCCCGGGAGGGTTTGTTGCCGTTGGAAACCTGAGAGTATATTATGGTCAAAGAGAGGAAGAATTGTCCGGAAGAGGATCGACTGTCCTTTTATTTATAGTGTCCGTATTCACGTTGAGCCTCTCTCCCCGTGAAACCTCTCTTATGTCTCTCTCTCCCTTTCTTTCTCTCTCTGGAAACAAGCACTCGCACAACAAACACACACACAAAAAAAAGTTCTCACTATATACTTCTATATTCATTTATTTACATTCTTATTTAAAATATTTTGTTTATAAACGTGTATATAAATTAAAAGATAATTTCATCTCTTACTGTCTTCTAAGTGGCATTTTACAAAGGGAAGGGGGTTCGTGGGACTGAGGTTTGTCATTGCATTGTTTTTTTTTACAAGAGCCTACGAAGGGCAGCACCAAACACCATCTGAACATGTGTGTGTGTGTGTGTGTGTGTGTGTGTGTGTGTGTGTGTGTGTGTGCGCATGTGCGCGTGCGTGTGTGTGTGACTATTGGTTATATTTACATAAAAAGATTATTAGCCAGCACTAAGCAGTGATGTAGAGCTGCAGCTATAAATTACTTTTGATTAATCGATGAATCTAGAAGTGCATTTTTGGAGGGATAATGATTGCAATTTTTTAATATATATATATATATATATCGACTAATCAACATGAGAACATTCTAAATGTTTTTTTTTTTATGATCAACTAAATCAATTAGTCTGATATTAAGCACTTGAGCCCTATTTATTTGTACAAGGGTGTACGGGTATTTTCCCTATTCTTTAAACTTGATTTTATTAAAATCAATCAATATCGAATATCGAATCAATTAAATCGATTAGATCGATTAAACTGCTGCAACCCTACAGTGAGGCATAATATTGTACTGTTAACTCTTCCTTTCGTTAAGATGAAAGGAAACGAGTTGTTTTGATAAGCTTGGTCCCTTAGAGCTGGTCAGTACTATGATATCGCTATGAAAATATATAAACACACACACACACACGTAAGTACGTGGTACAGCAGAGTACCGCACAAAGCGTTACAGTACGTCAACTCAAAGAAGACCTATGTGTATATTGACTGGGAAGTGTTTAAGTGTGCGGACTAAAGCCAGATTCAAACTTCGTCGCACGACGGTATCTCGCGGCAACAATAGCAGAACCTATAAGCTCACAATGCGTCGCCGACGCGACGCATTGTGAGCTTGTAGGTTCTGCTATTGCCGACCGTTCTCGGTGCCATACCTTCGCGCGACGGAGCATAAATGAAGGCTTAAAGAAGACTTCGTTCTGGCATGTGGCAGGTTTTGTACATTCGCCGTAGGACTCTGTATAGGCTGTGTGCACTGGTGCTTGTCGTATAGGCTCTGCGCCATGACTGTACTACCCTTTTTCCACAAGGTGGCAGCACTCTCGTTTTCCTGTTGTTCCGAGGTCAGCGGTGTCCCGTGAAAGCTTCATTTTGATTTCGGTCAACAGCAGCAGATTTGAACCGGAGAAAAAAACACAACACCTTCATGATATGTTGTTAACGGGTTCAAATCTGCTGCCGAGCCAATCAAAAATGAAGCTATGATGAGAAACTGACGCGGAACAGGGAAACTGTAATGCTGCCACCTTGTGGAAAAAGGGAAGTACAGTCTTGGCACGGAGCCCATTGAGGTACATTCATTAACTGGTTTTCGGTAACCCCGAAGTGGGGGTCAAAAGGTCAAAGGTTGTTTTTGACCTTTTTTTAATGCCCGTCAGCTTTTCACTGATGCTGCTAAGATCACTGGTTTCTCAACGTAGGATCCGGGGACCACCGAAGGGCCCAAATGGACCCTTACAGGGTCTGTAACTCTGAGAGCGTACAAATGGTCCCAGCCATGTGGTTCCATCTGTACATCTCTCAAAGTTACAGACCCGCAAGGACACCTGGCGACGCCCCGAACCCGACGCTGAGACCCAGTAATACTAGATGACCGTTGAGCATGTGTTGGTCTGTAGTGTAAAGGTGCTTTGCCGGCCGGGGGTTAGTGAAGGACTTAGCTAAGGATCATGGGAAACTGAGTCCTGGTAAAAAAAAATCGATTGTCTCTTTAACTGCTGGTTATAGAGCTTTCAACGTCTCTCTCCTATGTTCTCATCATCTCTCTCTCTCTCTCTCACTCACACACACACACATTCTCTCCATCTCTTCTGTCTGTCTGTCTGTCTGTCTGTGTGTCTAATTAACTACGGGAGGAGTCGGGGAGAGGCATGTCGCTGCCGAACACTTCCCGGTACAGAGGAGGGAAGCTGTAGGCCGTCTCCGGATGCATCAGACGGAAGAACTCCAGCTTGTCGACGTGGAGGTTACAGATGGACTTCATCATCGGTAGCTTGGACAGCATCTAGAGAGAGAGAGAGAAAGAGAGAGAGAGATAGAGAGAGAGATTAATCTCTGTGAACGTGTGTGTGTTTGTGCAGGTGCATGCAATTGTGTGGGTTACAATGAGATAATCTGTGCCAAATGACCTGTGAGTGAACCTAGTGTTGTATCTGCCAAACTGTCCTTATCACGTTTCACGAGTGTAAACAGGATTTAAATAAATGGAGGTCAATGAAAAGTTTTGGTGAGATAAAGTGGAAACCGTAAACATGAGACCGGGGGGAAAAAAGGGGGAGATGCACAGGAAAGAGAAGGAGAGTTCAGGATAACGGAAGTTTAGGGTCAGAGAACGTGACTTGTATTTAACCACTTAAGCCATTCAATCCGGGGACGCATTTGTCATTTCAGATTTCTGTATCTATTCAAAAATAGCAGATATACAGTACAATGAGCTTGTAGAGCTGCTATTTTTGAAAAAAATAAATAATAATTGCGCAAATCTTTGAATACATAATTATATTCTTTAAGCGAACATTTGTAACTCAAATCTTTGCTTCTGGAGGTCACTGGAACAAATATTTTACAAATGTTTGCTTAAAAAATATATATTATATTTAAAGATTTGCACACATTTTCAAGATTAAAAAAAAAAAAAAGCAGATCTACAAGCTCATAACACGGCACTCTGTGCCGTGTTATGAGCTTGTATTATCTGCTATTTTTGAATAGCCAAAGAAATCTAAAATGACAGAGATGTGTGTTCCCGGATAGAATGGGTTAAGCCCAATAAAAATAAGAATAAAGAAGAAAAAGAATCGCCGATTGACAAGAGGTTACTTTAGCTGCTTGCGTTGTGAGCTTGTACATGGCAATCTTTGATATATTTTTACCTATAATGGCATGCCTAAAATAGGTACACTAGGCTGAAAGTGGTTACGAATCAGGACGAAAGTGATGTGAAATTATAAGTGGAGTATAATGTCTAAAATATCGTCCTGAGCTACACTACGTATATAAAGTATTCACCTGTTTCCTAGGCTGTGTGTTTTCCACTTCCTGTCGATTTCATTGGATATCATTGGTCATCTGACCAGTTTAATTGGATTTCATTGGATCAAATCGACAGGAAGTGGAAAACACACAGCCTAGGAAACAGGTGAATATAGGCGAGGGGGGGTTTTCCGGTTCCAGGAGACTGTGCTGGTTCTGCTGAACTGTTCTCTTACCTCGTCCAGTTTGTCTTCTGAAGCTCCGCTCATGGTCAGACTGTGCTGCAGGGCCAGGTAGATCTTGTCCTGGAGCTGCTGGACCTTCTCGCCCTCCGTCAGCCACAGACGATCTGCAAGGGAACAGAGAATATCATGGTCAGCTTAGAGAGCCAGTAGGAGAAACGGAGAGACCAGAGCCTTCAGACAATCTAAGTGTTCTTAGGGCTCTTTAAAAATCAGCCGTCCGACTGTGTTCGGACGTGTTCTGTGTTCCCCATTGCTTAACCCATTAAGACCTGAAGCCGATTCTACATGTCTCCTAAATCCCAACAGTATTCTGAAAAACGCATGTTTCTATATCAGTGGTGCTCAATCCTTTTCACGTCAAGGACCCCAAACATTATATGTATTTGGCCGCGGACCCCCATCTCAAAATATTTTGTTCCAGGGACCCCCCAGAAGCAAAGATTTGAGTAAAAAGTGTAAAAAGTATATATTCAAAGATTTGCACGCATTTTCACGATTTTTCAAAAATAGCAGATCTACAAGCTCATAGCGCGGCACTCGGTGCCGCGCTATGAGCTTGTATATCTGCTATTTTTGAATAGCCAAAGTGTAAAATAATGCTTTTTTTGCTCAAATCTAAAAATGACGCAGATGCGTTCCAGGTCTTATGGGTTAAGCTGTTTACTAAATTAAATGTGTTAAAAAAAAAAGAAGCACTTTGAGTAAGCAATGTTGAGGAATGGAATCAACCACTTAAGCCCTGTTTTACACTTATATGTCTTTTGGTGGCTCGCCAGGGAATGTTGTGGGGAAGAAAAAAAAAACCTGCACATGAAGAAATTTCCGAGCAGCAGGTTAATAATGGAAGTACGATAAGGGGAAGCTGTGCGGACCCTACATTCTATAGCTGACACTGAAACACTTCCCGGCACTGACAGAACAGTGTGTGTTGCTCATGTGACTTACGATCACGGGCAGTATTTCGACAGTCAACATCTTTGTTGCATCTCATATACCAGTAGCCTAAACAATGAGCAAAATACTCCTCGACACTGGAGCAGCCATAACAACAATAACATAAGACAAAATTAAACATTTAACTTTAATGTCATAAATAAATCCCTTTGTGCAAGATGAAGCTGTTTATTTCTTCTCCCAGCGTGACCTGTGGTGTGTGCTGTACTAGCTTTCCTGAGTTCATTAGTGTGCACAACAAGCCTGTGTGATGATGACATATTAGAAACGTTACCTGGAGACAGCAGCACAGAAGCGCTGAACAGAGCCATCTCCTCGTCAGACAGCTGCATGCGACACAGAGCCTTCCCGAGATCCATCACTGCACTCACCAGGTCATCACAACCTGCATCAAAACGACATAATATATGATCTATCAATGCAGGGATCATTTATGTTATTACTGCCCGGTAAATATACAAACAAAAAGTATAATGCACTGGGCTTGGGCTGTTTTTTGTTCCTACTGAATATCGCAATGTGTTCACAATATCGGTGAACGGTTTAAGATTCATTATAAAACTAGATCTAAGTAAAGAAAATAGAATTGCATGTAAAAATCATCTAAATAAAAACATGTCTAAACTACAATAACTGTGGCGTGTTAGACATTGACGCTCACCGAGTGCTTTGAAGAACTGAGCGGGGGCAAACTTCCCATCGAAGAAGATGCTGGAGTTGTTGACGTTGAACGCTCTGCACATGCGTATCAACAGCACCTCCAGGCAGCCTGCAAATGTACGAAAAAAAACACAAGAAGTTAGAAAATTGAGTTTCTGCTCGACGCAGACAGACGCTGCCCTTCCTCGTAACCACATCGATGAGGACGGGTCGTAACGGATTCCCACCCTATCGGTATGCAAATCACACAGAGCCGAGTCGGCAATACCTGACTCAGCTATTTATTGACTTTATTATTGACTAAATTGATTAGTCTGTTCGACCACTTAAGCCCTATCATATACTTTGTCGTACAAACGGTGTCGTGCAGAAATACTTCTTTGCTACTGTATTAAAAAATACATGTTATTTAATTTATTATAATAAATTAAATCAAATAGTTTGATCAACTGTTGATCACCCATTTATCGGACCAGCCTGCACATTGAATTTTGTTTGGACTCCGGACCAAGCGTCCGTATGCGATGACTTAGTTTTGTGAAGGAAGGCGTTTCTCAAGCATTTGCACGAATGCTAATCATTCTAATGTGTGTGTGTGTGTGTGTGTGTGCGCATGTGTGTGTGTGTGTGTGTGTGTGTGTGTGTGTGTGTGTGTGTGTGTGTGTGTGTGTGTGCGTGTGCGTGTGTGTGTGCGTGCGTGTGTCGGTATTGACCTGCTTTCAGCAGTATGATCTGGTCGTTCTGGCACAGGTCCATGAAGCCGCCGATGCGTTTGGCGAACTCCACCACGTACTGGATGGCGTTGGTGATGTGATGAGCACACTGCTGCCACACCCACTCTGAGGACTGAGGTCAGACACACACACACACACACATTTATTTTACTGTACTTGTGAGGACACCAACATTTTAGGAAGGCAATTTTAAGATTTTTATAATTTTTTAGCCATTTTTAACCAAAAGCCTACAGCCGAAAGAATTGCAATCTGTATGTGTGCATGTGCGTACCTTGTTCTGAAAACTCTGCGTCTCCTCAGGTGTGTATTGCGCCCAGGTAAACCTCTTCATGTCATCTGCACTGAACTGGCACGTCTCCAAATGGGACTTCACTATGCTCTGAATGGTGCGTTCTGGGAAAACACACACACAAACACACACGTTAAATCAGTCAGCCATTTTTTTTTGCTGGCTGCAGCAGCTCCGCACATCCTAGACATTATCGATCCATTTCCTGTCTGCGTTGGTACACAAACAAGCACGCCAATGATGCAGAGCTGACCACAGAGAAAAGGCATAACATTAAAAGCCATGATGAAAAAGATACATTTATGTATAAAGAACAGTGGTGGAAAAGGTACTCAATTGCTTTACTTACGTAAAAGTATCAATACTGCAATGCAGAAATACAAGTACAAGTCTGGGATTCTAAATTTACTTGAGTAAAAGTACAAAAGTATTGGTATCAAAATGTACTTAAAGTACCAAAAGTAGAAAGTACTCATTATGCAGAATGTCCCATTTTACAAGTTTTCAAATGTATAAAAATCTTTTGAAAATAGCCGATCTACAAGCTCACAATGCGTCGCATCGCGACGCATTGTGAGCTTGTAGATCGGCTATTTTCAAATGGCCGAAAGGTATGTAGGGGTGAAGTGGTATGGTTTGTAATAATAATCAAAATCTTCAAAGTAACTAAAGTTTTCAAATAATTGTAGTGGAGTAAAAGTACAATATTTGCCTCTGGGATATAGTGGAGTAGAAGTAAAAGTACTGAGAACTGGTCAGTTAGTACTTGAAAGTCACTAGTACTTGAATAAATGTACTTAACTAAGTACATTTATTCAAGTACTACACCACTTATTACACCACTGATAAAGAAACCAACGTTTTGACCTGACAAAAGGCCTTCTTCAGGGAAAATGAAGAACTTTTGTCAGGTCAAAATGTTGGTTTATGCCTAAATAAACGTGGCAGTGCCACCTCTCCTGTCTGTCTGTCTGCGCTGCCTGGTACCCACCTAGCTCCATGATGGAGGTGTCGTCGGGCAGCCGGTCCAGCAGGGCGGCGTGCGTGTGCACCAGCAGCGCGTGGTGGTGCGTGTGGCGCATCGTCAGCTCGTCGGCGCCGCCGTCGTCCATCGGGCTCTGCGGCGGCGAGGAGGACGAGGAGGAGGGGGGCGAGGAGGAGTTGGAGCCGGAGGAGGAGGAGGAGGACGCCGAAGAGGAGTCGGAGGTGTGTCCCGCGCTGCCCCTACCGCCCCCTCCTCCCCCGCCCCCCCCCCCCAAGCAGCTCCATGCTGCAGTACTGGCTGGCCTCCTCGGGGGTCAGCGGCAGGTCGAAGAGGTCGGGCAGCGCGGCGATGTCGTCCAGGTCGCTGAGCGCCGTGGAGGAGGATCCCGCCGATCCGCTGCTGTAGGAGCGGCTCAGACCTCCGCCGCTCGTCATCGTGCCGCCGCCGTTGCTGCTGCTGCTGCTGTCCTCCTCCGGCCCCCCGCTGCACACGCTGTCCTCCCGGGGGAGGGACACCACCACCACGCCGTTGGAGGAGGCGACGCCAGCGGCGGCGCTCTCCTGGGCCTTCTGGTGCTTCTGCACCTCGGCGTACAGGCTGTCACGCTGCTTCTTGGACATGCGGCCGAACTTCACCGCTGCTCACACAGAGAGAGAGGGGAAAGGAGGTTTGAATACTTTGCCGCCAGTGGTGGAAAAAGTACTCAAATTCTTTACTTAAGTAAAAGTACCAATTCTGCAATGTAAAAATACTCTGTTACAAATAAAAGTCCAGAATTCAAAATGTACTTGAGTAAAAGTACAAAAGTATTGGCATCAAAATGTACTTAAAGTACCAAAAGTAAAAGTACTAAATATTTGAAAATAGCCGATCTACAAGCTCACAACGCGTCGCGATGCGACGCGTTGTGAGCTTGTAGATCTGCTATTTTCAAATAGCCTAGGTTTAAAATAGGGCTAAAGTGGTTATTGTATGTTTCATTATATCATAGTTTATATCTGAAGAGTAACTAGTAACTAAAGTTTTCAAATAATTGTAGTGGAGTAAAAGTACAATATTTGCCTCTGAGATGTAGTGGAGTAGAAGTAAAAGTATTAGAAATTGGAAATACTCAAGTAAAGTACAAATACCTCAAAATTGTACTTAAGTACAGTATTTAAGTACATGTACTTAGTTACTTTCCACCACTGCTGCTCACACAGAGAGAGAGGGGAAAGGAGGTTTGAATACTTTGCCGCTGCCTTTGGTTGAGTTACTTTTCTTTTTCTTTCTCTTTCTCTTTCGCGCTGTAACTGTATCTGTTCTTTTTTTACTTCTTTTGTTTCATGCATCCTAATCCTAATCCTAAACGGAACACAGGACTCTTTCCCCGTTTCAATGCACTACACCGCTGGGAGATGGATCAGCACCAAGTGCTTAGCGCACGACTTGCCGCACGACCCAAGCCGTGCTACTCATGCGCTGAGTTGGCGGCGGTGCCCAGGATCGAACCCATGACCTTAAGCGAGTGCTCTAACAACTGAGTTAACCGGACACGGGGTAGCTGAAATGAATACTCAAACTGTTTATTAAGATCCTGATTTATACTGGGGTTCTGTGCCGGAGTCACGCACCGAAAATAGCCCAACTACAACCTTTAAATCATAACGGCATGTAAAGCATAACAGATCAAACAGATTGATAAACGCGGGGCGTTGCCGGTTCCTCACCGTCTCGGCTCATGCCCAGTGCCAGGCACTTCTGCAGGCGGCAGTGTTGGCATCGGTTGCGGTTGGTCCGGTCGATCAGGCAGTTCCTCTGACGAGAACACGAGTACATGGCGTTGTTCTGCTGGCTGCGCCGGAAGAAACCCTGCACACACACATAAAAAGATTGATTTCATTGTAATTGCAATATTAGTCTGAAAGATAGTGTGTGTGTGTGTGTGTGTGTGTGTGTGTGTGTGTGTGTGTGTGTGTGTGTGTGTGTGTGTGTGTGTGTGTGTGTGTGTGTGTGTCTGCGTGCGTGCGTGCATAAGCGTGCGTGTATGTCCTCTCACCTTGCAGCCTTCACAGGTGATGACCCCATAGTGGATTCCTGAGGACTTGTCCCCGCAGATCTTACAGGGGATGACCTCTATCTGAGCTGTGATTGGAGGAGACAAAAGAGGGGTTCAGGTCAACTCCCGGTCGGACGATTACACACCAACAATACATTAACCCACGTATCCCTATCTCTGTTGGCCGAGCGCAACGCTGGGCAGTTATGACCGCGTCGGCACGCGCAAACGTGCGACTGTTGTGCAACGTTATCAAGGCAAACAAACAGGCTCGTGGAGGATTGCCAAAAAAAACCTTAACACGCAGACACAACAACACACCGTTGTTACGTTGCGTAACGTGGCGCGAATAATACACAATCGTGAGTAACATACACAACACACACACCAACAAAACACAAACAAAAACGCAGAAATGACAATAGGGTTTGCGTGCGACAGAGAGAACATGTGTTTCTTAGCAGGTCTTCGACGAGCTCCCATGTGGGAGTGATTAAAACGTGCGGGAGAGGAGAGACACATCATCATCAGGGCTGCATGGGGCCTTTTATTCGCTGATTCAGTCCAGAACATTGTCCTCCTCCTCTGAGAGGAAAGTTAACATTCTTTGTTAAACAAAATGAGAGACAATAGACACAAGGTGACGACGCAGCACAATGCACTGCAGAGCAGAGAGACCAAAACGTTATACACTACACTTATGTTCATGCTTTGTGACTTTTAACATTTTTTTCATTTTGGGGGTCCTTGACATGAAAAAGTTTGGGAAACCACTTATAGCAACATACGTTTTTTCAAAAAACGGTTAGGATTTTTGTAGAATATATATTCATATATTTGCACAAATGTTCACAATCTTTCAAATATAGCAGATCTACAAGCTCGTAGCGCGGCACTCGGTGCCGCGCTATGAGCTTGTAGATCTGCTATTTTTGAATAGCCCTAATAAATCTAAAATGACACAGATGCGTTCCCGGTCTTAATGGGTTAAACAACTACGCACACTCGAGTGAGCCAAAACGTGGAATAAGTTAACTTTCTATGACCGGATCCAACTATAACAGTTTCACACTTTAACAACTTTAAAGCTAAACCTATTTTAATCATTTTGTCACGCAAAAGGCGTCGCCCTATGAAAAACAGCAGACCTACAAGCTCACGCCGTGAGCTTGTAGGTCTGCTTTTTCCGCCATTCAAGATGTTTAAAACCTTCGGCCTATAACGACATGATGCCCAGAATAGATAGACACACCAGTTTGAAAGTGTTTCCTAAACTTAGCCCCAGCCTTAATGACTGCAAGGCTAATAAATCCCTTCTTTTTTCATTTTCTTTTTAAAAACATGAAAGGATGATAATATGGAAACCATTTAAATTGATGCGATTCGACATAAACGCTGTGGTCTTTTGCACACAGTGGAAAACAAAACCGTTCGGCATAACTTTTCTAAAAAACTGTTGACTGAAACACTCCCGACTGACTATGGCAGCTGGCTGCAGGCATGCAATGGAAAAAACTCACAGCTCTCTCTCTCTCTCTCTCCCCCTGCTCCCCTCTCTCCCCCCTCTCTCTCTCTTGCTCTCTCTCCTCTACCCTCCCTCCTCTCTCTCTCTCTCTCCCCCTGCTCCCCTCTCTCCTCCACCCCTCCCACCCCTCTCTCTCTCTCTCTCTCTCTTTCTCGTGCGATTATATAACTTTCGTCTAGCGTTGCATTCCACCACAAACGCTCTCATTCAGCTGCTCTCTCAGCGAGAGGAGCTCTCAGCTTCACTCTAGCAACACTGAGTCCTATCCACCTCCCCCCTCCCCCCATCATTGGCTGAGAGGCGGCCCGGAGCCTCCGCGGGATTGGCTGGAGCGGCGCGTCACTCACACGGAGGAAAGACGGCAAGCCTGTCAGTCGGTCCATGTGAACATTCTGTCCTACTGACACAGTTTCTCACAGAGGGAGGGGCGGGGAGGGGGGACGCGGGCGCGAGCACGCCATGCCATGCGCGCCGTTTGAACAGGCGCACTTCTGCTTTAAGCTGTCGTTTTAAGGTGGAACTAACTCCCACCAACGCTTGGTTTATAAGCTTATAGACTGTGTGTTCGTTATGTAATAACGCGGCAACATCCGTTACCATGTAACGCATGTTGTGTTGTTAGTACATGTTGCATTAGTTTGATTTTTGCATTAAGCTGAAGACCAATGGGGGGTCCCTGCACCTGATGTTGAGAAGCCAGTGTGTTACATAACAGAGTTGTAGCATCTCTGATCTCCATCACATGCATAACAAAGATGTGGCATCTAATCTCCATCAAATACAGCAATGCGTTTTTTCATTGCTGTCGGGTAAAAACCTCGTACCTCGCATATTATTTATTTTTATGTTTTTTTTATAAATGAATGCCCTATTTTATACTTTGTCATACGGCACTGTCACACAAACATAACTGATGTACAAGATCACGTGTCACATTGACATTTTTGGAAAACCAAACTAGGGACGCAGGATTGAAAGTGCTTAAGTGTGTGTGGATTTTTATTTTTTATAAACATTGAACCAATCAAAAGTAATGAACAAGAGCTTGTGACTAAATGATGACTACAACGGATCCATCGGAACGCAGACTATTTGTTTTCCCATTTCCTAAAAAGCAACTCTTTTGGAGGTTTACACCCAACAGCAAAGAAATAAAAGCCCATTTGATCTGCATCTTTGCCGATATACCGGTCGTTAATATGCACAACAGTGTATAAGTCTCAGCCTGCACGTACTAGCAGCTTTAAGACTGCATGACAACCAGCAGAAGCCACTCACTTATTCTGGTCCTCTAGGCTGGCATTATACACATACAGGCCCTACACATCCCCTATATAGACTATGACATAATGCTAGTATGTATGCAGCAACGCACACTCACACACACACACACACACACACTCACACACACGCTCTCCTCTCTCTGCGTCGCTACAAGTAAAATGCACATGCTTCCTCTATAGCAGTGTTGATTTCGACTAAAACTATGACGAAAAATGTCTGTCGACTACCATTTTTCACTGCCGAAAACAAAATAAAAACGAAATAAAAAATACGCTATAATGACTAAAACTAGACTAAATATACTGACAATTTCGTCAACAAATAAAAACTAGACTAAAATGTTAGTGAGGGACTAGTGGAGAAGAGATCCAGTAGAACTAAAAGACAAGTCATTTTATGTTTGGTTGCGCTGGGTTGTTGCGCTCTGAAAATAGCAGATCTACAACGCGTCGTGCTGCGACGCGTTGTGAGCTTGTAGATCGGCTATTTTCAGCATGCAACCAAGTGTAAAATCAGGCATTACGACGCCATCAAGGCACCGCCATGACCCCCTGTTGAAGACCCCTGCTTTAGGGGGTCTTCAACAGGTTTAAAAGTTTGACAACCATTGCTCTATACTGTATGTTTATCTGCCACTGTATAGGTACAGAAATAAACAGACATACACAGATACATACAAGTGGAAGAGAAACAGAGGACCATGTCTTATTCATTCGTGTTAGAGATCGGCCTACTTCTGAGAAGGCCTAATAAATAATGCATTGTGCACAGAAATCTGCGCTCATGCACACACTTCATCAAGCTAACAAGGCAATATGCCTACATATGCCTACTGTATTGACTCTTGCCTAGAAGTAATTATTGCATACTTGCAAGTTTAGGGCCAGGAAATTAACCCAAACTTATAATTGAATAATTGAGAACCAAGGTTTTCGTTCAATATCTAACCTTTTCTTTATCGAAAATTTACGAATCGACATGAAATCATTTAAATAGATTTTTTTATGCTCGACTAAATCGATGAGTCTGATTAACCACTCGTTAACCCTGTATTATAATTAATTGCACAATGGTGGTGGCCTGATGCAAAGATAGTGAAAATAGCCGATCTACAAGCTCACAACGCGTCACTATTGACTATATCACAATATTGATTTGACGTCATATCGCCTCAGGCCTACTTGCAGTACACTGACTTATTATTAAAGATGACTTATTATTAAGATAAAAGGACTTCTAAGATAAAAGCTATTCTAAAAACAACCCAAGAGAATCCTCCACCAGAGACACATGGCCGTGTGTATAAACTGACAGAGACTGACACAGTCTAACGGTTACCTATATCTATCCTTGGCTCCTGACCTCCAGAATGTGAGCTGGTAACTTCCCTAGACAGAGTTCACAGACCACAACACAGCCTGACCAGGTGACCAGCATCATGTTGCGTAAACAACTCCCTTAATATAGCCATTCATCCAGGTTTCCCTCCCCGACCAGTGAAACATTAACCAGCATCAATCAGGAAACTACCAAGTGGAGTTAGATATTAATACCCATTGAAATGAAGGGGTCATAGTACACTGCTGCCGTTTCTCCTCTTTCTCCTCTGCAAATATAGCTATTTGTATTTGTTGATGACGTGTATTAATGTGTTAATATATGCTCTGTTGATTAATTGAATACATACTGTAGGACCACAATGGAAACAAGTCCCCCAGGACGTTTTTGTTTCATCCTTTTAGCCCAACATTTTTACAGTATTTCCGTTGTGTTTACATTTTTTGATTAATACAGTATTAAAAAAAACACTTTACTCTCTATTCTTAGTAAAAACGGACCCAAGTTTCAACAACTGTACTTGAACCGTTTTCCTCCTGTTTTCTTCCCGTCTCTTCGCCAAAAATAGCCGTTCTACAAGCTCACAAATCAATGCAACGCGTTGTGATCTTGCAGATGTGCTATTTTTGGCAAAATATTCCCCCCCGAGAATAGGCATGCTGCGGTTCAAGTGGCTAAAATGCAACAAGTAACCCTATACGCTGCTATACCCACCGCACCTCCTATGAAATATTAGCCCTATACACTTATATCAATCACGTTACATAAAACGTCTCTTTCAACAGGAGTAACGTTAGAGGGCTTAGAGAGCATACGTGGGCAACTGGCGGCCCCGGGGGGCCACAAGCGGCCCCCCCACCTTCACTTTATGCGGCCCCCAGGTTAATATCGGAACACTCGGATATATTATTGATTTCAGCTGTTACAATTCCAAACATAGCAAACATGACCGCTTTAGTTACGTCAGTCTATATTAGTAGCTTAAATGACTAGTAAAAGTTAAAGGATCTACACCATGAATTTAAAAAAAATATTTGATATTTAATATCATATGGTGTATGTCCCTCAAACCTTTTTCAAAAGGTTTGAGCCTAAATCATCACTCAGATATACTCATCCCAAGTCAATTGTCTCTGGCTTATACAGCACTTTCAGCTGCAATACCAAAACGTCGTTTTGGGCAGGGGGGGGGCTACTGAGCAATTCTGTCTGGCCAGCATCAATGCAATGGCAAGGCAAGTGATGTCACTTGCATTGCCATTCTGAAATGGCCTGTTCAGACACGCCCATTCTGAAAATCTCTGAAATTAGAATGAATGACTGAATGTTAAAAAAAATATATATATATACCCCCCCCCCCAAAAAAAATGAAATTCATCGTGTGGCCCCTTTAAGTATAACTAAATGCATTTGGAATTAAATAAAAATGTTACTTTTCAGGCTCCCAATTCAAAAATAGTAAAAACAAATTCAGGATTCCAATTCAAAAATAGCTAAAATAGCAGATTTACAAGCTCAAAACGCGTCGCAGCGCGACGCGTTATGAGCTTGTAAATCTGCTATTTTTGCTATTTTTGTGTGACATATATAGAATGGCCATTAATTTACGAAAAAATACGGACATAAGAGGTGTCTGCCCGACAGTATAGATGCAATGTGGCCCTCTGGAGTGAGTGTGGAAATATATAGTGGCCCTCTACATCATCAAAGTTGCCCACCCCCTGGCTTAGAGATTGGCTTCCACAGACTAAAGCAACAGGGATCATGTTCTAGAGGGCAAAGCCACCGACCGAGCGCCACGCCACGCCACGCCACGCCACACCACGCCACGCCACGCCACGCCACGCCACGCCACGCCACGCCACGCCACGCCACGCCACGCCACGCCACGCCACGCCACGCCACGTACGTTGGTAAAGTGACTGGATCTATAGGTCTATAGAGCGACACACCCAGGCAGCACCACCATGCAGGAGGCCTCCTCCTATAGGAGGAGGAGGACACACAGAAATAGGAACAGAGAGAGAGAGAGAGAACATCAACAGCTAAACCGGCCCCAGCCTGTTATCATCAGCCAGCGAGACGTTTAACCTTGTTATCTCCCCCCTCGAAGCTCAGTCAACGCGCACGCGCGTGTGTGTGTGTGTGCGTGTGTGTGTGTGTGTGTGTGTGTGCGTGTGCGTGTGTGTCAAAATATACTTAAAGTACAAAAGTAAAAGTAGTACTCATTGTGCTGTTCAACATGTATAAAAATCTTTTGAAAATAGCCAATCTACCAGCTCACAATGCATTGTGAGCTGGTAAATGTACTTAGTTAGTTTACACCACTGGTGCGCGCGCGCGTGTGTGTGTGTGCGTGTACGTGTGTGTGTGTGTGTGTGTGTGTGTGTGTGTGTGTGTGTGTGTGTGTGTGTGTGTGTGTGTGAGAGAGAGAAGGAAGGGGAGGTGGGCTAGGTACTGTAGAAGTCCCCTTCTCGGTTATCTTAACGCGGAACAAACAAGAATTATCCGCTGTTCCTACCCCCGAGGGTGAGAGAGTGTGTGTGTGTGTGTGCGTGTGCGTGTGCGTGTGCGTGTGCGTGTGCGTGTGCGTGCGTGCGTGTGTGTTTGTGTCAAACAGTCACTGTGTCAGTATGTCAGTCCACACTCTGGAAAGACAGAATGTACATTCAGCTCCTATGAAGGGGGGAAGGGGGGCTCTGGGCGCGGCGCCGGCTTAAAGTCACCCTATGCTATAACACGCTAGCAAGGCTCAAGGTCCTCCGGTATATACGGTACAGGTTGTACTTGTTTACTCGTTGCGCAAGTCAGTCAGTCAGTCAGTCAGTCAGTCAGAGGGAGCATATGGGTGCAACACATTTTATTGTTCGCTTGTTCACCAAGGCTATTTCTGTCATTTTGCAGTGTCTCTCATTCTCTGTCTCTTTCTCTCTCTCTCTCTCTCTCTCTCTCTCTCTCTCTCTCTCTCAAGGTCTATGAGAGCCAGCTGTTACTGAGGCACATGTTAAGTCATGTCACTGTGAGCTGTGCTGGGCCTTAACCCAGTAAGACCGGGAACGCATCTGTCATTTTTTTAAATTTCTTTTGGCTATTTTGGAAAAATCGTGAAAATGTGTGCAAATCTTTGAATATATATATATTTTAAAGCGGGCGTTTTTAACTCAAATCTTTGCTTCTGGGGGGGTCCCTGGAACAACATACTTGGAGATGGGGGGGTCCACGGCCAAATACATATCATTTTGGAGGTCCTCCTTGACATAAAAAAAGTTTGAGAACCACTGAAATATAACGGGGCTGACATGTCAAACTCAACAGCAGCTGAACAATGGGATGCAGCACAACAATACTGTAGCTCCTGATAGTCTGACTCTGTTATGAAACTATACCGTCTATACGCACACACAGTAACACATGACAGCAGCCCCACACATCCTGTTTCTTTCGGGAAGAGGAACCCAGCAGGCCACTGGTTGGACTCAGGACTATGTCAAATGTAACTACCAGTACTACTAACTAACTACAGTATACAGCCAGACCTAGCACTGGTCCATATAGCGTTAGAAGGAGTTGTCCTTCTCACGCTATATGGACCAGAGCTATAAGCCAGATCCCACAGATTGATCATTGTTTGACATTTTGGATGACATCGATATTGGCCCTAAATCGCACCTTGTAACCAAGGGCTCTGAAATGCTCTACACGAGACAATTCGCCTCACTGATTCCATTATATATCTTTTAAATCACTCTTAAAAACATATATATGTTCCAGAAAGCGTTCCTGTAAACAACCTTTTCTTTGTTTAATTACCTTCTTTTGCTCATGGTTATTTGTTGAATGCAGCCAACAACGTGTCCAGATTTGTGTTTTGACCACGTTCAACCTGGCATCCCTTGATGTTTTATACATTTTCTTTGCTTTAGTCAACTTTAATCGAATCAAAGACTTTCTATCGATTTCAGGATTTAGCACTTTTTGACTAAATATCGGCCAAAGCATCGGTAATAATTGGCCCTGGACCTCAAAAGTCTAGCACTGGTTGGCCTCTATAGTCTGGAGGACTGGACTGTCAGTTGTATAAGATTCTATTGAATTGAATACGTAGGACAAGACTTTTTTGTGTTTTCCTTTTAGCCATAGCCCATTAAGACCTGGAACGCATCTGTGTCGCTTTAGATCTCTTTGGCTATTCAAAAATAGCCAAAATATTTTTCAAGATTTTTCAAAAATATTGAAAAATATTTGTTTTGTTTAAAAAAAAAAAAAACTGTTAGGATTTAGAAAACGTTTTTTAAGAATCGCCTCAGGTCTTAATGGGTTAATGTCTGACTGTTAGTACCTCGTGATAAAGATAAAGATAAAGTATTCAATCAATCAATCAATCAATCAAAAAGAAGGTCTCTCTGGTCTAAACTGGTCAGGACAGCTTTTCCAACACTAACACAAGGTCAGACGCTAATCCTCTAACGTAAACCCGACGACATGAGGGAGGGGCTCTGCTGTTGTCCACACTACTCCGGGTCCATTCTGAGACCCTCTCAGGGTTAAAGTAACACTCTGGGGCTTGACTGTGTAAGCGGCAACACTAAGCAGTGCAAGGAGTTCATTCAAATCAGCCCGGCTTGGCTGTTCAGTCATGCAAATGTCGCCCCGGAGCCCTCGAGGTCTAAAATGGTGTTTTAAGACCGGGATGGCATCTGTGTCATTTTAGGATTTCTTTGGCTATTCAAAAACAGCAGATCTACAAGCTCATAGCGCGGCACCGAGTGCCGCGCTATGAGCTTGTAGATCTGCTGTTTTTGAAAAAAAACTTGAAAATGTGTGCAAATCTTTGAATATATATTTTTCAAGCGAACATTTGTATTCAAATCTTTGCTTCTGGGGGTCCCTGGAACAATATATTTTGAGATGGGGGTCCGCGGGCCAAATACATATCATTTTGGGTGGTCCTTGACATGAAAAAGGTTTGACAACCACTGATATAGAAACATAAGTATTTTCAGAAAACTGTTAGGATTTAGAAGACATTTTGTTGAATCGGTCTCAGGTCTTAATTACAACAAATCTGACGACTTCACAGGCCTCTGTCAATGGCCCTCCTCTAGCACAGTGCTTCTCAAAGTGGGCGTTCGGGGGGACCCCCCCCCGGGGGGTCCTTGAGGAGGTCCCAGGGGGTCGCCAGCTAAGTTAAAAGTGTTCCCACTTTAACCCCTATCATACATACGTTATTAGGGTTAGAATAGCCGATCTACGAGCTCACAATGCCTATTTTCAAAAGGCCTTGAACACAAGATATTATCAGTTGGGGTTCCGCGGCCAAATACACATTAATTATTGGGGGGTCCTTGACATGAAAACGTTGGAGCCACTAGCTCTAGTACAGGCAACATGCCTGTAGCGTTTTCTTACAATGTTTCACAATAAAATACCTCTATGATCCCATTCAAGCTCTCTAGCTTAAAAGAGAAGTGAAAGTGCATTATATAAATACTGAACCAGAAGCAAGAAAAACACTGTCTAGTATACCATCAGGCTCCTAAATGTCTATCCATATAATGATACTTTAAACCAGCTCGACAACTTTATGCACTTCAAGAGGCATGGCTTCTAAAAACCAACCGCCATGTGTGTGTGTGTGTGTGTGTGTGTGTGTGTGTGTGTGTGTGTGCGTGTGTGTGTGTGTGTGTGTGTGTGTGTGTGTGTGTGTGTGTGTGTGTGTGTGTGTGTGTAATATTATATTATATATATATATATTATGGATATTAATACATTGATATTGTGATATGAAATTAGACATCCTCTGGGATCAAAATATTGTGATATTACATTAGTGTTGTATTCTCCTGATGTATACAATACTCTCAAGAATGATTAAATAAATTTAAAAATAGCAGAAATAGCTCCAAACTGCAAGTTTGTAGCTCGTGGAGCTTGTAGATCTGCTATGTTTCCGCTATTTTTGATTGTCATAATCCAATATCGTATTATTGATTGAGATACAGTGATACGGGACACGGTGAGGACACTGTAACCTTGTGTTGTTCTTGTTTTTTTCTGCATAGTGCAGGATAGTGGTATAGGTCAACACTATGGTATATTGTTATTCTGTATTGACAACGTGCTTCTTCTTGTTTTTCTTGCCTTCCTTTATTGCATGAATACAACAGTACTTTCCTTACTCTGTACCTGTAACTCTGAACTGCTGTGCTGCCCCTGGGCGACTGACCCCCCCCTGCGGGATCATTAAAGGCATCTAATGTATAAATATTATCGGTTCAAACAATGACATTAGGTTGTTATTACATAGCTATAAACAGGTTTGTATTGTGGTGTGTGTGTGGTAACAATAGGAGCAGCTCTAGCCTACATTCAGAGCAGTGAGCTCAGACCTTCTGGGTTCTGGCTTTAGCTTTGTTTACATTTGGATATCCTGCCAGAAAGGGAACCTCCCTACACCCCCCCCCCCCCCCCCCCCCTCCCCACAGCCCCCCTGGATGGACTTCTGGCCAGAATTATTTTCTTGTCTCCTCTGCAGAAAGGGTTCCTTGTTGTAGGATAGCTGTGTGTGTTTGCACACGGATGCAAACAACGGCCACAGCAAAAACAAGTTTTTCTCAACTGTAATTATCAGTTGTATTATTGTTATATTATTGTATCACACATATAACACAGCAAGGAATGACAAATAACAAAGTATAGTATATTTTAGGATGCAAGGCTTGACAAACAAACCCAACATTATCTATCCATCTGTCAGATAGATAATGTTGTGTTTGTTTGTCCTGCCTTGCGTCCTGAAAGCATCTATTCTCTGCCACAACTAGTTATTTTTAGCTCATTATTTCGCTGTGACAGGAATTGCTCAATCAATGTCAGCTGATACCAAATAAACTAAAGGCAGCACTGTATGTATATTAACAACCTAGTTGACTCTTTTGGGCCCCTACATTCTAATCATTATGTCCATTTAATAAGAATTTAAAGTGAGGTGAGTGAATAACTCATTTAACTGGAGATAACCCTCCCGAAGACCCCCAAGGGTCCCTGGCCTGGACCACACTTTAAAAAAAAAAAAACAGTAACTCTATTCAATTAAAATTATAGTTCTCAAAGTGGGGTCTCTGGGGGTCCTTGAGGGGGTTCCATGGGGTCCCGAGGAAAATGAGGGACAGTTTAAACACTTAAACCCCTATTCTATATGTTGGCTATTCAAAACAATAGCACATCTACAAGGTTGTTGATCTGATTTTTTTTTTTTTGATCTGGAAAACTCCAGATGGGGACGCTATCCCAGTGGTTCTCAAAGTGGGGTCTACTCTGGGGAACCCCAGGGGTCCTTGAGGGGGTTCCAGGGGGTCTCCAGCTGAATTAAGTTAATCCACTATAAATGGTAAATGGTAAGCCTATACATGTGCTATTTTCAAAAACTCTTGAAAGGAAAATGTAACATGTCAACAACACAAACCTTGTAACACAAATATTTTCAGATGGGGTCGGTGGCAAAATCCAAATGAATATCCTTGACATGAGAAAGTTCAGAGAACCACTATATAGCTGTGAGTGAGTTGAAGGGCCTGTTCAGTCGCACATTGCTCTGCACACAGCCCTCCCTCCGCTGTAACACTGTATAATGTTGGGTGACATAACTGGGTCAGTGGAACAGCCAAGAGATTCTCCTCCCTGTGTGGAACTCACTCACATCACATAACATACAGACAGACACAGCCATGCTGGCAAACCCATTACCTCCACAACACATGCACTATAACAACGTCCACTCACACCAACATCCTAACGCACTTTATGCACAGCTTTAACATTTTAATATCATATAATATAAGGCTAATATCCATACATTATGCCGGTATTCATATCATAATGCCCTGGAGAAGACAGAGTTGCATTTTTTATTTTAAGCATTAGCTACTTTCATTCAAATTCTTCGTTATTATGCGTGACTACTATTAAATATGTAGCCTATTTATCAATTCACAGTCCTGCAATCACCCGCCAAATTGCAAACTATATCTTGATTACATAATTAAACTCTTGGCAAACCCTGTGCTCGCCCCTCTTCTCCCCTCCCCTCTCCTCTCCCCTCTCCCCTCTCCCCTCTTCTCCCCTCCTCTCATCTCTCCCCTCCCCTCTCCTCTCCTCTCCTCTCCTCTCCTCTCCTCTCCTCTCCTCATTGCATAACTCCAAATGAATTCCCGGGAGCCTAAATCATGCACAGATGCAGAGATCCCATGCAGCCAGGTGCTGCTGCCACTGACTGATAGACGGGTCCAAACTTAACTGACTGACACCCATTTGCATGGCTACTGTAATATAATATAATGCACCAGTTATTATCAAACTATTAGTTTTTTGTGCATTTAGCCTTAGTATCTATGCATGAATTACTTAGACCAAGGACACCCCCCCCATAACTCTGAGTGTACAAAAGGAACCAAATGAACCCATTTGGTAATACTCTCTCTTATGTAATACTCTCTTATGTAATACTCTCAGAGTTGCAGATCTGTAAAGGTTCCACCGTCCTAAACTATCAGCAATTTAGCTTAAATTGGGACCCCCTGGAAACACATTATTATCCACAGAGGTCAAATAATTGGCACATGATGATGTAGCCTAAAATATATTTGCATTTCACACCATGACATGGTTGCACTCTTGCATGCAATGCATACATAGTGCATGCCAGGCAATGCTGTCTGTCTGTCTGTCTGTCTGTCTGTCTGTCTGTCTGTCTGTCTGTCTGTCTCTCTCCAGGCAGCTATAATCCACTCATGAGGGATTAACATGGCACAGAGAGGGGGGAGGGGGGGGGGGGGTAGACGCACAACAACGCATGTGTGCACATTCAACACAAGACAACAACATAACACAACACAAGTCAAGCCTATATTATCATTATAGCAACTTACCTCTCATTTTCTGTAGTAGTTGTTGAGTTGACACCTCCAAAAAAAAAAACTGGACTACATGTGTTTAAACATGAGCCGATTAACCGAATAACAACACAAAACAACAGGAGCCAGTCAGTCTGTCGGTCAGTCAGTGACAACTAACTGGTGTTTCTTTCCTCCGAATATAGAAACTTCCTTCCAACGAGGTGAAAAGAACCCAACCGACCAAAAAAAAAAAACCAACCGTTAATATTTCCCTTTTTTTTTTTATCGTTCGACAAAGTCAGCAGAAGGAGAAATAATCAAAGTGGAGAAATAAAAGTCTCTGATCGTCTCGATCGCATGTTAAACCGTGTAGATGATGTGTTAGAATAATAATAATAATAATGTCCAGGTCCTCCTTGTGGCTGCTGCAGGTCCCAGTAGGCTGTAAGGTTCCAGTCACACTGCTTTGCTTTCCGCTCAGTCTACTCTGCTAACCTACTTTTCTCTCTCTCAGAGTGGAGCCGTGGACCCTCTCACATGATCTCGCACACACACTGTGCGTGTGTGTGCGTGCGTGCGTTCGCGAGTGCGCTCTCCACCCCTGCCTGCGCTCTCCAGAGCGCAGGCAGGGTGGAGCGCGCACTCGGGAGCGAGCTTAAGGAGGAGGGAGGTTCGTTCTTATTGAACCTATAGAATGATGACGAATATCTTTTTCTTTTCTTCTCCTTGCTGCTGGAAATGATGACCAAATAGGTGTCTTTCTTTCTTTCTTTCTTTCTTTCTTTCTTTCTCTTTCTGCAGAGCTTTGTTCACAGATGGTTGTTGACAGACATGACATAACACACATGCCATGTGTGCAACAATTGAGTTATGCAATTTACATTATTTTTTTGTTCCCTTTGTTTTGACTATTATGTCATTTTGTGGCATAATAGCATTTTTAACTCTACAGCTGCAGCAGTGGTTCTCAAACCTTTTCATATCAAGGACCACCCAAAATGATATGTATTTGGCTGCGGACCCCCATCTGAAAATGTTATGTGCCAGGGACCCCCAGAAGCAAAGATTTGAGTTAAAAATGTTGTATATATATATAAGATTTGCAAAACTTGTAAAGATTTAAAAAAATTGCAGATCTACAAGCTCGAGCTTGTAGATCTGCTATTTTGAAAAATAGTAGTGTACAGAAAAATAGTAGAGTTAAATATTTTCTTACTTTGTTTTTGAAATGGTAAAAAGTCACACTATTTACAGTAGTAATTGTAGACCTTTTAAAAGTGACATATAGGCCTAAAATGTAATTACATTGAATTGAATTGATTTCCCTTCAACACCTTGGTGGACCACTTGTAAGCCGTGTTTACACTCCGAGTTGCAATCATTTACATTGAGGATCTTTATGTGTAAAATGCACATGCATATATGATGATAAATGATTAATTTGCATTCATAGAAATAATAAATAAATTTATAGAATACATAATCCCCCCCTAGAGGGTCCTCAGAGTTACTACAGGGGGGCCACCAAATCATTGTGTGATAGGAACTTTGTGTGATAGGATATGAACCTATGAAGCTATATATTGAAATCTATGAAAAAGTGTAATCTGCAACACAATTGAATACAGTGGGGGTCCCTGCTTCATCTCTCTCTCAGCTAAAGGCCTGAAAAACATTGAAGAAAATAAGAAGGAACCTAAAGACAGAGTGGAAAGCCGCAACCTTCATAGATGACAGAATGGCTGCGTAATGCCAGCCAGCAGCACCTGCACTGTGTTGAGCCAACTCCCTCCCCACACGGCAGCCAGCAGCAACCTGTAGTGTGTGAGCCAACTCCCTCCCCACACTGCAGCCAGCCAGCAGCAACCTGCAGTGTGTGAGCCAACTCTCATCCCACACTGTTGCCAGTCAGCAGCAACTTGCAATGTGTTGGACCAATTAACTCCCTCCCCACACTGCAGCCAGCCAGCCAGCAGCAACCTGCAGTGTGTGAGCCAACTCTCATCCCACACTGTTGCCAGTCAGCAGCAACTTGCAATGTGTTGGACCAATTAACTCCCTCCCCACACTGCAGCCAGCCAGCAGCAACCTGCAGTGTGTGAGCCAACTCTCATCCCACACTGTTGCCAGTCAGCAGCAACTTGCAATGTGTTGGACCAATTAACTCCCTCCCAACACTGCAGCCAGCCAGCAGCAACATAGACATATAAAGGTAGACGCCTCCTCTGGCTCTGAGGCGTCTGTATCGCGGACGCGCTTCCGCTTCCGGGGGGCAAGCTGGAAACTTGTTGCTGGAAACCGCGTGCGTCACAGAAGGGGGCGTTCGGTAGGCCAATCAGAGGCAGGTGGGGGCAGGACAACAAAGTCCTGGAAAAGAGGCGCTGTGATTGGCCAGTAGTCAACGCGCTGTGATTGGCCAGTGCCCGTGCCCCCTCTATTATGGCGGCCACCATACGATACAGGTCGCTCCAACAAACTGCAGAGGCCAATGAGGTATCTAGGTTTCTATATCTATGAGCTCCCTCCCCACACTGCAGCCAGCAAGCAGCAACCTGCACTGTGTTTAATTCAATTCAATTCAATTCAATTTTATTAAAGTGTCAAATCACAACAAGTTGTCTCAAGACACTTTACATGTAGAGAAGAGACCCGACAATCCCACCCTGAGCTAAAATTGTTTAGCCAACTCCCTCCCCACACTGCAGCCAGCCAGAAGCAATCTGCAATGTGTTGGGCCTACTCCCTCCCCACACTGCAGCCTGCCAGCAGCAACCTGCACTGTGTTGGGCCAACTCCCTCCCTACACTGTGGGTGAATCAAAACTCCCTTCTCACACTGCAGCCAGCCAGCAGCAACATGCCGTGTGTTGAGCCAACTCCCTCCCCACACTGTGGGGAAATCCCTGCTGAGGTTCCTTCACCAGGACAGTTCTTCTGTTGACACTCAGTAACGTATAAAAAATGCCTGAGGAAGGTTGTGTGACTGAAAGGTTGCTTTACTAAATTATCCTATACGTGTACCTTGCAAGTGGCAGTGTGCAGATCTTTTATCTTTAATTGTTGATGTTCACCGTTTCACTACGCACCTGCTTTTAGACTTTTAATGCGGGTGTGCGAAAGTCTTGCATCGGTTGTGGTAAAAGAAAAAACGTTTTTGAAATAAAAACAAATAACAAAAATAGCAATCTATAATTGATCAATTTTCCAAAATGTTGCAAACAATTTCAATTTTTTTTTAAATATTCAAAAAGAGTGTAATCGGAAGATCTACAAGCTTGTATATCTTTTATTTTCACCGCTGAGCTTGTAACTATTTTAGCTTTGTTGTATATAGCAGGACTTACTGTAAGTGGTTACAGTGTAAATAGATCAAATGATATTTTCTCATTTACTATGTTGTTGTGGTGAATAAATGAGGTGATTTCACCATGTGACAAACACAACGATCATGTTGCACTGAGTCGTTGCCTGAGGAGGTAATCCATCTGAGAGCTGCATCCTGTGTACGAGCCTGAGCCAAATGCCTGGCTAAGTGATAAACTATTCATACACACATACAGTATGCACACGTATATATATATATATATATATATATATATATATGTATATATATATATTGGTGCTGTCGGGCAGAAACCTCTTATATCTCCATACTAGGGCCCTATTTTCGCCAGCGCCTTACCAAGCTCACAACGTATCGATTGGCTAGTTAAACTATTTGAAAACGTTTTTAGAAATAGTAAAAAATGGCAAAGAATTAAGTTTAGGGATAATGGGTAAGGCACCGGAGAAAATAGGGCCCATATTTTACAACTCTTTGTGTTTTTTTTTCCAAAATCACACTACAGCATCACACAAAAGCGTCAAAGAGCAGATCCACAAGCGCAAAACGCGGCGCAAAGCGTTTTGTGCTTTTTTTTATCTGGTACTTTTGCTACTTTTTGAATTTGAATCCTGAAAAGCAACAGTTTTGGACATGTGAGTGTTTCCACCAGGATATAGATCTATACCCGTGGTTTTCAACCAGTGGTCCGGGGACCACCAGTGGTCCTTGGAGGGGTATCAGGGGGTCCCCAGTGAAATTAGTTAACATAGCGTCCCAATCATTTTAACCACTTTCAAAAAAAAATATATAGCAGATATACAAGCTCATAGTGCGGCACCGAGTGCCGCACTATGAGCTTGTAGATCTGCTATTTTTGAAAAATCTTGAAAATGTGTGCAAATCTTGAGAAAAGAGAACATTAACTCAAATCTTTGCTTCTGGGGGGGTCCCTGGCACAAAACATTTTCAGATGGTGGTCCGCGGCCAAATGTATATCAATTTAGGGGTCCCTGGCATGAAAAAGGTTGAAAACCACTGATCTCTACAGTGCACTAGCACTCAACATTTGGAGCCCTGTGTGTTTTAATGCAGGGTAAAGTGCTCGGTTGGATATAATGTTCTCTGGATGTATATATATATATATATATAGAAGCTGCCTAATTATGGAACTGTATGTGACATCCAGACATTATGATCCAGAACATAATGGGTGCTTCTTTACGTTATGTGAAAATGTACTGTATAGCAAATGGACCGACAAACAGCTAAAGAGGACACCATTATTGTTATTATCTCAGCTGTATGCGAGCCCTTTAATACAGTGGTTCTCAACCAGTGGTCCGGGGACCACCAGTGGTCCTTGGAGGGGGTACCAGGGGGGTCCCCAGCAAAATTTCGTTAACATAGCGTCACAATCATTTTAACCACTTAGCTTTGGCTATTCAAAAATAGCAGATATACAAGCTATGCGCTATGAGCTTGTAGATCTGCTATTTTTGAAAAATCTTGAAAATGTGCGCATATCTTTGAATATACATTTTTTAAGCAAACATTTTTAACTCAAATCTTTGCTTCTGGAGGTCCCTGGCACAAAACATTTTCAGATGGGGGTCCGCGGCCAAATTTATATCAATTTAGGGGTCCTTGGCATGAAAAAGGTTGAAAACCACTGCTTCTTTTTTCTCTTTCTCTTTCTTTTGTTGTTAATGCTCATTCTTCTAGTTTTCCCTTCCCTCTTTTTTAGTTTTAAGGGGTGGGGAGGTGGGTGGGGAGGTTGGGAGGGGGGTACTAGGAAGTAGGGGGATAGCCGAAGGGGACGTTTTAAAAAATAGAAAACCCACAAGAAAGCACTGACCTTGAAACCACTGGTAAACCTACCGGTAAATGTAACTATGCGATGTCATGAACTGTGTATTCGCATATATAGTCATGTGATGTATGTATCATTGCAAAATTGTGGAATAAAACTATGTGTGTTGTGTGTACTGTAAGTGTTCAGGACAGTGTGAGTACAGTATAGAGGTGGAGTGACGCAAAGTTCCGCTGGCAGCGATGTTATGTAACTAACAAGAAGTCAGATTTACTGTAAAGTACAGTAGGTTAGTGGAATAGTAGCAGCACTCCACACAAAAACACACACACACACACACACACACACACACACACACACACACACACACACACACACACACACACACACACACACACACACACACACACACACACACACACACACACAACCCAAAAAAGTGGATAGTATACGATTTCCAAACGTTACAATTTCTTCATCAATAATCCCTCTTTTCTTTCCTTGGACTGCATATCGGTGGGGAATGTAGGCAGCCTATCTGTTCTTCATCTCTCTCTCTCTCTCTCTCTCTCTCTCTCTCTGTCTGTCTGTCTGTCTGTCTGTCTGTCTGTCTGTCTGTCTGTCTGTCTGTCTGTCTGTCTGTCTGTCTGTCTATTTCTGTCTCTGTCTGTCTGTCTGTCTGTCTGTCTGTCTGTCTGTCTGTCTGTCTGTCTGTCTGTCTGTCTGTCTGTCTGTCTGTCTGTCTGTCTGTCTGTCTCTCTCTCTCTCTCTCTCTCTCTCTCTCTCTCTCTCTCTCTCTCTCTCTCTCTCTCTCTCTCTCTCTCTCTCTCTCTCTGCATGGCCCCTCTGTTCTCCGTCTCCCCTGACAACAGCGCTGTGACCCTTTGACCTCCCGGACTCAGAGGCTTATGTAACTCAGCAGCTAGACGGCAGAGAGGGAAGAGGAAGAGGAGGGGGAGGAGGAGGAAGGGGCGTGTGTGTGTGTGTGTGTGTGTGTGTGTGTGTGTGTGTGTGTGTGTGTGTGTGTGTCGTCCAAGCACAGCCAGCAGGAAATCGCACACAGACGTTTCCTAGTCCAACGGCAACACAGATGGAGAGGGAGGAAAAAGGGAGGAAGGGGGGAGAAAAGGGGGGGGATTGGGGGCCGGAGAGAAGGGCCGGATCGAAGAGCGCCATGAAGCGTAATTCATGCCTCGTCGCTCGACGGCGTCATGCGCCTAAAATAGCCCATCATCATCTATAATCCATTTGAGTTTATAGATCGTCTATTTTCGGCGCGATTGTCTATCTGTAAAGGCTCTATGCACATTAAGCAGCCATATTGGGCCTCTTCCTTACTTCCATCACAGGTGTTACCAATGCCTGAAATTAGAACCTTCCAGGTTTTCGGTTGCACTTCAAACGGGAGTCCTCAATCACAGTTAAAAGAGCATTTCACCCCTGGAAGAACTTACAGTCACTCAATGTTAATAATATTTGTAGTAGATAACAAGATTTGAAATTTACACCCTATGGCCAGAAAAATATAGAAGTCTGTGTGTTTGTGAAGTTTGATGCGACTGTCATCTGTATCCACAAACACTCCATGTGTCTGTGGAACATTCTGGAGGGTCAATAGGTCAGTTGACTGAAGAGCCAAAGGGGGTCGGAGGCGCATTAGGCCTCACTGTAGAGTTAAGACATCAGCAGACATGAGGGAGACTCACAGGATGTCTTCATTTAGCTAGCATCCAGTACTGTAAGTGTGATAACTGGATAAACTATAATTGCGCTTTTATATCGACTTGAAACAAGTATTCTGTACATACATGATATGCTATGGATGTTAGTTAAGGTGTCTCTGTCTGTCTGTCTGTCTGTCTGTCTGTCTGTCTGTCTGTCTGTCTGTCTGTCTGTCTGTCTGTCTGTCTGTCTGTCTGTCTGTCTGTCTGTCTATATCACGTTAAACATGCAATATGTGTCTTGTCTCCATTATGCCTACATTTCATACACTTTCGCCCCATTTGACAGCCGCCTGAAGCCCATAATGTACAGTACATAGTACATACTATAATACTTTGTCATACAAAGCATTGTGAGGACGAATCGTGGCAGAATTGTCTTATGTATTGTTATTATGGTTATTTACTGTATCATCTAACCTTCCTTTTTCTTATAATACCTTATGATATTTTGTAGCATGTAGGAGCCAAGATGTCTCGGCTAATAGGCCTGATGGCTATTGTTTTGGTACAGCCTATCTTGTTATGGTTCTGCTTGTCCTTGAGTATAACCATGGTCTGATCCCTGTGCTTGTTGGCAGAACTACCTTATATACCACTGATCTGTGTAAGACTGACTAAACGTACTTCTCGCCATGATATCATGTACAATAACCCATTAAGACCGGGAACGCATCGTGTCATTTTAAGATTTCTTTGGCTATTAAGAAATAGCAGATCTGCAAGCTCGTAGCGCAGCACTGAGTTGTGGTTATAGCTCAAATCTAAAATGATACAGATACGTTCCCAGATTGAATGGGTTGAAGCATATCCATCACCACCTACTGTAGAACATACATGGGCAACTGGCGGCCCGGGGGCCACATGCGGCCCCCACCTTTGATTGATTGATTGAATACTTTATTTAGAAAGACATGGTAACAGTACATGGAGGTATAATTCACAATACAAGGTCCTCTAAACTGGATCGCTCATAAAAGCACTTGGCTTCCACTTAATGCGGCCCACAGGTTAATATGGGATTACTGATATATTATTGATTTCAGCTGTTACAATTCCAAACATGCAAACCTGACCCGCTTTAATTACTTCAGTTTATATTAGTAGCTTAATGACTAGTATTTAAATTCTATTGTCTTTTTTATGTCCAATGTATTTGTATTTAAGTTCATAAAGCTAACATAAGTATAACTAAATGCATTTGAAATTAAATGAAAATGTAACTTTTCAGGATTCCAATTCAAAAATAGCAAAAAAAAATCTGGATTCCAAATCAAAAATAGCAAAAATAGCAGATCTACAAGCTTGTAGAATGGCTATTTTTTCTACTTTTGTGTGACAAAGAATGGCGAAGTAAGTACAGCATTAATTTAAGAAAAATATGGAGGTGTCTGCCCAACAGTATACAGTATGCAATGTGGCCCTCTGGAGTGAGTGTGGAAATATAGCGGCCCTCTCCATCATCAAAGTTGCCCACCCCTGACCTAGAATATTGTCTCGGACTCCTCTTGCCTCATCAACAGCAGCCATATTGGAAAGAATATTGGGCCTCTTCCTTACTTCCTTCACAGATATTTTTTAAATGTATTTCAAGGACCCACGTTTACTCTGAGAGTGTACAAATGGAATGGTTCCATTTCTACACTCTCAGAGTTGTACACCCGTAAGGGGCCGTTTGGAAATGTTGCTTAGGTTTGATAAAAATAAAATCATTTATTTTTTATATCAAATCATGTTTGGTCAGTGCTCAAGTTGAATTATTATTGTTATAGAACACTGCAATATGTTGACACACATAGCAAGGCTATGACGAGTAAAGAACGCTTTTCCCCTTCAGATCTCGTAGATTTATTGGAATAGAATAATAATTGATCATTTTATAATCTTTAATTATTTTACTGATGGTTTTTAAAGTTAAGGGTTAAATACAAATTAAGCTTGTGGCCTTTCATTTCAAATTAATTTTGACTCTTAATTTTGAATAGTCATAATTTATGATTAATCATTTGATTATTAATGATACCACCGATATTATCTACCCCCTATTCGCTTCTGCTGCTATGCTCACGCACCTTATGTCTTACCTCAGGTACTTACCGCACCAGATAGATATACATCAGTGGTAGGGCATTCACAACTAATGATTTTTACTAGTCGACTCATTTGACCAAGTAGTAGTCGACTAGTCGACTAGTCGAAATTTACATAATATTTTTTTTACATTATTATTATTTTTTTTTTTAGGGGGGGGCATTGTTTTAATGCCATCCTACTACTATATTACTATTATTATTATCCTCCTGCCCTTATCTTTATGGCGTTTTAAGGGAAGCGCTTCTGGCACAGCAGCACAGCACCACAGCAGCGTCTCCAAGGATCCCCTTTGCCCAATAAAAGGCTTTTATTGGGCATACTTTTGACCCCCTTTTGATAAAAAATAAAGTCAGGAGGATAATAATAATAGTAAGATGGGCCATTACTATGGCATTAAAACAAAAAAAAATTAAATAAAAAAAAAAAGAATTCAACTATTCGACTAGTACCAACAAAGTCGACTAGTGGTTATACTAGTCGACTAGTTGGTGAAAAGCCCTAATCAGTGGTGGAAAAAGTACTCAAATGTTTTACTTAAGTAAAAGTATTAATTCTGCAATGTAGAAGTACTCTGTTACAGGTAAAAGTCCGGAATTCAAAATTTACTTGAGTAAAAGTACAAAATTATTGGTATAAAAATGTACTTAAAGTACTAAAAGTAAAAGTACTAAAATGTTTGAAAATAGCAGTTCTACAAGCTCACAACACGTCGCGATGCGACGCGTTGTGAGCTTGTAGATCTGCTATTTTCAAATAGCTTAGGTATAAAATAGGGCTAAAGTGGTTAACGTATGTTTTATAATGTAATCATTTATATCTGCAAAGTAACTAGTAACTAAAGTTTTCAAATAATTGTAGTGGAGTAAAAGTACAATATTTGCCTCTGAGATGTAGTGGAGTAGAAGTAGAAGTATTGAACATTGGAAATACTCCAGTAAAGTAAAAGTACCTCAAAATGTACAGTACTTGAGTAAATGTACTTAGTTACTTTCCACCACTGATATACACTATGTGTACATAGATGAATAGTTTTTTATTGATCTCTCTCTTCCCCTTGCCCAGTTCTTCTTTTTAACCTTTCTGTTTGTATGGAAATAACTACAACGATGGAGCTTGTTGCACTAAAATAAAATTCCCCCACTGTTTTACACCTGCAAACCATGTGATGTGACAATAAAGATTCTGATTCTGATTGTGATTGTGACAGATAAACGACAGGGAGGGGCCCCCAAAAGGTACAGTACATACAGTACAGTATGTCCTTCTTCTCACACAGAGCATTTCCAAAGAAATATGAATGTGATATGATCCCAGGGGGAGCAGGGCTGGTGAAATGAGCCCATCTGCGCCTCGTCGCTTCCTGGGTGTAACGTTTCAGATGAAATTTCAGCTGAAAGCGCTCATAATACTGTACATAATACATAATACTGTACTTTAAGGATGTCCTTCTATCCTTATTGTGGTTTTTGTGTGTTTTTTTTTTCTGAGGGAGTGTTTACACACACCCTCTTAGAACGGGCCTGGAGGCCATTAAACAAAACCAGGTGAGCTCTCTGGGAACTAAAAAGTGTCATGTTCCAGGAGAATGGGAGATTATAAGTCCCTTTGCAACTCTTGCAGAATTCAATTTATCTTTGTTTACACCATATCTTGGAAGTATCATTCACCATGATGAGGGGACGGGGGGGGGGGGGTCAAGTAAGGACATTCAAAACCGGATCGACAAAGCATACACAGCCTTCATAAGACTTAATCTAATCTGGAAGTCAAATCAATACAGCGCCAAAACAGAACTCTGGATCTACCAAAACTGTGTGTACTATCAACACTACGCAGTGGTGTAAAGTAACTAAGTACATTTACTCAAGTACTGTACTTACTGTAAGTACAATTTTGAGGTATTTGTACTTTACTTCAGTATTTCCAATATCCAATACTTTTACTTCTACTCCATTACATCTCAGAGTGAAATAGTGTACTTTTACTCCACTACAATTATTTGAAAACTTTAGTTACTTTGTAGATTCTGATTATTATTACAAAACATGTAACATTAACCACTTCAGCCATTTCGGCCATTTGAAAATAGCCGATCTACAAGCTCACAATGCGTCGCAATGCGACGCATTGTGAGCTTGTAGATCTGCTTTTTTCAAAAGATTTGTATACATTTGAAAACTCGAAATGGCACATTCTGCATAATGAGTTTACTTTTGGTACTTGAAGTACATTTTGACACCAATACTTTTGTACTTTTACTCAAGCACATTTTGAATTCCGGACTTTTACTTGTAACAGAGTATTTTTACGTTGCAGTAGTGATACTTTTACTTAAGTAACAAATTTTTTCCCACCACTGACACTACGGTGCAGAATGCTGGAAAACCACAGAAAGCTAAATTATCCACTTTTCACACATCATGCCGGCGCAAAATCTTGCGTATATTCTGGCCCAAGACCATCTCAAACAATAAACTCCTCAACATCACCCAACAAGATGACATGCACTGCATAATCAGTAAACGCAGGTGGACCTGGATTGGCCAAAGTTTAATCTGAAACACAATTTTAAACAATATAGAGGGGGTCCCTGCTTCATCTCTCTCTCTCAGCTAGGGGGTCCTTGGCCTGAAAAACCTTGAAGACCCCTGAACGACGTACATAGTGACTGCACATGTTTCATGTAACCCTATGTTTATTGGCATCTATGATTTGTTTTAATGTAGTTCAAATGTTTATTGTTTTTCATTACCCTGAGGAAGACTGTCAAAACGTTGGTTTCTTTTTAAATAAACTTTTGTATTAACAATATTGTTTTTCATTAGCCTATATGTATTGTATTTAGGGATGTGTTAAAGTGACCAAAATGAAAATCGATTACTATAATTCTATTCTTACCGACTATTCGAATATTCACCACGCCCCTTTTTCATAAAATAAATTTAAAATGTTCTGGGGATTTTCATCAAATGACTCATAAAAATAACAGCATTGCATTGGCCTATAAACTGATTTTCAGAAATTAACAAAGACAGTAGCATGTACATCTTTTACATTATTGTAACTAAACTATTAAAGACGCGGTGAAATAAACAATATAGCCTTTTTTTTATACATAATTCTTTTATTTTCGATTTTTATCCTACAAACGAGTATTCGACTATTCGAAAAGTCGGACTCATCCCTAAGTTTGATAACTGTACTGTTTTCATGCTGTGATCAGGGTGTCCTTGAAAAAGAGAGCTTGGTCTCAATGGGCTTCCCTGAATAAATAAAGGGGGAAAAAAAGAAAGAAAGACCCTCTCTATCTTGTTCCGGGTGCCTGACGCAGTGCAGTGCCCAGCCAGCCTCATCCTTCTCTCTCTCTCTCTCTCTCTCTCTCTCTCTCTCTCTCTCTCTCTCTCTCTCTCTCTCTCTCTCTCTCTCCCTGACCTTGTCTTTGACCCGTGAGGAGGAGGAGGAGGAGGCCCCCGTGAAGGGGGTCCACATTTCAGAGGTGGTCCTCCCATGTGACACCACCTCCTAGAGCCATTCATAGCATTCTTGTGTGGACCAAAAATTCCAAGATTTGTTTCCAATAGTGCTCATTTGGGCCTAATAGCAGTGTCGATTTTGACAGCAAATTCTGATTTAGTTTTAGTCATATTTTAGTCATCTGAAATGTTTTACTGTTAGTCTAGCTTAATATCATTAGATTATAGTCGACTAAATCTACAGTTGATTTAGTCGACTAGAATGTATTTTGGCGTTGCCTTGATGGCGCCGTAATGGTTGATTTTACACTTGGTTGCATGCCGAAAATAGCCGATCTACAAGCTCACAACGCGTCGCGCTGCGACGCGTTGTGAGCTTGTAGATCTGCTATTTTCAGAGCACAACACCCGAGCGCAACCGAACATAAAATGTCCTTTAGATCTACTGGATCTCTTCTCCACTAGTCACTCCCTATAACATTTTAGTCTAGTTTTTATTTGTTGCCGAAATTGGCAATATATTTAGTCTCAGTTTTAGTCATCATAGCTTAGTTTTTATTTAGTTTTTATTTTTTCGTCAGTGATAAAAAGGTAGTCGACAAACGTTTTCCGTCATAGTTTCAGTCGACGAAATCAACACCGCCTGATAGTCGCTTCTTTTGGGCTCGTTTTCATCGACCTGGTTGACCCCTCACTGATGTTAGTGCAGGGGGGGGGGGTGGCTTGTGAAGAAGACATCACTGTTGGTGGAGGGAGGGAGGGGGGGGGGGGCGAGGGGTCTTGTGAACAAGACATCAAGCAGCCTTGTGACTCTGCAGCAGGCATGGATGTGATGAAGACCCTTCTTCACATCAAAGAACCTTGTGTGGTTGATCTGCTACTAACTGTAACTGATTGACCGCACATGCTTCCAGTAGCCTCCACCCCCCCCCCGTTACCCCATTGCCCCCCGGCCCCCCTCCCCTCTCCGCTTTACCAGCGTTTGACCCTCGACAACATTCCAGTAGCAGAGCCAGAATTTAAGCTGAGGCGCCGATGGCACACAGCCTAAATAGCAGCTCTACAAGATCACGACGGGTGGCTGTCGTGACGTTCTGTGAGCTTGTAGATCGGATGTTTTCGGTGAGTGCGACACGGCGTGCACCCCGAGTTACAAATCAGGCATAACTTCCCACACAGACATTCACATGCGATCACGCATGCAGCAGCATGTGGGTTATTATGGGCCGTGTCAATTATACAGGCATTCCTGTTTTATCTGGAGTTCATGAACAGTTTATTAGACTTTTTATTACTGTTTATTACCACCCCCCACAAACACACCTACACACACACACACACACACACGCACACGCACGCACGCACGCACGAACGCACGCACGCACGCACGCACGCACGCACGCACGCACGCACGCACGCACGCACACTCACACTCACACTCACACTCACACTCACACACACACACACACACACACACACACACACACACACACACACACACACACACACACACACATACACACACTCACACACACACTACACAATACTATACTTATGAGGATAACAACATTTTAGGAGGCCAATTTTATGAGTGCCATAATTCTTTGCAATTGTTCTACCTTCGGCCGAAAGCCGAAAGATATGGCAGATCTACAAGCACACAAACACATCGCAACGCTTGTAGATCTGCTATTTTTGCATGATATAGCCTACCAGCATGCAGTGAAGTTTAAATCAGGCACATAACTCTAACCCTAATCCCTAAATCTAACTTCTAAATGTCTGATCCTATAAACCTAACCCCAAACTCAATCTTTTTCTAAGTAAACCTATCTATAGAAATCTTTCTTGTGAGGACCAGCAAAATGGCCCTCACAATCTCTATTTCTCATATCCTACATATATATACAGTGTTGATTTTGACAACACATTTTGATTTAGTTTTAGTCATAGTCTTTTGAATACAATTCCCTTAGTTTTAGTCATGTTTTAGTCATCTGAAATGTTTTACTTTTTGTCTAGTTTTAGTCGACGGAATATCATAAGATTATAGTCAACTAAATCTACAGTTGATTTAGTCGACTAAAATATATTTTGGCGGTGCCTTGATGGCGTCACTAACAGCTTATTTTTAAACTCCTTTTCCTGGTATAGCTTTCTTTTGGAACTGACCTTGTGATCTGTCCTGCGTCACTAGGTCAGTGTGTCGGCTGCTATAGAATCAAAACAACACCCCCCCCCACCTCCCCCCTCCTACCCGAGTCCCCGGGTCTCCATCTTTACTTCTCCCGCCTCCATCTTTATACCTCTCTGTCTTTCTGTCTCCGTCTCTCTATTTTCCAACATCAGCCCCGCATTTTTTGCTTTTCACCTCTTCATCGTCTCTCTCTCTTCCTCACCTCTCACTCTCGCTTGGTCTGTCTACAAGCCGATCTACAAGCTCACAATGCGTCGCATCGCAACGCGTTGTGAGCTTGTAGATCGGCTATTTTCAAATAGCCAAAGTATATATAGGGCTTAAGTGATTACTGTATGTTTTGTGATAATAATCTACAAAGTAACTAGTAACTCAAGTTTTCAAATAATGGCAGTGGAGTAAAAGTACAATATTTTCCTCTGAAATGCAGTGGAGTAGAAGTAAAAAGCAGAGAAAATGGTAAATGCTTAAGAAAGTAATAATACCTCAAAAATTGTACTTCAGTACTTGAGTACATGTATTTAGTTACTTTACGCCACTGATATACATAGACATAATATACGTCTAAAATGTGATCTAACCTGCTTAACACAGCTCATTGACGTACACACTGGCACCCACTCACATTATGTGAAAGTACATTCATGGCTCATCTGCGCGCAATCAAGTGCACACATCCATGCATGCATGCATGCATGCATGCACACACACACACGCACACGCACGCACACGCACGCACACACACACACACACACACACACACACACACACACACACACACACACACACACACACACACACACACACACACACACACACACACACACACACACACACACACACACACGTGCGCGGGCGTGCGCGGGCGTGGGTCGTACGTACGCTAGAGCACAAATCGTGTCATAACAGCGTCCCTGACTGGCCTTGCACATTGACAGCATCTGTAATAGCGTTCTTTTTTATCATTAAGGACACACAGTGACTTATATCACATAAATAATGTTGTGATCCTTGGATTTGGCATGTTGTCATTTCTACCAGTGTCCTTGAAATGAGAGTTATGTGCTTGTTTGTTTGAGATACACTTAACATATTATGGCAACAGATATCCTAACCAGAATGTTTGTAAGGTTTGTAAACAATCTGTATTTCTGGTTAGAATCTCTATCTTTGGCCTTTTTCACAGTAATGAATACAGTGTCCAGTACATTAGCTACAGTATGTCTAGTTTGTCAACCTGTGGACATTGAGAACAAAATAATATATTTCTAATTATCAGTAACAATATCATAAGTGTCCTTTTTTTCCCCTCCAGAAATAAGGTTAATAAATAATACTTCTCAATGCGATGTTGCCCGTGTTCCTGGAAATATATTTTAGGGCTGTGGTGGTGCTTCCATGATTTGTGCAGCGAGACGTTAACGTAGCTTTTGAACTACAGTATATTGATAAGACACAATAATATCAGCAGAAATCACAGTATATGTATTTTCCAATAAATCTTCTTATTCAAGGCTACCAATGTACGCTTCATTCTATATGCTTTATTTCAACTTTGAAATTGTACCAGGCTATTAAAAGCGGGTGTCGGCAAAACATTTCTGAATGGGGCCTTGGTAGGCTGTATAGGTACAGTATACTGTAGCCCTGGTAGGCTGTATGTGTATACTGTAGCCCTTGTAGGCTATACTGTATATAAAAATGTTGAGCATCCCTGATCCAGGCTGACATTTCCAGTTCAGATTAAAGACTAGAGCAGGTTAAAAACATGGCTTTTACTTAAGTAAAAGTGTCAATACTGCAATGCATAAATACTCTGTTACAAGTACAAGTCCGGTATTCAGAATTTACTTGAGTAAAAGTGCAAAAGTATTGGCATCAAAATGGACTTAAAGCACTAAAAGTAAAAGTACTCATTATGCAGAAATCTTCCATTTCATGTTTTCAAAATGTATACAATCATTTGAAAATAGCAGATCTACAAGCTCACGATGCGACGCATTGTGAGCTTGTAGATATAGGGCTGAAGTGGCTAATGTATGTTTTGTAATTATAATCAAAATCTACAAAGTAACAAGTAACTAAAGTTTTCAAATAGTTGTAGTGGAGTAAAAGTAAAATGTTTGCCTATGAGACGTAGCGGGAGTAGAAGTACAAGTATTGAAAATTGGAAATACTCCACTAAAGTAAAAAATACCTTAGAGCAAAATGCACTTAGTTACTTCACACCACTGCAGGCTAGTAAGAGATACTGCTGCGGCGAATAGAATGAATAATGAGTGTGTTAGATTTATGTAATGTGTGCCCTGAGCCATGGGTGACACCCATTGGGTGTACCAATGTGCATATAGACAGTAGTCAACAGTATTGTCAATGCACATTGACAAATCTAACACATTATATAATGTGATTTTCTGCAGCTGCATGTGTTGCTTACATCACAGTATAGTTTAACCAATTAAGACCGGACAGGGAAAGCATCTGTTTGTCATTTTAGATTTCTTTGGCTATTCAAAAATAAGCTCATAGCTCATATGAGCTTGTAGATCTGCTATTTTTGAAAGATCGTGAACATTTGTGCAAATCTTTGAATGTGTATTTTTTAAAGCGATTTGTAACTCAAATCTTTGCTTCTGGGGATTCTATATAATGTCTTCTAAATCCTAAGTTTTTTTTTTTAAACTTATGTTGCTATAATATCAGTGGTTCTCATACTTTTTCATGTCAAGGACCACCCAAAAGTATTTGGCTGCTGACCCCCATCTGAAAATATTTTGTTCCAGAGACCCCCACCAGAAGCAAAGATTTGAGTTTAAAAAAAAGTTTAAAAATATATAAATACTCAAAGATTTGCACAAAATGTTCACGATTTTTCAAAAAATAGCAGATCTATAAGCTCATAGTGCGGCACTCGGTGCCGCACTATGAGCTTGTAGATCTGTTTTATTTTTTAATAGCCAAAGAAATCTAAAATGACACAGATGCCTTCCCGGTCTTAATGGGTTAAGGTCAGTCTTATGCAGCCTGCCATATTTTTTACTCAGCTGTAGTTTTAATTACATTATAGATGAAAAGAAAAAAAATCTCGGTCTCACAATGTGTTGCATCAAGAAGCATTGTGAGTTTGTAGATCTGCCATTTTCACTATGTTAGAATTATATATTTTTTAAAAGGGTATTCTTTTTTTATTTACTTCTTTTTTTCCTGCCTATACATTATGCCCAACATAGGGACACCATGTTGATGTTGATAATGGTGCCATAATTTCCTCCTGTGCTCTGCGTTGAATGTAATAACTACAGTACAGGAAGGCCTTGCCTTAATGGCCGCCATCATCAGCACATCATGAAGGAACTGATATGACTCAGAGACAGGTTATAAAACATGCTTAAGGTACATGCTGTACGGAACACACACACACACACACACACACACACACACACACACACACACACACACACACACACACACACACACACACACACACACACACACACACACACACACACACACACACGTTTTCACACTTTCGTGGACATTGCATTAACTTCCATTCATTCCATATCCACTTATATTCTGACCTTCTGACGCACATGTTGTCCCCATGTCAAAACAACAGGTGTCATATCCAACACACAAACACAAACACGCGCACACACACACACGCACGCACGTACAGACACACACACCCATATTTACATCTCGGGGGGCCAACCAGTATCTTTGCCTATCTCTCTCTCTCTTTCTCAGTATCTCTCTCTCTCTCTCTCTCACTCTCTCTCTCTCTCCGGCTCTCTTTCTCTGTCTCTCTGTCTCTCTGTCTCTCTCTCTCTCTCTCTCTCTCTCTCTCTCTCTCTCTCTCTCTCTCTCTCTCTCTCTCTCCCCCCTCCTCTGTCTGTCTGTCTGTCTGTCTGTCTGTCTGTCTGTCTGTCTGTCTGTCTGTCTGTCTGTCTGTCTGTCTCTCTCTCTCTCTCTCTCTCTCTCTCTCTCTCTCTCTCTCTCTCTCTCTCTCTCTCCCCCCTCCTCTGTCTGTCTGTCTGTCTGTCTGTCTGTCTGTCTGTCTGTCTGTCTGTCTGTCTGTCTGTCTGTCTGTCTGTCTGTCTGTCTGTCTGTCTGTCTGTCTGTCTGTCTGTCTGTCTGTCTGTCTGTCTGTCTGTCTGTCTGTCTCTCTCGCGTGCTCTCTCTCTCTCGCGTGCTCTCTCTCTCTCTCTCTCTCTCTCTCTCTCTCTCTCTCTCTCTCTCTGGTTTCGACACTAAACACATGTACTGTTGACGTAGACACATAGCAACATGGAACATACAATCCACTTGACATGCTATCAAAACACACGGTTCCAAAAGTCCACAGGCTGTCATGGTTATTTAGACAGATGCTAGGTTCATTTGTTTACCTGCATCCTATATTTTCTATAGTTTCAATGTACAGATTATATATTTTTACTATTATATTGTTTGGACTGATGCTAGGTTCTTGGTTTACCTATGATCCTATTTTACTGAGGCACTGCACTGTCTCTCTGCATTCTATGTATGCGTTTACCTTGTTACCTTGTCTGCTAAATGCCTACATTGTAAATTGTATGATAATAAATTAGAGCTGCAACAGTTAATCAAACTAATCAATTTAATCTATTATAAGAAAATGACCAATACTCGCTTTTGGGTGACATTTTTTGCGTGACTTTCTTCATAAAATATTACATAGAAAAATAGCCGATCGGTTGTAAGCTTGCAGATCAACAATGTTAAAAGCTATTCATAATCACGTGCGACACAGTTAAGTGGTTAATCATACGAATCGTTTCAGTTGATTCATGTCAATTTATTGACCATTTAAAAAAGAAATACGTGCTTTATGATTATTCGATTTAATCAAATAAGTCATCTATAGAACAATCGCAAAATAAAATATCGATAGTTGCAGCCCATAAACCTTTCCCTCTTGAGAAAACATCCGGGACGCTCCACACGTCCCACCTCTTCAGACTCCACCTTAGCCCATAGCACTTAGCCCATAGCACTTAGCCCATAGCACTTAGCCCATAGCACTTAGCCCGTAGCACTTAGCCCATAGCACTTAGCCCATAGCACTTAGCCCATAGCACTTAGCCCATAGCACTTGACCTAGCCTTGACGACCTTGCAGGCTTATGCAAATGTTAAAACATACAGTAACTTAGATAGCATGTTATGTAGACAGATGCCAGATTAATTTGCAGACCTGGCATCCTATAGGGTGTATAGAACTGTTTAGACTGATGATAGGTTCTTGGTTTACCTATGATCCTATAGATAACTATTTCTATGGATTTTATGTATTACCTCGTGTTTTTCCTTGCTTACTGTAAATCGCTCTGGATTAAGAGCGTCTGCTAAATGCCTTAATTGTAAATTGTAAATTATTGAGGGGTAAACATGTTATGTGCGAGGTGTTTCCCGTCTGTTGGACATGAAGGTGGAAAGATGGAAAATGGATGCAAATGCAAATCACAGCGAATGCAAAGAAGAGGTTGCTTGAGTGAGCCGAGATGGGGTTGCCGGGGTAACAGGGGGGAGCTGTGTTTATTTCAACGTGACGTGAGTCAAAGTGCACTGTGTGCCATGATGTGAACATACATGTATGACCCACTTTATTGTGCACACACACACACACACACACACACACACACACACACACACACACACACACACACGTGCGCACACACACACACACACACACACACACACACGCGCGCGCACACACACACACACACACACACACACACACACACACACACACACACACACACAAGCACGCACGCACGCACACACATAGGGCCGGGGACTGGCACATGCATGACTCATGTGCACACATACACACACCTCTTCACTCAAATGGAAACGCCTAGCCCCGCATATACACACATTATGACACCCTCCACCCTGGTGTGTGTACACACACACACGCACACGCACACGCACACGCACACGCACACGCACACACACACACACACACACACACACACACACACACACACACACACACACACACACACACACACACACACACACACACGTTTGTAATACTGTGAGGACATCAACGTTTTAGGACGGAAATGTTATGACATTTTTGAAATTCTGTGCCATTTTCTTTTACCATAAGCCAAACAAGTAGCAGATTTACAAGCTCACAACGCATCGCAGCGAGACGCATTGTGAGCTTGTAGATCTGCTTTTTTTGGTGCACGACACCAGCGCGCAACTAGGTTTAAATCAGGCATATAACTATGTCTTTCTATTCGTTAAATCCAACGTCTAAATGTATAATCCTAACCCTATCCCCAACCTGAACCTTTTTCTAATCTAAAAAAATCCCCTTTCAACCATAAAACAGCCAATTCCATTGGGTATGTTTCTCAAATTCTACTATACTTTTGAATCAGAAGAATCAGACTTTATTGATCACAGGTTTAAAACAGTGGGTGAAATTCAGTTTTGTGCAAAGCTCCATCGTTTCCATAAGAGAAAAGGGAAGAAGAAGAAGAAGGGGGGGGGGGCAAGGGAGATCAGTACAAACAAACAAATTATCTATTTACACATCAGTACTGGTTATGTATCCAGTGAGGTAAGTATGAGGTAAGACATAAAGGTGAGGTAAGTACCTGAGGTAAGACATAAAGGTGTGTGAGCATAGCAGCAGCTATACACTGTACATCGTTGGTTCTCAAAGTGTTGGGGGGGGGGTTCCAGGGGGTCCCCATCAAATGTGTGTTAATATAGCATCACAATAATTTTAACCACTTTAACCTCTTATACTTTGGCTATTCAAAAATAGCAGATCTACAAGCTCATAGTGTGCTGCGCTATGAGCTTGTAGATCTGCTATTTTTGCAAAATCTTGAACATTTTTGCAAATCTTCTAATACATATATATTTTTAAAGCGAACATTTGTAACTCAAATCTTTGCTTCTGGGGTGGGTCCCTGGAACAAAACATTTTGAGTTGGGGGTCCGCTGCCAAATACATATACATTTGGGGTTCCTTGGAACGAAAAAGTTAGAGAACCACTGCTGTACATGATATGCTATGGACGTTAGTTAAGGTGCGTGAAAAAAAAAACCTGCGTTGTACATGGGATTAAGGTGCAAAGTGTCAGCGTGTGTCGACCACATAGTCCACATAAAGATACTGACACTTGGTCATTTGGTCCTCACAAGTGTTGTAGTAAACACACACACGCTCGCACGTACTGTACACACACACACACACACACACACACACACACACACACACACACACGCACGTTGCTCGGTGAGAGCTGTAGAAATGAAATCATCCTGACATCCTGCCCATTTTCCTCCAGACTGACTCTTCCTCTTCCTCTGGCCTGGTGACCTAAATCTGTTGACACTGTATACTGTACAGAGTACACACACCTACTGGCTCCTTATGTCACCCTGCTTTTGTCCTATACAGTCAACACACCCTCCAACACACACACGCGCGACACGCACACACTTTTGCATTACAATAGGCCCTGTGGCCTTGTGAGAAAAATTTTCTTTTTTGACCCTATAACCTTGAAGTAGTAGCTCACCCAAAACATTACTTATTTTATATCAAATACACACCCCATAAAGCATTGAATTCATGGAGATTCTTTATATTCTGATTACCGGCGGAAAGGTGCTAATGTATCCGATAAGAGACTTAAAGTAGACTCTTTGAGTCTCCTAACGGAAATACTGGGTCTATGCTCACAGGATCAGGTTTTCTCATTGTGTACACTATTAAACACTAATTGTCCAGAAAAAGGAGTCAAGTCAGTCAAATCCCTCCTGGAAGGTCCTGTGGTTCTTTGTTCATTGACACGCTGTATTTGTAGTGTCTAATGATACTGTTCATTGACACACTGTATTTGTAGTGTCAAATGATACTGTTCATTGACAGTATTTGTATTGTCAAGTGATACGTTTGAGTCTTAAGTCAGGCAGTAGTCAGGCAGCAGCAGCAGCAGCAGCAGCAGCAGCAGCAGCAGCAGAGAGGAGGGTCTCGGGAGACAAGCCAAGCCCTTGTCCTCCTCCTCCTCCTCACACAAAGGTCCAGTGTGTACTAGTGTCCAGTGTCCACTTCCCTGCAGCGCACACACACACACACACACACACACACACACACACACACACACACACACACACACACACACACACACACACACACACACACACACACACACACACACACACACACACACACACACACACACACACACACACACACACACAAAGCACAGTCACAGCCTCTCTGTTAGCCTGCTGAACACCCACCTCACTCTGCCATCACTTGCAGTGGTTGGAAGAAGTACTCAACCACTTAGACAATAGTAAACCTGGACCTGAGTTGTATCACTTAAACCAGTGGTTCTCAAACTTTTCTGGATCATTCAGGGCCCACTTGGAAGCAGTGGTGGAAAAAGTACTCAAATTCTTTACTTAAGTAAAAGTACCAATACTGCAATATAAAAATACAGAATTCAAAATTTACTTGAGTAAAAGTACAGAAGTATTGGCATCAAAATGTACATAAATTACCAAAAGTAAAAGTACTAAAATATTTGAAAATAGCAGATCGCGACACGTTGTGAGTTTGTAGATCGGCTATTTTCAAATAGCTTATGTATAAAATAGGGTTTAAGTGCTTAATGTATGTTTTATAATGTAATAATTTATATCTGAAAAGTAACTAACTAAAGTTTTCAAATAATTGTAGTGGAGTAAAAGCACAATATTTACCCTCTGAGATGTAGTGGAGTAGAAGTAGAAGTATTGGGAATTGGAAATACTTAAGTAAAGTACAAATACCTCAAAATTGTACTTAAGTACAATACTTAAGTAAATGTACTTAGTTACTTTCCACCACTGCCCACTTGGAAGTCTCAATAGCTTTCGGCTGCTGTGCTAAGAGGTCAGATGGTTGGGCCGGCCGTGTGCATTTTCTGAGCATGTTTACATAAATAATATATATTTTAAATATATTACCAATAATTTGGGGGCACACTTGCAATATCCTCATGGCCCACCAGTGGGCCCCAACCCACAGGTTGAGAACCACTCTGTAGACCAGTGGTTCTCAAACCTTTTCATGTCAAGGACCCCCAAATTGATATGTATTCGGCTGCGGACCCCCTTCTAAAAGACTATTTTGTGCCAGGGAGTTTTCAAAAATAGCAGATCTACAAGCTCATGTCTACACCTGCTAATCTCTTCAACACGTTGTACATATAGGCTACTCAAGTAAAGTAAAAGTTATTCAAAATTGTAGTTGAGTAGAGTATTTAAGTAAATATATTTTAGTTACTGATCATTTGCCTTCCAAGTGAAATCTGAGGGAATGTTGGATTAACATGAAAGCATCCTGATGACTCATATAGCAGCAGCATGGCCTCTATAGGCAGAAACAGTGACATCTAGTGGTGGTACCGTGGTACGCCACCTTGTTTGTATTATGGATTATGTAATAAATTGGAGTTTGATCTTAATCATTGGTTTCTTTATTGATTGTTATGATTGACAGTCCAGACAGTGGACCGGCCTCTAGACACGTGTCAGTGGAGCAGGTTCACTCTTTATGAGCACAAGCAGCGCTGCTAAACAGAAAGAACGGACTGTTCTCTTCTCTATGTGTCTATGTGTGACCTTTGATCACAATGCAAGTGTGTGAGAGAGAGAGAGAGAGAGAGAGAGACAGACAGACAGACAGACAGACAGACAGAGAGAGAGAGAGAGAGAGGAGAGAGAGAGAGAGAGAGAGAGAGAGAGAGAGAGAGAGAGAGAGAGAGAGAGAGAGGGGGGGAGAGGGACATATATAGAGAGAGAGGGGAGAGGAGGGGAGAGAGAGAGAGAGAGAGAGAGAGAGAGAGAGGGGGGGAGAGAGGGGGAGAGAGGGGGAGAGGGGGGGTGGAGAGAAAGAGAGGGAGAGAAAGAGAGGGAGAGAAAGGGGGGAGACGGAGAGAGAGAGAGAGAGAGAGAGAGAGAGAGAGAGAGAGAGAGAGGGAGAGAGGGGGAGAGGGGGAGAGGGGGGGTGGGAGAGAAAGAGAGGGAGAGAAAGGGGGGAGACGGAGAGAGAGAGAGAGAGAGAGAGAGAGAGAGAGAGAGAGAGAGAGAGAGAGAGAGAGAGAGAGAGAGAGAGAGCGGGGGGGTGGGAGAGAGAGCGGGATCTGAGACTGGGAGAGAAAGAGAGAAAGGGGGGAGACGGAGAGAGAGAAAGAGAGGGGGAGAGAGTGGGGAGAGAGAGAGAGAGAGAGAGAGAGAGAGAGAGAGAGAGAGAGAGAGAGAGTAAAATGAGTGTTCAACACAGTGTTCACACCCCCCCCCCCACACACGTATGCACACATCTTACATTATGCAACGTCCCAGCTATAGCATTATGTAACATACATTCATTCTACTGTATATTTCGGCACAACAAAAGACCAGGAGGAGAGACAGGCCTTACAGTGTCACTCTAATGCAGTGGTTCTCAACCAGTGGTCCGGGGACCACCAGTGGTCCTTGGGGGCTACCAGGGGGTCCCCAGCTAAACTAGTTAACATAGCGTCACAATCATTTTTAACCACTTAGCTTTGGCTATTCAAAAATAGCAGACATACAAGCTCATAACGCGGCACTGAGTGCCGCGCTATGAGCTTGTAGATCTGCTATTTTTGAAAAACCTTGAAAAAGTGTGCATATCTTTGAATATTTGTATTTTTTTAAGCGAAAATTAAATGATATCTTTGCTTCTGGGGGTCCCTGGCACAAAACATTTTCAAATGGGGGTCCGCGGCCAAATGTATATCGATTTAGGGATCCTTAGTTGGCATGAAAAAGGTTGAAAACCACTGCTCTAATGAACCTGTCAGACAGACAGACAGACAGACAGACAGACAGACAGACAGACAGACAGACAGACAGACAGACAGACAGACAGACAGGCAGGCAGGCAGACAGACAGACAGACAGACAGGCAGACAGACAGGCAGGCAGACAGACAGACAGACAGGACTCATGCATCAACTACATGTGACGTTTTCTTTTGTCACACTTAGGAGTTATTAACCACTTGAACCCCAGCGTCCATAGTCTGGAGGGGAACATTATAGCCAAAACATTGTTGTAGACGCAGACTGTAAAAAAAAAGCGGCCCTAGTCCAGAGCCAACTCAGTCTGCAGTGTAGAGTGCAGAGTTTTAAGTAGTGTTAAAAAATATCCAAAATAGCTCAAACTACTGTACATTGATTCATGCAGAATGTCTGCATTGCGTCACAGTGGTGAGGGGGGGGGGGTTGATGGGGGGCATAGCAACGGCAGGAAGAGAGAGAGAGAGAGAGAGAGAGAGAGAGAGAGAGAGAGAGAGAGAGAGAGATAGAGAGAGAGAGAGAGAGAGAGAGGGGAGTGTCTTCACTGACCTAGTTAGAGCAGCGGGAAGACCCCCCTCCAGACAGACAGACAGACAGACAGACAGACAGACAGACAGACAGACAGACAGACAGACAGACAGACAGACAGGCAGGCAGACAGACAGACAGACAGACAGACAGACAGACAGACAGACAGACAGACAGACAGACAAAGCACACATATACAGTACATCCATATAATAACTCGGCATCCGGCAAAGTGAGCTATGAATGATTGAAAGCAGACCACCTCAGAGACCAGTACAGTACAGTACAGTACAGTACAGTACAGTACAGTACAGTACAGTACAGTACAGTACAGTACAGTACAGTACAGTACAGTACAGCAGTGGTTCTCAAACTTTTTCATGTCACGGACCCCCAAAATGATATATATTTGGTCACCGACCCCCATCTAAAAATATTTTGTTCCAGGGACCCCCCAGAAAATGAAAGAAATTAGAAATGTTCGCTTTAAAAATTCAACGGTTTGCACAAATCTTCATGATTTTTTTTTAAATAGCAGATCTACTATGCTTGTATATCTACTATTTTTGATGGCCAAAGTATAAAAGGTTAAAGTGGTTAAACGTATTGTGATGCTATATTAACACATTTTGCTGGGGACCCCCTGGTCTTCCATTATAACAGCATGTCTGACATAACGAGGTGGCGAGTTACAATCCAACGCCTCAGAGACGAGCCAGCAACCCTAGCATTACTTTGTTCTCTGTCGGGTAGAAACTTCATAATGTCCAAAACTCTTTACTTTTTTCAGGATTCAAATTCAAAAACAGCAAAAAGTAGCAGATCTACAAGCTCGAAACGCCTCGCAATCTGCTATTCTTGGCGCTTTTGTGTGACACTGCAGTATAATCAAGTATAGGGCATAAATGTATGAAACAATACGGAGATAAGAGGTTTCAGTCCGACAGCAACGATATAAATACAGTATCTGATCTGTCCAGTGTAACCAAAGCCATTGTGATTATTATTCTTTATGTAATAGTAATTCTTTCCTTTCATCCAGGTCTTAATAATCCTGTTCTCTGATGTAATGTACAGGACATGAAGCTCCAGACCGCCTCATTTAATCCCCAGTTGTGTAAAATAACTGTACATTTAATTTACTCAAGCACTTGTACTTTAAGTGCAGATTTCGAGGTAATTTTAATTGAGTATTTCTTTTTTTTTAAATACTTTATACTTCTACTCCACCACATCCCAGAGGCAAATATTGGTCTTTTTACTCGACTGCAATTATTTGATGACACGCTTTTAGTTACTTTGCAGATTGAGATTATTGTTACGAAAGATACATTATAGACTTATTTAATTGTAGTAGATCATTGAAATATTTGAAAAGAAATGGAAAACCTTTTGGGGGAAAAAATGACACTTTTGAAATGGGACATTCAGCATATTGAGTATATTCTGATGTTTGATCTTTTGTACTTTTACTCAAGTACATTTTTGAAAACAGGACTTTTACTTGTGTAACAAGTATTGAGTATTTCCACATTGTGGTATTTCTACTTCTACTTAAAGTAAAACAGAACATGGGAGTATTTCTTCCAGCACTGCTAATCCCTCCTAGCCTTCCTCCTCCTCTCCTCTCTAGATCCATTCATCTCCTCCTCTACCCTGACCTAAACCTTTAAGGCCAGGATATTCCTGGAATGTACACATTTTGCTGATAATTGCAGCCAACAACAGTATTTTATTTTCATTATAAACATCATCTACTTGCAGTCATCAATCCTTCCAGCGTATTGTATTGCACATACAGATTTGACTAAATCCCCTCAGAAGAGGGCTGTGTTTCCCTTCAGCTTCAGAACGTGTGATTTCATGGTTTTTACTCTTTTCATTAGCCCCCATTTGTCTGTGTTGTTTACATCTACTAAATGCCAAACATTGTACATTGTAAATTGAATCAACCTGTGGACCACTGTTGTGTCCTCTTAGGCTGGTAAACCATCCCGGTCGCGTCCACTTTTTGGTTTCTGCAAAACGCCCACCTAGCGCTTGGGCCAGACGGGTCTTTTTTTTTCTTCAAAATTGTTATCCCACAATTTTGTAACCCCATTTTTTACACCCAGTGCCAATTGTCTATGTAATCCTGGGCACTACCTTCCCTCTGCCAACCTAGGGAGGCCAGGGCCGAGCTCATGCCTCCTTCAATGCATGAGAGCCAACTGACCTTCTTGTCACCTGACAGGGGAGAGTTTCCCTGGTTGGACGTAGCGCGTGGAAGGAACACGTTATTCCAACCAGTTCCTTTCCCCTCCATCAGGCGCCCCGGCTGGCCAGGGGGAGGCAAATTCAATGTGAAAAGATGGTTGCTTGAAAACCAAAGCTGCAACCATTTGTGATCATATTTTAGGTTTTTTTAGGCTATGTGATGTAATGTAATTGTATTTCACCGTTTGTCTGTTTTCTGATGTTATTGTTTTTATGTTTTTATGTTTTGTGTGAGGACTGCGGATGAAAATTAGCATCTTTGCTAAATCCGGTGTATTTACGTTCATGTGACGTTCATTAATATGCTCTGTCCTGTCTAAATAAACAAATAAAGTAAAAGTAGGGCCAGACTTAACCTCGCGTCACCAGACTCTCCACCTCGGCGGAAAGCCTGGTATTCGTCCGTGTTCATCCGTGTGATCCGGTCTAGACCGCGCCTACTGAACCCCCCCCCCTCAAAAAAAAATACAGTGGGTTCGGTTCCGTTTTTTTGGCGCCACTTTGTTTTGGTTCCCCCGGTTAGTTTCCCCAATCCCCATTTAAATGCTGAATCGAGGATAACTTCTAGTTTAGTCTCGCCAGTCGCTACGAGTTGGAATAAAAGATGGATATACCAAACAAACTATTCCTATAAGCTAAACCACTGTATGCTGCATCAAGGGGGTATTTATTGGGTAGGCCCTAAAATGATGATGCCCTTGATCGCGGGAATTATTTTGGATGATACCGGCACCCTTGGTTCCGGCCGTTGGTTCCGGCCGCCTGATGATGCGACTGATGACGGAAAGTTATTCGGATCAGAAACCCGAAAATGATCCCAGGCTAGACCGGTCTGCAGAAGACACATATATATAATAGAATGTATGTGACCGGGATGGTTTACCAGGCTAGTGTTGGCTGTGGATATGGGCTAAAATGTCTGTCTTTCTTTCTTTCTTTCTTTCTTGCTTGAATCTATCTACTTTTGGCTTCAGTGATGGACAGGGACTCATATCATTGCCCTGTACTTATTCTTCAGGGCCAGTGTGGAAAAAACACGTATTGTCTCTCACATGACAATACATAGTTGAAAAATGTAAAACAAAATCAATGTTCTGGAGATGTGTGTCATTTCACATGGTTGACATCACGTTGCCATGGTTATCTGATCTTCCCGACCAGAGCAGCAGTGACTGTGGAGCCGGGGTGCACGTCCATACTGGGGGCGAGACTGACGTCAAATGTGATGATGTCAGAGTCGAGGGAGTTTGACTTAAAAGCTGACGTAAGATCTGAGAGTGAGCTCTCACAGGCTCTCATGTTATCTGTTACGTAATCTGTGAACATTTGTTTTACTTTTCAAAAGTTACATTTTATATTTTAATCATCAAATCAAGGTTTTACCCCGTGTCGAAAGAGGTCAAGAACGAACTGACACTTTGCCCATATATGGTCGCACAAAGACAACATCAGCTAACAATAAGATGAACTGTCGTTCCGAGGTGCTCGAACTGTCGGTGGAGGCGAGCCAGGTGGAGGAGGCCATGCTGGCCGTGCTGCACACCGTCCTGCTGCACCGCAGCACCGGCAAGTTCCGCTACAACCGAGACGGCACGTACTCCATCGGGACGCTGGGCACCCGCGACGTGGACTGCGACTCCGTGCGGGACTTCACCTTCGTCCGGGCGTCCTGCGACCGGCTCCACGCCGTCCTCCGCCGGGCCGTGTCCGACTTCAGGAGCGACTGGAGCGGCGACGGGACGGGCCGGATGTCTCTGGAGTTCTACCAGAGGAAGAAGGGCCGCTGGCCGTTCGCCGACGAGTGCGTCCCCTGGGAGGTGTGGAGCGTCGAGGTGAGGCTCGTCGACTCCTCGTCCTCGCCCAATGAGAAGCGCCGGAGGCGGAGCGGCCGGACCAACGAGAAGCGGCGGAGACAGGAAGCAGGGGAGCAGCTGGCGGAGAAGCTGATCGACGTGGTGAAGGTGTTGAACCGTCACAGATACCTGCCGGCCACGCCCACCCTGGCCCAGATAGGCCAGGTGTTTGACACCAGCCTGACGGAGGTGCAGCCGTATCTCTATAGGATCACACGGCATCACATGACCGAGTCTCTGGGTGCGTCCGTTAGCACCGCCGTGAGGAAGCTGATCAAAGATGCTCTGGCACTGTAACATAAATATTATGTTATGATAACCATAACCAGTGGTGTGAAGTAACTAAGTACATTTAGTCAAATACTGTACTTAAGTACAATTTTGAGGTATTTTTGACTTTATTGGAGTATTTCCAATTCGCAGTACTTTTACTTCTACTCCACTACATCTCAGGAGGCAAATATTGTACTTTTACTCCACTATAAATATTTGAAACATTTTATTATTATTACAAAACATATACATTACCCACTTCACTTCATGTAAATTTCGGCCATTTGAAAATAGCCGATCTACAAGCTCACAATGCATCGCGATGCGACGCATTGTGAGCTTGTAGATCGGACTTTTTTAGATCAGACTTTCACTTGTAACAGAGTATTTCTATGTATTTCTATGTTGATACTTTTACTTAAGTAAGATATTTTAGTACTTTTTCCACCACTGACCATAACATGATATAAACATAACATTATACATAATAACCATTATAACGTTATAAACATTATACATATAAAGTCACACCATAATATACACAGTATATACATATACGCACAAAGGTCCACATATTGAAAAAAATGCTTTAAAAAGTGAAAATAGCCCATGATAATATCTACAAGCTCACAAATATGTTGTGGAAAGAAATACTGTATTTAAAAAAATCGCTGTCTGGAATGACACTGCACTGGAATGGAGGAATGGTGCTCAAGTCAGTGCTGACGCTGGGTTGTTTGGGGGCCGTGTGCAAACAAGAACAGTATGTCACATTAACCTGGGAGCCTTTTTTCCAGGCGCGCCCCCTTTCCCCAGCCACGTCCCCTTTCCTGGGTAGGGGTATAAATATGAATGGAAGAGCACGCCCCTTTCTCCGCCCCTTTTCCACGGGCACGGAAGTCTTGCACGCCAAAGCTGTAAACATCAGCTTTCTATTCCCCATTCACAGCACTGCTGGTCGTTACGTCACACACTCATTATCCAATCTCAGCTCACGCATTAGCAAAGAGGTTCCTTTAAATACGGTTCGAATTCTCTAGGTCTTTCTTGGTTGCTGAACCAATGCATTCTGCTAGCTCCTCCTCCACCCCAGCCTCCACCTTTTGATTAGAGTCTGGCATAGGCTCAAATACTTGTGATTATCATTTATATCTGCTTTGCTAATTCAAACTAATATGTCAATGTACTGCTTATTGTTGACATTGTATCCCTATGGGGGATTTGCTTAAGCATTCCCTGAATATATGCTTAGCAGGCTGCTTCGACAAAATTCAGTGAATATTCTCCCAAGAGCGGAGCTGTAACGCCAAGCTTAACTGTATGCCATTTGTGGCAATAAATGGTGGCATTAAATGGTTAAATCTACTTGACGTGAGTGTTTCTGATTGAAACAGAGTTAACTAATTCTATCTTTAAACACACCACGAATGTGAGACGGCTAAGATAATTATTTTTCAACAATGTATTTGTGTTACCCGTCTTCATAGTGAGATGCGGTGCGCTGTAGTTCTCTCTCATACAGCCTCTTCGTATCTTTGGTGATGCTATCTTTACAACCAAAGGAAATACAAAGGAAACAGGCCTGAGTGAACACCAAAGACGTTAAGTTTTGACAGTGTCTTTGCATCCTCTTATACTGATCATTCACACTTTAAACCACACTTCCACAGACAGAAATGCATTGTTGTAAAGGTTGTGGAACATGTATTTATATGCTATATCCTAAATTTAACAACTTATAGACAGTATTCAATCTAAATCGCTCTGCTTCAAAGCACATAAAGCAACAGGCCCAAATGACTGTACAAATGTCTTGTATACAAAAACATATCTGCTAGCTGGGTCAATGACGAATAATGACTTTCAAAAATACCTTATTGGTATTTTTGAAACATTAAGAATGTTGTGTACACATACAGTAAATTCATATAAGAAATTGGTTTTTTTTTTTCTTCATCTAGATCAATTGGCTATGGCCTTGACTTTTTATGTATTTATAAATGTTATAAGTTCTTAGAAACAAAGTGCATTTGTGCAGTGTGGAGATGTAATCCACCCAGCATTTCTTTTGAGTTTTGGTTTCATATTTTTTGTTCTATAATATCCCACACTTTCATAAATGAATATGCAGACCATGCATAATACTTTTTTATGATGTGAGCAGACTTCCTCTTCCAGTGCAGCAGCCAGTAGAGTCAGAGGATGTGGTAATAGATATAGGCACCTGTCTAACACAGCACAAACAGTCTAACACAGCACACACACACAGCAGCAGTCAACTGGTGAGTCATAGTTTTTAAATGTTTTATCATTTATTCGTTTTTAATTTTTGTAACTGTTTTAAATTTTTGTTTTTAATTTCTGTTTAGTTTTTGATTAGTTTTCAAAGTGGGTTTGCTAGTTTAGTTTCACTGGATTTTTCACTGGGTATCGGGGTCTTGAGCTCTACAGGGTTGCAAGCTCCGCTGTCGCCTTGCTGTGCCTTCTGTTGGCGTAACACAAGGCAAGTAGACTTAAGGCCAGTCCACACCAATGCAACTAGTCGCAACTCCTTGCAACATGCAAATACTTGCAACTACGTATGTTTAGGTAATACGTGTACTTGCAACCATTATTGCAATGGCAGTTGCAAGGAGTTGCATTGGTGCGGTCTGGCCTTTAAATACTGTTTGTCAATTTGACAAATGATATTCCTCCTATCTAAATTTCAAGTCAGGGGGTGAGCACAGGGCAAACATCTGGCACCAAATTTGTTTAGCTGGTTCCCGAGGCTGGTGGGATCTACCATCGGCAGACAGTGTCAACTGACACCATTTTTTACTATCTAATTGTTATACGGTAGGCTGCCAATTAGAAGGATGCAAATGTAGAATACAGATAAATTGTTTGATATAAATGATAAAGGCAAGATTCATTCCAGAAGAAGAAGGGAGAAAAAAAGAGAAGAAGATGAAATAGGTGTTATGTACACCAAACAATGCAAAGATTGATTTGACTGATTACAGCAGCATCTGATCCAGTCTCACGTTGAGCTTTCAGTTCCTTCTTTCTTTCTCTCAGTTCACTGTCAGCTAGAAATGTCTTGTCCATGTCTTGTGGTTTGTCATAACGTGTCCTTCCAAGTTCCCTTTAAATTACCACACAGTTGTTGCTAATGAGACAAATAATTCGACCATTAACCTCTGGCTTCCTCATTCTAATCAACGATGGAAAAAACAACTATCTCCCCAAGTTGGAGGTTTAGTCAGAAGCGCTTTTTAATACTTTTCATTGGTTCAATATTTGTAAAACCCACACACAGACGTAAAGGGTGTTCAACAGCACTGATTTATTACAAAAAAAAAAAAAAGGTGGGAAAATGGATTTCTGGTTTCTGCCCGACAGCGACGATATGTACTGTAGCTCTCTTCCCATTCTGCATGGACATGGAATTGTGTTTTGTCTCATGGTGTCTCTATCTGGACTCATTCTCAATTTAGTTGTCTGGTAACCCGGTTTATTGTCTCCGCCAGGCCGAAAGGCATGGCGAGAGAGTATGTTTTACCCCCTGTCCGTCCGTCCGTGTGTCTGTGTGTCCATCTGTCTGCGAGCGGCTAATCTCCGAAACCGTTGGCCCGGTCACTGCGAAACTGTGCACACACACTCCCTGGATGCCAATTCAGAACCTCTGCCCCAAATCTTTTGGCCCTGTTATAGCGCCACCAGGAGGCCGATTTGTGCAAAATATTTTGTTTTAATATTACTCCTACTGATTTTATCCAAACATCACGCAAATCAGCACACAGTATCTCTATAGTCATATGATCAACACAGATCTGTCTGATTTTCCATATTCCATCCTGATTGGCTAAGGTTGGCTTCCAAAGTTTGCAGAACTGGTCCATTTTGAACTAAATGCCTCAAATCATGAACGCAGCTTGCGATTTCCGTGAAATTTCACACGCACATTCCCACTAGGCCGAGGAAGAATTTTTCCAATCAGCCTCAGGGTGGCGCTATAAAAGGCCAAATTGCGTTTTTAACTGTAACTGCACCGATCTGCGTGAAACTTTGCACGCATACTCCCTAGAGGCCAAGGAAAAACATCTGCCCTGCATTTTTCACATCAGCCTTTTATAGCGCCACCAGGAGGCCGACTTATGTAAAACACATATTTTGAGATTAAGCCTTCAGATTTTATCAAAATTTCACGCAAATCGGTACACATGATCTCTATAGTCATGTGATCAAGATGGATCTGTTTGATTTTTCACCGTCTGTAACGACCCTAAGTCTGGTAAAGTTGCATGGTCCTATACTCTCCGGAACAAACTGATTGACCTGATATCTGTATGTTGCATAAGACCTTCACATTTTCTCAGATTTAAATTAACATAATGACAATTATTCATCCTCCACAGATGAACATGGATGAGAACAGCAGATGTAATGTTTCAGGGAACAGCACCTGTCATGTGGGGAACAGCTCGTGTAAAGTGCAAGCCGCTGAAGGTGTGGCATACACGTTGTTGTTCCTCTTGGGTCTGGGCCTCAACGTAGCAGCGCTGTGGGCCTTCATGGTCAAGAGAAGCTCCTGGACAGACACCCACATCTACCTGATCAACCTGATTGTAGCAGACCTCACCCTCGCCCTCTTCCTCCCGTTCCGGATCTACGATGCCTTCTACTGCCTGCCAATAACCCCACTCTGTACTGTCCTCATGTCTGTGCATTACGTCAACATGTACACCAGCATTCTGACCAGCACCGCCATCAGTGTCCATCGCTTCCTGGTGGTCAGGTTCCCGTTTCAGGCCAGATCTTGGAGGAAGAAGAAACAGGCTGCTTTCGCTGTGTGTTTGGCCATTTGGACTCTAGTGGTGACTCTGTGTGCTGTTTTCAGTGACTCTAATCACCCCAGTAAACTATGGACATGCTTTGAAAGATGTGAAAACAATCCTCAACGTATACCCTTCTTGGTGCTTCTGTTGACCCTAGGCTTCCTTGCGCCACTATTGATCATTGTGTTCTGTTCCAGTCAGTTCATATGGATTCTGCGGAAAGAAGACAATGACTCAACAGAAAAGAAGAATATGATCGGCATAGTGACAGCAAACATGATCATATTCATTGTGTGCTACACACCCTTCCATGTCGCCCTGCTCCTGGACAAGCTCATCGAAAACCCTGCAGACTGGTGCTCAAACCTACCTATTCACCACCGATATTTTCTCGTAGCTGAATGGATCGCCACGTCAAACTGCTGCCTGGATTCTATCTGCTATTATTTTTTGCTGAAAGGTTTCTGTCTCGTCCCCTGGAGGACCAGAGTTCTGGGGCGAGACTCACGGATTACACTCTCTGTCTGTGACTAGAACCAATCAAATCATGGTTAATCATGTTATTTCTACTAAACATAATATAGCATGTATGTGAAGTTCTAGTATGTAGCAGTGGTGTAAAGTAACTAAGTACATGTACTCAAGTACTGCACTTAAGTACAAATTTGAGGTATTCTTTACTTTACTAGAGTATTTCCAGTTGTCAGTACTTGTACTTCTACTACACTATACATCTCAGAGGCAAATATTGTACTTTTACTCCACTACAATTATTTGAAAAAATACTTTGTAGATTTGAATTATTATTACAAAACATACATAACCACTTCAACCCTATTATGTATACATTTCAGCTATTTGAAAATAGTCGATCTACAAGCTTGTTGATGTGCTATTTTCAAAATATTTTTATTCATTTTATACATTTGAAAACTTGTGAAATGGGCAACAGTTCCAGCAGAGAGCTCCAGACTTTCCTCTCCTGAGCAACATTAGTAACTTCCTCCCGCTTGTACCCGCGACCTTATTCTTTCGGTCATGACCCACACTTCATGACCATAGGTCATGAAGTGTGGGTCATGTATAGCACAATCAGTATGGGTCAGTATAGCAAAATGATTTGCTATACTGGATTCATAAATAATCTATCATTTATCATCTAGCTGGCCCCGGCTAACTGTCTGCACAGCACAGGTTTCTGGCTGTGTTATAGAAACAGAGTTAACTAATTCTATTTACACACCACGACCGTGAAAAGGCTAAGATAATTATTTTTCAACAATGTATTTGTGTTACCCGTCTTCATAGTGAGATGCGGTGCGCTGTAGTTCTCTCTCATACAGCGTCTTCATATCTTTGGTGATGCTATCTTTACAACCAAAGGAAATACAAAGGAAACAGGCCTGAGTGAACACCAAAGACGTTAGGTTTTGACAGTGTCTTTGCATCCTCTTATACTGATCATTCACACTTTAAACCATACCTCCACAGACAGAAATGTATTGTTGTAAAGGTTGTGGAACACGTCTTTATATGCTATATCCTAAATTTAACAACATATAGTATTCAATCCTTCTAAATCGCTCTGCTTCAAAGCACATAAAACAACAGGCCCAAATGACTATTCAATTGTACTTCAAATGTCTTGTATACAAAAATATATCTGTTAGCTGGGTCAATGACGAATAATGACTTTCAAAAGGACCTTATTGGTATTTTTGAAACATTAAGAATGTTTTGTACACATACAGTATTGACTGTAAAAAAGTAATTCATATAAGAAATTGTTTTGTTTTTCTTCATCTAGATGAATTGGCTATGGCCTTGACTTTTTATGTATTTATAAATGTTATAAGTTCTTAGAAACAAAGTGTTTGCATTTCTTTTGACTTTTCGTTTCATATTTTTTGTTCTATAATATCCCACACTTTCATAAATGAATATGCAGACCATGCATAATGCTTTTTTATGATGTCAGCAGACTTCCTCTTCCAGTGCAGCAGCCAGTAGAGTCAGAGATGTGGTAATAGGTATCTATGCACTCTGTGTAACACTAACACAGCACAAACAGTCTAACACAGCACACACACAGCAGCAGTCAACTGGTGAGCAAGATTGTTATAGTTTTTAAATGTTTTATTATTATTTATTGGTTTTTACCTGTATTTTGTTTGGAATTTTTGTTTAGAATTTCTGTTTAGTTTTTGATTAGTTTTCAAAGTGGGTTTGCTAGTTTAGTTTCACTGGAATTTTGAAAATGTTTGAAAATATTAGGCTTAGCACATTTTCACTATGATTTTAATTAGTTATTATAGTTAGTACAGAATACAGTTAATTAATTTCAGTTAGTAATCTTTTTTTGAAAAGCGTTGTTTTTATTTGTATTTCAGTTAACTAAAATGTTAACTGAAACTTCTGTTACCTCCTCCCCCTCCCAATTGTAGTTTTAGTTATTTCATAACCTTGCTGGTAAGACTATAGCCAACACCAGCTCGGGACTCCTGAATCGTTGCCATGTCCTCCACACCCTCCTGTCTATCGGGGTCTTGAGCTCTACAGGGTTGCAAGCTCCGCTGTCACCTTGCTGTGCCTTCTGTTGGCGTAACACAAGGCAAGTAGACTTAAAGGAGAGTTCCGGTCATTTTAGGTCGTATGTTTGATGTGTCGCTAATCACTCACCAACATACAAAGGAACGTTGAATATTTCCAGATCTGCCCCTGTTGTTCTGCCGACCCCTTGCAGCGGTATAATGGGAGAGTGTGTAAGAGAAAATCGCCTATTTTAACAACAAACTGTTTTTTTTCTCTCCTAGTACTCATCGTGGAGTCTCATGATACTCAAACATGCGCTGAATGTCCCTCATGAGCTACCGCTAATGCAGAAAGACTTGACGCTGGTTGCTTGTTTCTCTCACAGAACCTGGCGTCTGTGAGAGAAACAAGCAACCAGCGGCATGTCGTTCTGCACGAACGGCAGCTCATGCGCGACATTCAGCGCATGTTTGAGTATCATGAGACTCCACGATGAGCAGTAGTAGAAAAAAAACTAACTGTGCATCGGTTATAATAGACGATTTTCACTCTTACACACGTCTCCCATTATGCCGCTGTAAGGGGTCTGCAGAATGGACAACAAAAATTCAACGTTCCTTTGTATGTTGGTGAGTGATTAGCGACACATCAAACATACAACCTAAAATGACCGGCACTCTCCTTTAAGGCCAGTCCACACCAATGCAACTAGTCGCAACTCCTTGCAACATGCAAATATTTGCAACTACGTGGCAGTTGGCAGTTGCAAGGAGTTGCATTGGTGCGGTCTGGCCTTTAAATACTGTTTGTCAATTTGACTTCTAAAGTATAGGAGTCATTTCAAGTCAGGGGGTGAACACAGGGCAAACATCTGGCACCAAATTTGTTTAGCTGTTTTCCAAGGCTGGCGGGATCTACCATCGGCAGACAGTGTCAACTGACACCATTTTTTATTATCTAATTGTTATACGGTAGGCTGCCAATTAGAAGGACGCAAATGTAGAATACAGATAAATTAATTTATAATATTAATTATAATTAATTATAAATGATAAAGGCAAGATTCATTCCAGAAAAAGAAGGGAGAAAAGAAAAGAAGAAGATGAAAAAGGTGTTATGTACACCAAACTTCATGGCACATTTAAAACACTGATTACAACAGCATCTGATCCAGTTTCACAATGAGCTTTCTTTCTCTCAATTAACTGTCAGCTAGAAATGTCTGTGGTTTGTCATAACGTGTCCTCATCTGACCATTAACCTCTGACTTCCTCATTCTAATCAACGATGGAAAAAATCACACCCAGTGTGAAGTGAGCGGTGTTATTTAGCAACAACAATGGTCATCACAGTGATGGAAGCTCACTTAAATAAAAAGTATTTTTTTTGAAGTGCGTGGTGCTATTTATAGGTTATTAATGTCATCATGCGTCTCACTAGCCAATCACAGTACTGAGCAAAGGGTGTGAATAGAGTCAGCCAATCACAGTACAGCGAAAGACACATTTTCACGACGGTCTTTTCACGACGGTCCCAAACCCACTTATAGGAGCGGCTACACCGCTCAAAAACAACTATCTCCACAAGTTGGAGGTTTAGTCAGAAGCGCTTTTTAATACTTTTCATTGGTTCAATATTTGTAAAACCCACACAAAGGCGTAAAGGGTGTTCAACAGCACTGATTTATTACAAAAGTCTTCCCATTCTGCATGGACATGGTATGTGTTTTGTCTCATGGTGTCTCTATCTGGACTCATTCTCAATTTAGTTGTCTGGTTACCCGGTTTATTCCTATTTTAATTCAATGCTTTCCCATGATATATTTGTTGAGGTTCACACTCAAAACAGCAAGCCTGAGCGTGATTGGACGGCAGACAATATGGATGGATGTTTTTGTCTTTGTTTTCACATTGCTCGGCTATCGATCAAAAAGCCCCTTCGGGATCAACCGGTCAATCTAAAGGTTATTGCTGCCCAGGTCATCATAGTAATAATAGGAATACGTCGGTCTCATCTTTCACCTGATGATCTCAGTACAGTAAATTGCTCTGACATCAACCAAAACATTCTACAGCTGAGCAAAGACCAGACTGAGATGAAGGTGAAAACAAAAAATATAATAACATCTAAGGGTCGTTTCAGACGGGGAGCGGCTGACGCGTCTATGTAATTTATTTTCAATGAGAGGCGGGCGTTTATTTGGGACTTGCGGAGAAGTTGAAGGGCGGTGAGGCGAGCGGACGCGGTCCAGTGAAAGTTGCGCTCTCGTTTGTGCGCACGTGCGCGGGCGGCAAGAGCTGGATTGCGGTCAGCTTCCCCCCCCCCCCCCCGCTACGCGCAGGAGGACAAAACAACAATGATCGCAATGATCCGAGCGAGACCGCCCGCGTCCATCGCTCCCCGTCTGTAACGACCCTAAGTCTGGTAAAGTTGCATGGCCCTACTCTCCGAAACAAACTGATTGACCTGATATCTGTATGTTGCGTAAGACCTTCACATTTTCTCAGTTTTAAATTAACATAATGACAATTATTCATCCTCCACAGATGAACATGGATGAGAACAGCACCTGTACTGTGGGGAACATCACCTGTCATGTGGGGAAAGGCTCGTGTAAAGTGCAAGCCCTTGAAGGTGTGGGATACACGCTGTTGTTCCTCCTGGGTCTGGGCCTCAACGTAGCAGCGCTGTGGGCCTTCATGGTCAAGAGAAGCTCCTGGACAGACACCCACATCTACCTGATCAACCTGATTGTAGCAGACCTCACCCTCGCCCTCTTCCTCCCGTTCCGGATCTACGATGCCTTCTACTGCCTGCCAATAACCCCACTCTGTACTGTCCTCATGTCTGTGCATTACGTCAACATGTACACCAGCATCCTGACCAGCACCGCCATCAGTGTCCATCGCTTCCTGGTGGTCAGGTTCCCGTTTCAGGCCAGATCTTGGAGGAAGAAGAAACAGGCTGCTTTCGCTGTGTGTTTGGCCATTTGGACTGTAGTGGTGTCACTGTGTGCTGTTTCCAGGGACTCTAATCACCCCAGGAAACTATGGACATGCTTTGAAAGATGTGAAAACAATCCTCAGCGTATACCCCTCTTGGTGCTTCTGTTGATAGCCTTCCTTGCTCCACTATTGATCATTGTGTTCTGTTCCAGTCAGTTCATATGGATTCTGCGGAAGGAAGACAATGACTCAACAGAAAAGAAGAATATGATCGGCATAGTGACAGCAAACATGATCATATTCATTGTGTGCTACACACCCTTCCATGTCGCCCTGCTCCTGGACAATCTCATCGAAAACCCTGCAGACTGGTGCTCAAACCTACCTATTAAGCATCAATATTTTCTCGTAGCTGAATGGATCGCCACGTCAAACTGCTGCCTGGATTCTATCTGCTATCATTTTTTGCTGAAAGGTTTCTGTCTCGTCCCCTGGAGGACCAGGAACCCAGGAGTTCTGGGGCGAGACTCAGGGATTACACTCTCTGTCTGTGACTAGAACCCAGAGGCGGACTGGCCATTTGGCGTACCGCGCAAATGCCCGGTGGGCCGCTGGGCGAAAAAATATTTTCGCTCCCGTTTTAGGATTATTATGGTCATTTCCGGGTACGCAGCCCAATTATTAGTTACGTTAATGTTTGGGCTGGGATGCTTTCCAGCAGGGGCCTCAGTGCGGCTGCAGAGTTCATGTGCAGGGCTGGGCTGAACCCCCCCCGTTGACAAAACGGCGCAGCGGATCGGACCAAAATGCCAGGACTGAATTTTGACCCTTGGCCCTGCTAGAACCAATGAAATCATGGTTAAAGGGCAAGACCACTTTGGTAGAGGTTTGGGTTGTGTAGTTACCTTGCCATGATGTAACTCCAAAGGTTGACAATAAATCTAAAATAATTGCTTCATTGATTAGAAATTGATAATTCAAAATATGCTCCTCATTGACTTACATTGTACAGTGAAACAGCTCTCAAAGTCATTCTTTTAGCACATAAACGAACACAAACAAAGCTGATTCAGACAATATAGAACATCACCAAACCCAGTACTGTTTTTTTTTATTTATAAAAATGTCAACTTCCTGTTGATTTTACTATTTGAAGATCCGGATCCAGAGATCCAGTCCGGGTTTTCTTTCTAATAAAAATAGCAAAATCAACAGGAGGTTAACATTTTTATTTAAATAAACAGTACTGGGTTTGGTGATGTTCTATATTGTCTGAATCAACTTAGTTTCTGTTCGTATATGTGTTAAAAGAGTGACTTTGAGATCAATGGAGCAATTATTTTTGGTTTCTTGTCCACCTTTGGAGTTACATCATGGCAAGGTAACTACACAACCCGATCGCCAGAGGAAACGTTCTCTTTGAACGTTTTTGAAATTCCGTGAATAGACAACTGGAAAACCCGAAATTCCGTGCATAGCCGCCTCGCATCTCCCCCATTGTGACTAAACCATTTCGGAGGCGCGCAGTCTCAAGGGAATTGTCGCCACGTAAGGGGCCACCGAGCGAGCTAAAGCGAGCGAGTTGCCGTCCCGAACGTTGCGACATTCCCTTGTGCCTACTCAGCGCCGTTTGAGTTATGTACCGATAGGCACAGAATCGTAAATTTTGTTGTGGGGACTGCTCTGCTTCCGGGTTTTTCCGGGTTGCGACTGGTTACGCCCACCGTGGGACTCGCCGTACATATGCACGGAATTTCGGGGTTTCTAGGCGACTATGCACGGAATGACGTGCACTGGATCTGTGCAATGTATACTAATTCTCTGGCGATCAGGCTGAACTACACAACCCACACCTCTACCAAAGTGGTCTTGCCCTTTAATAATGTTATTTCTACTGAACATAATATAGCATGTATGTGAAGTTCTAGTATGTAGCAGTGGTGTAAAGTAACTAAGTACATGTACTCAAGTACTGCACTTAAGTACAAATTTGAGGTATTTTTTACTTTACTAGAGTATTTCCAGTTGTCAGTACTTCTACTACACTATACATCTCAGAGGCAAATATTGTACTTTTACTCCACTACAATTATTTGAAAAAATACTTTGTAGATTTGAATTATTATTACAAAACATACATTAACCACTTCAACCCTATATGTATACATTTCAGCCATTTGAAAATAGTTAATCTACAAGCTTGTAGATGTGCTATTTTCGAAATATTTGTATTCATTTTATACATTTGAAAACTTGTGAAATGGGACATTCTGCATAATGAGTACTTTATACTTTTGGTGCTTTAAGTACATTTTGATGCATATACTTTTTTGATGCCAATACTTTTTGCCAATACTTTTTTTTAAGTAAATGTTGAATTCCGGACTTTTACGTGTAACAGAGTATATGCAGTATTGATACTTTTACTTAAAGGGATATTTCACTTTCAAAAAAACGTTTGGTCATTTTATCATCTACTCAGGCCTTTGTGAGCCCCCCACACAGTTTTTAAGTTGCTTGATTCATTATTTAGATATTTGATATTCATTTTATCAGACACGCCCCCTTCCTATACAAACCCATTGTAACTTCAAACTCTATTTTAACCATGTTAGATTCATCAAAAACACCCGTCCTTGGTTCTGGTGACTCACCCTGCCCTCCTAATGCGTGAGGGGGCCGTGTTTTTCCGATTACTTTTTTCATTTATTTTATTTAAATTTCGTATTGTATTTTATTTTTTTCATTTTCCAAAAAAAATATTAAAAATAAATGAAAAAAGTAATTGAAAAAACACAGCCCCCTCACGCATTAGGGGGGCAGGATGAGTCACCAGAACCAAGGACGGGTGTTTTTGATGAATCTAACATGGTTAAAATGAAGTTTGAAGTTACAATGGGTTTGTATAGGAAGGGGGCGTGTCTGATAAAATGAATGTCAAATATCTAAATACTGAATCAAGCAACTTAAAAACTGTCTGGGGGGTTCACAAAGGCCTGAGTAGATGATAAAATGACCAAAAGTTTTTTTGAAAGTGAAATATCCCTTTAAGTAAAACATTTGAGTAGTAGTAGCAGTAGTAGGCTATATAGCATTGTCTTTACAGTTGTTTTCAGGGAGCCCATGCAGGTTCCTCAGGAACTGTATAAAACTGTAGTTATTATAAAGTTTATTTTCAACAATGTTTTTGTGATACCAGTCTTCATAGTGAGACATGGTGTACTGTGGTCCTCTGTAAAACAGCCTCCTCATGTCTTTGGTGATGCTGTCCTTACAAACAGCAGTAATAAAAAAAGGGAACAAGTCTGAGTGAATACCAAAGATACACATTTTGACAGTGACTTTGCATCCTCTTCCAGAAGTGTGGTGGAAACTTCTTGTAAATGTCAATGAACACGCCCAAGTTAGGAGCAATAGTACACATGTTATATGTTTTTTCTTTTTAATATACAGTATAGCATTAAATACTTCTACATGTTTTTGCTTTAAACTACAAAAACAAAAGGCCCAAATGACGATTCAATGATAATAAAAACAAAGTTGTATAATACTACTGTATGTATATGGTTTTATATGACTAAAACACTTCCTCTGTCACTGCAGTTCTCCGTCAGAGGATGTGGGTATAATAACTGACTTTCACATTGACTGACTTTATAATTAATTTGGTCACCTCAGAAGCAGCAGCAGTAAACTGGTGAGTAGTTTGACTAGCTGATTTTAAAACATTATACAAGCAACACTACTAGCTAGATAACATTGTATGCAGTACATGTGTACATGACGAAGACAGGACTTTATTGTCATTAGTCAGTAATCATATTAGTCATTATCTTAAAATTATTTCTAGTGTTGATGGATCTGGTTTGACTCTTCTGTACCACCGTGGGAACAATGTGTAATTTCTCACCTATTAACCCCTGTGATCTTGAGGAGTTAGTTAAGATACAGCAAGGTTTTTGACTTGCTCTCTTAACTAAGTCTGCCCCAAAAATGTTCCAGTGTGTCTGACACTGTTTATCAAATTATATATTTTTTATATGTGCAACGTATAACCTAAACAACTGTCAGTGAATTGTCACCTTATCACTCCACAAGCTATATGATGTGTATCAGTCTTGTTTTAGAGCTAAACCACAGTACTGAAACAGCCTCATCAAAGCAGTTAATGACAGTAAGAGTTGTGTGTGTGTGTGTGTGTGTGTGAGGCAATTTTAAGCCTATTTGACAGCGATAAGTGTAGAGAGACAGGAAATGCTGAGAGAGAGTGGGGCCGCCTGGGGGAGTGACAATGAGCACATGATATGGGCTCGATCCTGGGCTCACCGATCAGAGCATTTTGCACACATGTGATATATGCGCTCTAAGCACTTTGCTATAGGGTCGCCCCAAGACCTTACGATTAAGAGCAATGAAAACAGGTTCTGTTTCATTGTTGTTAAACCTGAGAGGAGCCTTTGATACTGCTGATCATTAAATACAATTAAAACATCTGTTTGCCAATCAGACTGTATCTAAAATACAGGACTTTATCTGTGTATCTTTCTATGGGGTCCCACGTGGGTCTGGGTTTTTGTTCCACTGCTGTTAATTCTATTATGCTGCCACTTGCTTCCATCGTAAAGAAACACACTGCAACCCAACATTCTTATGCTGTAAAGTACTGTAAATTGCAACGATGACCTCAACTCTTAAGGTCCTTAAACACCGGGGCGATTTTTTTCATGCGAATAATATGTTTTTTTTTAAAACCTTATAAAGTCAATGCAAGCTTCCACATCAGTTTCGCGGAGTGAAAAAAGCGTCTTTTAATTATTCGGAACGAGTCAGAATTTTGCATATATTCGCATATTCGCCGGTGTGTAACCGCCTTCAGATGTCTAAAAAGTTCTACCACCGAACAGTTTTCAGTTTTCAATTGACAGAATTGTAATGTTTCCTCCTCCTCAGATGAACATGGATGGGAACATCGCCTGTACTTTGGAGAACAGTACTTTCAAGAACAGTACTCCCTGTAAAGTGCATACCATTGAAGGTGTGGGATATACGTTGTTGTTCCTCCTGGGTCTGGGCCTCAACGTAGCAGCACTGTGTGCCTTCATGGTCAAGAGAAACTCCTGGACAGACACCCACATCTACCTGATCAACCTGACTGTAGCAGACCTCGCCCTAATCCTCTACCTCCCGTTCCGGATCTACGATGCCTTCTACTGCCTGGAAATAACCCTACTGTGTACTGTCCTCATGTCTGTGCATTACGTCAACATGTACGCCAGCATCCTGACCAGCACCGCCATCAGTGTCCATCGCTTCCTGGTGGTCAGGTTCCCGTTTCAGGCCAGATCTTGGAGGAAGAAGAAACAGGCTGCTTTCGCTGTGTGTTTGGCCATTTGGACTCTAGTGGTGTCACTGTGCATTGTTTACTATGAGTCTAACTGTCCCACTAAACTATGGACGTGCTTTGAAAGACGTGAAGATAAGAGACTCCCTGTAAGGTTCCTGGTGCTTCTGTTGACTCTAGGCTTCCTTTTTCCTCTATTGATTATTGTGTTCTGTTCCAGTCAGATCATATGGATTCTGCAGAAGGAAAAAGATGACTCAACAGAAAAGAAAAATATCATCAGCATAGTAACAGCAAACATGATCATTTTCATTGTCTGTTACACACCCTTCCATGTCGGCCTTCTCCTGGACAGATTCACCCCAACGCCTGGAGACGGCTGGAGAAAAAACCCAATGTCTGATATACACAAATATATACTTGTATCTGAATGGATTGCCACCTCAAACTGCTGCCTAGATTCTGTCTGCTATTATTCTTTGCTGAAAGGTTTTTATTTGCGAGTTAGTGGTACTGGAAAATAAAAACTTTGTCTGTCACTTAAGAGGTAATTCAGTTTGACAGTATTACAATAATATTAACATTGTTAATTTGTATACGCCGTGGTTCCTCGGAGTCAAGCTTTCTGTCTGTCTGTCTGTCTGTCTGTCTGTTGTTAATCTCCTAAACCGTTGGACTGATCAGCGCCAAATTTCTTGTGAACAGGCCACAGAAGTACCTCCTCTAATTATTTTACATACTTTTTGAAAAATGTAACTTACATTTTATAATGGAAGTCAATGGGGCTCTGATAGTGCTGAAAACTTGCCCAAATCATAACGATGTCATAGATGACTGATGTCACAGGCTGGCCATGTCGAAGTCCAGTATCTATGTTGGAGTCACGCCATTCCCACGTGGATCCCGAAACCCATGATTCCATTTTATAATGTTTTACTGCAATGTGTTGTCTCTGCTGTTCCTGGTGCCAGGGTTAATAAATAAACATGCTCACACAATTGAAATAATGCATTGTGGTTTCATACACCCATGAACATAAATGGTGCATTTACATACAGCGCTCTTATCCAAAGCACTTTACATAGATAGTGCATTACATTCACGCATGGAAACCATGCAAGGCACCAACCTGCTCACCGAGCAATTAGGGGTTCAGGGTCTGGGGGAGCCTGGGATCGAACTGGGAACCTCGCGGTTGCCATCTGGCCGCAATTATTATCAGCGCAGGTTTTGTGTATCAACTCAACACATGGAAGTTCCCTTACTGTATATTAATGTTAATGAGAATGTTTACTCCCACAAGTGGAAAGGCTCTAAGGATGGTTACACAGAGTGCACACAGAGGGTGTTTGCTTTTTCCATTCTGCCTTGTTAGAGAGAGAGAGAGAGAGAGACCCCAGAAACCCCAGACAAACACACTCACTCACTCACTCACTCTCTCTGTCACTGTTATGTGGTCCAACCTCCACCTGTTGCATTGTGCTCCCCTCTTCCATTCACTGGTCCTGCTGCTCTGACTCCACCTCCACCTCTACCAAACACATCCCTCTGCTGGCAGATAAAAGCCCATCCCCTCTCATCCACATCACCTGTTTGTTGTGCTTGTCAAGCCCAGAAAGTAGTAATTATCCTGCTGCCTGTTAATATTAGGAACTGTTAATGTTCATTTTCAACAATGTTTTTGTGTTACCAGTCTCCATAGTGAGACATGGTGTGCTGTTGTTCAGTCTTACCAACACGGTTGCTGTCCTTACAAATGGCAGAAATACAATAAGGGAACAAGTCTGTGTGAATACCAAAGATGCACATTTTGATTGTGGTTTTGCATTCTCTTAAATGTCAGTGAACACGCCCAAGCTAGGAGCAACAGTACACATGATATACGTTTTATGCTGTATTTTTTTAACAACATACAATATAGCATTAAATCCTTCTATGTTTTTGCTTCAAACCACAGAAACAACAGGCCCAAATGACTATAATATATACAGTATATTATATATTATATACAGTATAATATATACAGTACAGTATATGCATATATACAAAAAATTATACATTTGTATCCTTATTCAATGATACAAATGTATAATTTTTTGTATATACTGTATGCATATACTGTATATATTATACGGTTGTATATGACGTAAACACTTCCTCTGTCACTGCAGTACTCAGTCAAATTGACTGACTGTGTTTATCAGTTTGGTCACCTCAGAAAATAGAAGCGGTGAACTGGTGAGTAGTTTGACTAGCTGATTTTAAAACATTATAAAAGCAACACAACTAGCTATATAACAGTAAATGCAATACATGTGTACATGATGAAGACAGGACTTTATTATAATTAGTCAATTATCATATTAGTTCATTTTTTAAATATAATTTCTTGTGTTGATGGATCTAGTTTGACTCTTCTCTACAACTGTGGGAACAATGTGTAATAATGTGTCACCTATTTACTCTTGAAGAGGCAATAGATACAGCAAGGTTTTTTATCTTGTTCTCTTGACTAAGTTCCCCATAAAATGTTTCAGTGTGTTTGACACTGTTTATCAAATGGTCAAATGATATGTCTGTGACTAGAACAATTTACAATTTAGGCATTTAGCAGACGTTCTTAATCCAGAGCGATTTACAGTAAGAAAGGACAACACAAGATAATACATTAAATGCATAGAAATAGTAATCTAATAGTAAAGTAATACACAAGTAAACCAAGAACCTATCATCAGCCTGTACATTGAAACTATACACACTATAGGATGCCAGATCAACAATGACCTGGCATCTGTCTACATAACATGCTATCTAAGTTACATTTTAGCCTTTGCATAATCCTGTAAGGTCGTCAAGGCTATAGGGCAAGTGCTACGGGCTGAGGTGGAGTCTGAAGAGGCGAGTCTTCAGATTAAAGCAGAACCAATCAAATCATGGTTAATCATGTTATTTCTACTAAACATAACATAGCATGCATGTGAAGTTCTAGTATGTAGTAGTAGCAGTAGTAGGCTATACAGTTGTTTTCAGTGAGCCCACGCATGTTCCTCAGGAACTGTATAAAACTGTAGTTATTATAAAGTTTATTTTTAACAATGTTTTTGTGTTACCAGTCTTCATAGTGAGACATGGTGTACTGTGGTCCTCTGTCATACAGCCTCCTCATGTCTTTGGTGATGCTGTCCTTACAAACAGCAGTAATAAAACTAGAAAAAGTGCTCCTCGGAGCACAGGTCTCCGCCAGGTCAGGTAGGCTATTGTGGCCTCCTGGTGGCGCTATAATAGGCCAATGTGAAAAGGGTGCCATTTCTTCTTGGGCCTTGCACGACAATTGGACACTGACTGCATTCATGATTTGAGGCATGTTGAAAACATTTGTTTTGCTAAATTAGACCTGCTGGTGGCGCTATAACAGGCCAATGTTAAAAGGGTGGTATTTGTTCCTCAACATAGTGTGAATGTGCGTGCAAAGTTTGACCGCAATCGGACGGTGCGTTCATGATTTGTGTAATTGTGTTCAAAACAGGCCAATAATGCAAACTTTAGATGTCAATCTTAGCCAATCAGGATAGAATATGAAAAATCAAACACATCCGTCTTGATCACATGACTATAGAGATCATGTGTACCGATTTGCGTGACATTTGGATAAAATTGGAAGGAGTAGTATAAAATAATGTGTTTTACATAAGTCGGCCTCCTGGTGGCGCTATAAAAGGCAGATGTGAAAAATGCAGGGCAAAGGTTTTTCCTTGACCTTTAGGGAGTGTGCATACAAAGTTTTACACAGATCGTGCAGTTATAGGTAAAAACACGAATCAGCATATTATAGCGCCACCATGAAGCTGATTTGAACATTTTCAAATGGTATTTCTTCACTAATGTGTGCACGCAGGAAATGTGCGTGCACAATTTCACGGAAATTGCATGCTGTGTTCATGATTTGAGGCATTTTGTTCAAAACGGAGCAGTCCTGCAAACTTTGGAAGACATTTTTAGCCAATCAGGATGGAATATGAAAAATCTGAAAGACCCGTTTTGTTTAATGACTATAGAGATACTGTGTACCGATTTGTGTGATTTTTGGACAAAATCTGTAGGAGTACTGTAAAAAAAAAAGCACAAATCGGCCTCCTGGTGGCGCTATAAAAGGCCCATGAGAAAAATTTGGGGCAAAGGTTCTGAATTGGCATCCAGGGAGTGTGTGTGCACAGTGGCGCTGTGATCAAGCCAACAGTGGCAGAGATTAGCTGGTCACAGACGGACGGACGGACACACACACGGACAGACGGACGGACGGACGGACGGACGGACGGACGGGGTGGAAAACATACTCTCTCGCCATGCCTTTCGGCCTGGCGGAGACAAAAAGGGAACAAGTCTGAGTGAATACCAAAGATACACATTTTGACAGTGACTTTGCATCCTCTTCCAGAAGTGTGGTGGAAACTTCTTGTAAATGTTGTATAATACTACTGTATGTATATGGTTTTATATGACACTTCCTCTGTCACTGCAGTTCTCAGTCAGAGGGTGTGGGTATAACTGACTTTCACATTGACTGACTTTAAAATTAATTTGGTCACCTCAGAAACAGCAGCAGTAAACTGGTGAGTAGTTTGACTAGCTGATTTTAAAACATTATACAAGCAACACTACTAGCTAGATAACATTGTATGCAGTACATGTGTACATGATGAAGACAGGACTTTATTGTCATTAGTCAGTAATCATATTAGTCATTATCTTAAAATTATTTCTTGTGTTGATGGATCTGGTTTGACTCATCTGTACCACTGTAGGAACAATGTGTAATAATTTCTCACCTATTAACCCCTGTGATCTTGAGGAGTTAGTTAAGATACAGCAAGGTTTTTGACTTGCTCTCTTAACTAAGTCTGCCCCAAAATGTTCCAGTGTGTCTGACACTGTTTATCAAATTATATATTGGATATATAACGTCACCTTATCACTCCACAAGCTATATGGTGTGTACCAGTCTTGTTTTAGAGCTAAACACAGTACTGAAACAGCCTCATCAAAGCAGTTAATGACAGTAAGATTTGTGTATGTTGTGTGTGTGTGCGTCTGTGTGACAGTGTGAGTGAGGCAATTTTAAGCCTTATTTGACAGCGATAAGTGTAGAGACACAGGGAATGCTGAGAGAGAGTGGGGGAGTGACAATGAGCACATGATATGGGCTCGATCCTGGAACTCACCGATCAGAGCATTTTGCACACATTTGCTATAGGGTCGCCCCATGACCTTACGCTGCCACTTGCTTCCATCGTAAAGAAGCACACTGCAACCCAACATTCTTATGCTGTAAAGTACTGTAAATTGCAACGATGATGACCTCAACTCTTGTCTAAAAAGTTCTACCACCGAACAAAGACAAGACTGAGATCACTGTAGTAGGCGATAACTACCTTTAGAATAAAATCTGGTTGCATGGTCCTACTCTCTGGGACAATTTGGCTGAAGACCTGAGATCTGTGTATTGCATAAGAACTTTCTATTGTCTCAGTTTTCAATTGACAGAATTGTAATGTTTCCTCCTCCACAGATGAACATGGATGGGAACATCACCTGTACTTTGGAGAACAGTACCTGTGAAGTGCATAACATCGAAGGTGTGGGATATACGCTGTTGTTCCTCCTGGGTCTGGGCCTCAACGTAGCAGCACTGTGGGCCTTCATGGTCAAGAGAAACTCCTGGACAGACACCCACATCTACCTGATCAACCTGACTGTAGCAGACCTCGCCCTAATCCTCTACCTCCCGTTCCGGATCTACGATACCTTCTACTGCATGCCGATAACCCCACTCTGTACTGTCCTCCTGTCTGTGCATTACGTCAACATGTACGCCAGCATCCTGACCAGCACCGCCATCAGTGTCCATCGCTTCTTGGTGGTCAGGTTCCCGTTTCAGGCCAGATCTTGGAGGAAGAAGAAACAGGCTGCTTTGGCTGTGTGTTTGGTCATTTGGACTCTAGTGGTGTCACTGTGCATTGGGTACCATAATTCTGTCTCCACCAGTGAACTACGGACATGCTTTGAAAGATGTGAAGATGTGAAGCCTCTCCATGTAAGCTTCCTGGTGCTTCTGTTGACTGTAGGCTTCCTTGCTCCACTGTTGATCATTGTGTTCTGTTCCAGTCAGATCCTATGGATTCTGCAGAAAGAAAAAGACGACTCAGCAGAAAAGAAAAATATCATCAGCATAGTAACAGCAAACATGATCATTTTCATTGTCTGCTACACACCCTTCCATGTCGGCCTTCTCCTGGAAAAGTTCCTGGAGACGCCAAGGTCTGGAGGCGGCTGGAGAGAAATGTCTGATATACACAGATATATACATGTATCTGAATGGATTGCCACCTCAAACTGCTGCCTAGATTCTGTCTGCTATTATTCTTTGCTGAAAAGTTTTTATTTGCGAGTTAGTGGTACTAGAAAATAAAAACTTTGTCTGAGGTAATTCAGTTTGACAGTATTACAATAATATTATCATTGTTTTTTATATGGCGTGGTTCTTCGGAGGCAAGCTTTCTGTCTGTCTGTCTGTCTGTCTGTCTGTCTGTCTGTCTGTCTGTCTGTCTGTCTGTCTGTCTGTTGTTAATCTCCCAAACCGTTGGACTGATCAGCGCCAGATTTCTTGTGAATACTGTCAGTAGGCCACAGAAGTACCTCCTCTGATTATTTTACATACTTTTTGAAAAATGTAACTTACATTGTATAATGAAAACTTGCCCAAATCATAGAGATGTCAGGTGACTGATGTCACAGGCTGGCCATGTCGAAGTCCAGTTAGTGTCACGCCGTTCCCACGTGGATCTGCGTTGGAGTCACGCCGTTCCCACGTGGATCCCGAAATCCATGATTCCATTTTATAATATTTTTACTGCAATGTGTTGTCTCTGCTGTTACTGTTCCTGGTGCCAGGGGGATAATAAATAAACATGCTCACAAAATATAAATAATGCATTGTGGTTTCATACTCCCATGAACACAAACATCATAATTATTTTCAGCATAAGTTTGGTGTATCAACTCAACACATGGAAGTTCCCTTATATTAATGTTAATGAGAATTTTTACTCCCACAAGTGGAAAGGCTGGCTACACAGAGTGCATACAGAGGGTGTTTGCTTTTTCCATTCTGCCTTGTTAGAGAGAGAGAGAGAGAGACCCCAGAAACCCCAGACACACACACTCACTCACTCTCTCTGTCACTGTTATCTGGTCCAACCTCCACCTGTTGCATTGTGCTCCCCTCTTCCATTCACTGGTCCTGCTGCTCTGACTCCACCTCCACCTCTACCAAACACATCCCTCTGCTGGCAGATAAAAGCCCATCCCCTCTCATCCACATCACCTGTTTGTTGTGCTTGTCAAGCCCAGAAAAGGTTATTCAATACTTTCTAGTAATTATCCTGCCTGTTATTATTAACAGTTAATGTTCATTTTCAACAATGTTTTTGTGTTACCAGTCTCCATAGTGAGACATGGTGTGCTGTTGTTCTGTCATACCAACAAGACTGCTGTCCTTACAAATGACAGAAATACAAAAAGGGAACAAGTCTGAGTGAATACCAAAGATGCACATTTTGATTGTGGTTTTGCATTCTCTTACACTGAACTTTGAAACGACATTTCCTGAAGTGTGGTGTAACCTTCTTGTAAATGTAAGTGAACACGCCCACGCTAGGAGCAACAGTACACATGATATACATTTTATGCTGTATTTTTTTTTTACAACATACAGTATTAGCATTAAATCCTTCTATGTTTTTGCGTCAAACCACAGAAACAACAGGCCCAAATGACAATTCAATTATACAAATTCATAATGTTTTGTATAGATGCATATACTATAGGCCTACTGTATATATTGTACGGTTGTATATGACGTAAACACTTCCTCTGTCACTGCAGTACTCAGTCAGAGGATGTGAGTATGCTTACTTTCAAATTGACTGACTGTGTTTATTCATTTGGTCACCTCAGAAAATAGAAGCGGTGAACTGGTGAGTAGTTTGACTAGCTGATTTTAAAACATTATAAAAGCAACACAACTAGCTAACAGTAAATGCAGTACATGTGTACATGATGAAGACAGGACTTTATTATAGTTAGTCAATTATCATATCACATATAATTTCTTGTGTTGATGGATCTAGTTTGACTCTTCTGTACAACTGTGGGAACAATGTGTAAAAATGTGTCACCTATTTACTCTTGAAGAGGCAATAGATACGGCAAGGTTTTTAACTTGTTCTCTTGACTAAGTTCACCATAAAATGTTCCAGTGTGTTTGACACTGTTTATCAAATGATATATATTGTATACATATATATGCGTGTATATACAGTGTGTATATACAATATATATATATATTTACATATATATGTAAATATATATATATATATATGCTATTGATAAACAACTGCCCTAAACAGCCCTCATCAAAGCAGTGAGGAAATTGTAAGCCTTTATTTGACAGCAATAAGTATCGAGAGAGACAGGAAATGCTGAGAGAGAGTGGGGCTTGGCTCATGCTCAGAGCATTTTGCACCCATATTCGCCCTAAGCACTTGGCTATCGGGTCACAACCCATGACCTTAAGATTAAGAGCAATGAATATGGGCTCTGTTTCATTGTTGTTAAACCTGAGTGCATCTATAGCCTTTGATACTGTTGATCATGATCATTTAAAAAATATATTTTTGCCAATCAGTCTACTGGTTTTCTGGACTATCTCTGTGTCTCTTTCTATGGGGTCCCATGGTGTCAGTTTTTTATCCACTACTGTCTATAATGCTGCCACTAGCTAGCCTGGTATCCCCCCCACCTTCTTATGCTGATGATACATAGTTATACATGTACAACTCGCCTGATGAACTCAGTACTGTAAATTGCACTGATAACATCAACCCTTAGATGTCCCAAAACGTTCTACAGCTGAATAAATAAAAGACTGAGATCACTGTAGTAGGCGATAACTACTGTACCATTAGGATAGAGTCTGGTGAAATTGCATGGTCCTACTCTCCTGGACAAACTGTCTGAAGACCTGAGATCTGTGTATTGCACAAGACCTTTCTATTTTCTCAGTTTTCATTCAGTTGACAGAATGGTAATGTTTCCTCCTCCACAGATGAACATGGATGGGAACATCACCTGTAATAACAGTACCTGTCATGCACATACCATTGAAGGTGTGGGATATACGTTCTTGTTCCTCCTGGGTCTGGGCCTCAACGTAGCAGCACTGTGGGCCTTCATAGTCAAGAGAAACTCCTGGACAGACACCCACATCTACCTGATCAACCTGACTGTAGCAGACCTCGCCCTAATCCTCTACCTCCCGTTCCGGATCTACGATGCCTTTTACTGCATGAAAATAACCCCACTCTGTACTGTCCTCCTGTTAGTGCATTACGTCAACATGTACGCCAGCATCCTGACCAGCACCGCCATCAGTGTCCATCGCTTCCTGGTGGTAAGGTTCCCATTTCAGGCCAGATCTTGGAGGAAAAAGAAACAGGCTGCTTTCGCTGTGTGTTTGGTCATTTGGAGTCTAGTGGGGTCACTGTGCTTTGTGAACCATGAATCTGCCTCCACCAGTGGACTACTGACGTGCTTTGAAAGACGTGAAGATGAGACTCTCCCTGTGAAGTTCCTGGTGCTTCTGTTTACTGTAGGCTTCCTTGCTCCACTGTTGATCATTGTGTTCTGTTCCAGTCAGATCATATGGATTCTGCAGAAAGAAAAAAATAACTCGGCAGAAAAGAGAAATATCATCAGCATAGTAACAGCAAACATGATCATTTTCATTGTCTGCTTCACACCCTTCCATGTCGGCCTTCTCCTAAACTTCTTCACTGTGCCCTTTATACACACATATATACTTGTAGCTGAATGGATCGCCACCTTAAACTGCTGCCTAGATTCTATCTGCTATTATTCTTTGCTGAAAGGTTTCTATTTGCGAGTTGGTGGGACTGGAAAATAAAAAACGTTCTCTGTCTCTTAAGTTAAGAGGTCATTTCAGTTTGACAGTATTAGAATTATATTATCAATCTTTTTATTGTGGCTCCTCAGAGGCAAGCTCTCTGTCTGAGCTCAACTGATCTCATTCCCCCCAGATTCGGCACAAGCATGGGTATGAATTCATTCTACTATTATGCCACCAAGATGTTTAAACTGTATAACTGTACCTCTGTACCTTTTTGCAATCAATGTCCGGAGTTAATCTCGCAAACCACGCCAAATGTCTGCTGTCAGTACACCTTTTGAAAAATGTAACTTCAATTTCATAATTGAAGTCAATGGGGCTCTGATAGTGCTGAAAACATAGAGATGTCATAGATGACTGATGTCACAGGCTGGCCACGTTGAAGTCCGGGATCTACGTTGGAGTCACGCCGTTCCAACATGGATCTACGTTGGAGTCACGCCGTTCCCACGAGGATCCCCAAATCCATTATTCAATTGTATAATTTCTTACTGCAATGTGTTGTCTCTGCTGTCACTGTTCCTGGTGCCAGGGGGTTAATAAATAAACATGCTCATAAAATGTAAATAATGTATTGAGGTTTCATACACCCATGAACATAAACATCATAATTATCATCAGCATGGGTTTTGCCAAATCAACACATGGAAGTTATTTTATAATAATGTTCTAGAGTATTTTTTACTCCCACAGGTGGAAAGGCTCTTAGGAACAACACACTCCCCCCATTTTTTCAGCGGACCGCTCGCTCCCCAGCGGTTCTTGTATTTTTGTATTTGTTTTATTGAGGTTAAGGTTAGGAATAAGGTTAGGCTTGTAGGCATAGTTTTACTGAGGTTATGTTTGGAATAAGGTTAGCTTAGGCACAGTTTTACTGAGGTTACGTTTAGGAATACCCGGTGGCGACCGTTTCGAGGTCGGCGGATTTGACAGGGCGAGCGTTCTTGTATTCTTCTGTTCACCACTTTGGTCCCAAACAACAAGAGTCCCAAGATATCTCAAAATCTAGTGGGTGGATTACCATGAAGCATACAGAGTGAACACAGAGGGGTTTGCTTTTTCCATTCTGCCTTGTTACGTTCCACGTTGCTGTGTCTGGGGTTTCCCTCTCCCCCCCCCCCCCTCTCTCTCTCTCTCTCTATCTCTCTCTCTACAGGCACCTCCACTCACCAATTAACTCATTGTCTGCTGTCAATCACTGTTATCTGGTCCAACCTCCACCCGTTGTATTGTGCTTCCCTCTTCCATTCACTGGTCCTGCTGCTCTGACTCCACCTCCACCTCTACCAAACACATCCCTCTGCTGGCAGATTAAAGCCCATCCCCTCTCATCCACATCACCTGTTTGTTGTGCTTGTCAAGCCCAGAAAAGGTCAACTTTTTAGTAATTATCCTGCCTGTTATTATTAACAGTTAATGTTCATTTTCAACAATGTTTTTGTGTTACCAGTCTCCATAGTGAGACCATGGTGTGCTGTTGTTCTGTCATACCAACACGGCTGCTGTCCTTACAAACGGCAGAAATACAAAAAGGAACAAGTCTGAGTGAATACCAAAGATGCACATTTTGACGGTGGTTTTGCATTCTCTTACACTGAAACATTTTGAAAATGTCAATGTCAACACCCAAGCTAGGAGCAACAGTACACATATTATACGTTTTATGTTTTATTTTTCACAACATACAGTATAGCATTAAATCCTTCTACTTTTTCTATATGCACATACTGTATGTATTGGTTTTATATGACACAAACACTTCCTCTGTCACAGCAGTACTCAGTCAGGATGTGGGTATGCCAACTGACTTTCACATTGACTGACTGCGATTAAAAATACCTTTGCTCACCTCAGAAATAGCAGCAGTGAACTGGTGAGTAGTTTGACTAGCTGATTTTAAAACATTATAAAAGCAACACAACTACTGTAGCTATATAACTGTACAGTATATGCAGTACATGTGTACATGATGAAGACAGGACTTTATTATCATTAGTCAATTACCATATTAATCAATTTGTTTTATAATTTCTTGTGTGGATGGATCTGGTTTGACTCTTTTTTACGACTGTGGGAACAACGTGTAATAATGTCTCACCTATTAACTCTTGAGGAGGCAATAGATACAGTAAGGTTTTTAACTTGTTCTAACTAAGTGGATATATTGGATACATGTATATGAGTGTATATACAGTACATACACACACACACACGCACGCACGCACGCACGCACGCACGCACGCACGCACGCACACACGCACATATATATATATAATTTTAAGCTTTTATTTGACAGCGATAAGTATCGAGAGATACAGGAAGTGCTGAGAGAGAGTGGGGCACTGACAATGAGCACATGTTCTGGGCTCAAACCTGGATCAGAGCATTTTGCACCCATATTGCCTTTAAGCACTTGACCATGACTTTAAGATTAAGTGCAAATGAATGCAAACAGGCTCTGTTTTATTGTTGTTAAACCTGTGTGTATCTTATAGCCTTTGATACTGCTGATCATGATCATTTAAATAACATATTTTTGCCATTCAGTCTACTGGCTTTCTGGACTACATCTGTGTCTCTTTCTATGCGGTCCCATGGGGTCAGTTTTTGATCCACTGCTGTTAATTCTATTTTGCTGCCACTTGCTTCCATCGTAAAGAAACACATCCCACCATTCTTATGCTGATGATACATAGTTATACATGTACATCTCGCCTGATGAACTCAGTACTGTAAATTGCACTGATGACCTCAACCCTTAGATGTCCCAAAACTTTATATGACTGAGATCACTGTAGTAGGCGATAAGATAACTACCATTAGGATAGAATCTAAGTCTGGTGAAATTGCATGGTCCTACTCTCCAGAACAAACTGGCTGAAGACCTAAGATCTATTGTTTCTATTGTCTCAGTTTTCAGTTGACAGAATGGTAATGTTTCCTCCTCCTCAGATGAACATGGATGAGAACATCACCTGTAATCACAGTACCTGTCATGTGCATACCATTGAAGGTGTGGGATACATGCCGTTGTTCCTCCTGGGTCTGGTCGTCAACGTAGCAGCGCTGTGGGCCTTCATTGTCAAGAGAAACTCCTGGACAGACACCCACATCTACCTGATCAACCTGACTGTAGCAGACCTCGCCCTAATCCTCTACCTCCCGTTCCGGATCTACGATGCCTTCTACTGCCTGGAAATAATCCCACTCTGTACTGTCCTCATGTCTGTGCATTACGTCAACATGTACACCAGCATCCTGACCAGCACCGCCATCAGTGTCCATCGCTTCCTCGTGGTCAGGTTCCCGTTGCAGGCCAGATCTTGGAGGAAGAAGAAACAGTCTGCTTTCGCTGTGTGTTTGGTCATTTGGACTCTAGTGGTGTCACTGTGCATTGTGTACCATAATTCTGTCCCCACCAGGACATGCTTTGAAAGACTTGAAGATGAGACTCTCCTTGTAAGCATCCTGGTGTTTCTGTTGACTCTAGGCTTCCTTTTTCCTCTATTGATCATTGTGTTCTGTTCCAGTCAGATCATATGGATTCTGCAGAAGCAAAACGATGACTCAACAGAAAAGAAAAATATCATCAGAATAGTAACAGCAAACATGATAATTTTCATTGTCTGCTACACACCCTTCCATGTCGGCATTCTCCTGGAAAAGTTCAACCCAATGCCTATCTGCTGGAAAGTAAACCCGGCTATGCCTTTTATACACAAATATATACTTGTATCTGAATGGATTGCCACCTCAAACTGCTGCCTAGATTCTATCTGCTATTATTTTTTGCTGAAAGGTTTCTATTTGCGAGTTGGTGGGACTGGAAAATAAAAACGTTTTCTGTCTCTTAAGTTAAGAGGTCATTTCAGTTTGACAGTATAAGAATAATATTATCATTGTTTTTATTGTGGCTCCTCAGAGACAAGCCGTTTGTCTGAGCTCAACTGATCTCATTCCCCCCAGATTCGGCACAAACATGGGTATGAATTCGTTCTACTAGTATGCCACCAAAATGTGGAATGCCCTACCAACAGCCATCAAAAAGTGCGACTCCCTACCCTCCTTCAAAACCGCCATAAAAGAGCACCTGTCTGCAATTTGCTACTGGACATAGACAAATCTTCTAGCTTGCCAAAATAACTGGTTTTCTGTAAAAAATACTTTTACTGCTCCTAGTATTGATGATCTCTTGTATAGTATTGTGTCTATATGTCTTGATGAATTGAATACATAGGACCACAATGGAAGCAAGCCCTCAGGGCTTTTTGTGTTATCCTTTTAGCATTATTATATAACTGTATCTCTGTACCTTTTGCAATCAATGTCAATCTCACAAACTGCACCAAATGTCTTGTGCACACTGTCAGTAGGTCACAAAAGTACCTTTTCTAATTATTTTACATACTTTTTGAAAAATGTAACTTACATTTTATAATGGAACTCAATGGGCCTCTGATAGTGCTGAAAACTTGCCCAAATCATAGAGATGTCAGATGACTGATGTCACAGGCTGGCCATGTCGAAGTCCCTGATCTGCGTTGGAGTCACGCCGTTCCCACGTTGATCCCGACATTCATGATTCCATTTTATAATGTTTTACTGCAATGTGTTGTCTCTGCTGTTACTGTTCCTGATGCCAGTGGGTTAATAAATAAACATGCACACAAAATGTAAATAACGCATTGTGGTTTCATACTCCCATGAACATAAACATCGTAATTATTATCAGCATAGGTTTTGTGTATCAACTCAACACATGGAAGTTCCCTTATATTAATGTTAATGAGAATTTTTACTCCCACAAGTGGAAAGGCTCTAAGGATGGCTACACAGAGTGCACACAGAGGGTGTTTGATTTTCCATTCTGCCTTGTTACAGTTTTTCACAATTGTTAACACACGTTTCTCCAAACAATAACGGCTTTCTCAAAACTGCACACACAAAACTGAAAACCTCACACACAAAATGCTAAACCCCACACTGCCTTTGCAAGATGACTATTTGCCATCAAATCTTTTAACTGTTCACAAAATGGAACTCGTGTTTTCATTTGGTACACACAGCCATATTTTCAAATGACACACACATACCATTCATTACAGTACACACAAAATGCTAAACCCCACGCTGCCTTTGCAAGATGACTCTTTGCCATCAAATCTTTTAACTGTTCACAAAATGGAACTCGTGTTTTCATTTGGTACACACAGCCATATTTTCAAATGACACACACATACCATTCATTACAGTACACACAATAAGCATGTGCTGCACACTAACAAACATTTACAGCACACTGCAGGGCAAAATTGAAAACACAATCATAGAAATGGAACACACCATGACAATGACTCTGGAGAATGAGCCATTTCTCCTTTTGTAAAATGACTCAGTTTAGGCCTACTTTTTTCAAACATAAAACAAAACAAATATGCAGCCAAAAATGTTTTATTTCTCTACATGATTTAGGCATCATGCCTCCGGTTCATGTCTGGCCAGAGGGCCTCATCCACATCATAGGCAATGTTCTCCCTGTCCAAGCAGCGTTGGAAGAAACGCCTCGAGTGGCGCATGAAGCCCTGACAGACCTCAACAGTGACTAGGGCTGCAATCGATTTTTACGATTTTTGTAAATTGACCTTTATTCGATTTTGAATTCGAAAAAAACATATTTTACTAATCGAGAATCGTTTGTTTTGAAAAAATCGGAAAAGAATCAGAATCGTGACCCCAAGAATCGGAATCGAATCGAATCGTGAGATAGCAGAAGATTCACGGCCCTAACAGTGACGTCGCCACAAGCCTCCTCCATGGCCTGGAGCAGTGGGACCCGGCTCTGTGGGTTCCGTTCATTTACCTTCCACCTCCAAGCTCAAAATAACTCCTCAATGGGATTCAGGAAAGGAGAATAAGGTCGAAGGTACAGAACGGAAAAATGTGGGTGGTCCTGGAACCACTCACGCACTGGAGCAGCCCGGTGGTGCAAATTGCTCACCAGACCTGAATGTTTAGAGATTTGACTATTTAGGTGTTATAGATTGATGCTTTGAGATTTTGCGTGAGAAGTGTGTGCAGCAACTGAACATTGTGTGTAGTGTTTGGACAACAAGGTGTGTTGTAAATTGTTGCTTTGAGATTTTGCGTGAGAAGAGTGTGCAACAACTGAACATTGTGTGTAGTGTTTGGACAACAAGGTGATAATGTACTGAACATTGTGTGTAGTGTTTGGACAACAAGGTGATAATGTAATGATAGTGATGAGTGTAAAGAAGGAAAGTCAGAGTCTAATGCAGATAAGGGAGTGTGAAGTAGTGCCAAATTGGGTCGAGCGATTAGTACATGAAGTTAAGGTTGTGAAAATTGTGCCGAATTTTCGCTTTTTGTGTGTTAACAATTGTGAAAAACTGTAAGTTCCACGTTGCTGTTTCTGGGGTTTCTGTGCGCTCTCTCTCTCTCTCTCTCTCTCTCTCTCTCTCTCTCTCTACAGGCACCTCCACTCACCAATCAACATTTTCTTTTTTCAATCACTATTATCTGGTCCAACCTCCACCTGTTGCATTGTGCTCCCCTCTTCCATTCACTGGTCCTGCTGCTCTGACTCCACCTCCACCTCTACCAAACACATCCCTCTGCTGGCAGATAAAAGCCCATCCCCTCTCATCCACATCACCTGTTTGTTGTGCTTGTCAAGCCCAGAAAAGGTCAACTTTATAGAAATTATCCTGCCTGTTATTATTAACAGTTAATTTTCAACAATGTTTTTGTGTTACCAGTCTCCATAGTGAGACCATGGTGTGCTGTTGTTCTGTCATACCAACACGGCTGCTGTCCTTACAAACGGCAGAAATACAAAAAGGGAACAAGTCTAAGTGAATACCAAAGATGCACATTTTCACTGTGGTTTTGCATTCTCTTACACTGAACTTTCACACTTGAAACGACATTTCCAGAAGTGTGATGAACACGCCCAAGCTAGGAGCAACAGTGTCAGTACACAAATACAGTAATACCTTTTATCTTCTACAACATACAGTATAGCATTAAATCCTCCTATGTTTTTGCTTCAAACCACAGAAACAACAGGCCCAAATGACGATTCAATAATACAAATTTATAATGCTTTGTATAGATGCATATACAGTACTGTATATATTGTATGGTTTTAAATGACGTAAACACTTCCTCTGTCACTGCAGTGCTCAGTCAGAGGATGTGGGTATGCTTACTGACTGACTGATTACTCTAATTTGGTCACCTCAGAAAATAGAAGTGGTGAACTGGTGAGTGGTTTGACTAGCTGATTTTAAAACATTATAAAAGCAACACAACTAGCTATATAACAGTAAATGCAGTATGTGTACATGATGAAGACAGGACTTTATTATCATTAGACAATTGTCATATTTTTTTAAAATAATTTCTTGTGTTGATGGATCTGGTTTGACTCTTCTGTACGACTGTGGGAACAATGTGTAATAATGTCTCACCTATTTACTCTTGAGGAGGCAATAGATAAAGCAAGGTTTATATATATATATATATATATATATATATATATATATATATATATATATATATATATATTTCCAGCATTTCCTGTCGAGAGAGACAGGAAATGCTGAGAGAGAGTGGGGGACTGACAATCAGCGTATGGCCTGGGCTCAAACCTGGATTAGAGCATTTTGCACCCATATTCGCTCTAAACACTTGGCTATCGGGTCACAACCCATGAATTTAAGATTAAGAGCAATGCAAATGGACTCTGTTTCATTGTTGTTAAACCCGTGCCGTGTGTATCTATAGCCTTTGATACTGTTGATCATGATCATTTGAAAAATATATATTTGCCAATCATTTTCTGGACTATATCTGTGTCTCTTTCTATGGGGTCCCATGGGGTCAGTTTTTGATCCACTGCTGTTAATTCTATTATGCTGCCACTTGCTTCCATCGTAAAGAAACACATCCCACCATTCTTATGCTGATGATACATAGTTATACATGTACATCTCGCCTGATGAACTCAGTACTGTAAATTGCACTGATAACATCAACCCTTAAATATCCCAAAACTTTCTACAGCTGAATAAATAAAAGACTGAGATCACTGCAGTAGGCGATTACAGTACCTACAGTAACTACAGTACCATTAGGATAGAATCTAAGTCTGGTGACATTGCATGGTCCTACTCTCCAGGACAAACTGGCTGAGATCTGTGTATTGCACAAGACCTTTCTATTTTCTCAGTATTCATTCAGTTGACAGAATGGTAATGTTTCCTCCTCCACAGATCAACATGGATGGGACCATCACCTGTACTTTGGAGAACAGTACCTGTTGTGTACATACCATTGAAGGTCTGGGCCTCAACGTAGCAGCGCTGTGGGCCTTCATGGTCAAGAAAAACTCCTGGACAGACACCCACATCTACCTGATCGACCTGACTGTAGCAGACCTCGCCCTAATCCTCTACCTCCCGTTCCGGATCTACAATGCCGGCCATTTCCTCTCATCCACATCACTTGTTTGTTGTGCTAGTCAAGCCCAGAAAAAGTCAACTTTGTAGTAATTATCCTGCCTGTTAATATTATTATACGACTATTGTGTATGCCAGTCCCTGGGGCAGGTAAGACAGAGGCCTCTAGTGAGTCTAGTCTATACATAATTCAACACTATAGAGTTATTATACACACCACCACACATATGGGGTGGTTGCCACTCATGTACATTTTGGCCACTTGATAGAGTAGTTAGTTATGCAGGTTTTAACTATTAGTCAGTCAGTTCTGTTTTTTCTTTGCTGCTTTGATTGTTTCTTTAGCAACATTGTCTGTTTTGTGTCTCTTTTAAATATCTTTTTTTGCAGTGTAAAGGGCCGTTCACACTGAGTGCTATGACTATAACTATAAAAATATAGTTTTAAAAATTGTTCTAAGTCAAGTGGATGGCAGAGTTTACACCAACTATAAAACTATATAATGGTGAACGATATAGTTATAGTGCTCAGTGTGAACTGAACTTCCCTTTAGCGACCTCTACACTTGAAACCACACTTCCAGGCCCCGAAAGAAAACGTGCAGAACTTCATGATTCTGACAGGAAGTACAATCCAGTCCCTTTCATCTACGTCAAACCGCAGAACCAAACAGGCCCTAATTAAGATGCAACGATGCACGTGTTTTTATATGACACCAGCAAACAGTGCTGACAGGACACAGCCACAGTAGTGTGATATTATGCTCATACACATTCAGTTCACTTGTGGATTAGTTGCAATTACAAATACATCCGGTCGCCCCAGAAACCCAGCAGCAGTGAACTGGTGAGTTTGTTTGACTAGTTGATCTTAAAACACTATACAAGCCACACTACTGGTTAGTTCTGTATTTGAGACCACCAAAGCCAGACCGAGTCTAGAACGAGATCAATAGAATTCATGTGTTATCGTTATACAGTACCTTGTCTTTATTATGTCTTGTCTTTTTGCTTTTATTATACTGTTAGTGTTGGGAAATTGCTAGTCCAGCCTCTTGGAGGCCCACTTTTCATTGAACAAACACTCTATAATATCTAAATCTAAATATCACTGTGTGTCTGTGTCTTATCTCACAAACCGACCAGCAATGATGTTACAGTACACAACATGACACATCATGTTACAAGGCCTACTCACAAAGACGGCTGCACTCTTGGCTTGATCTGATTATCTGTAAAGGTCTTAATACTGCAGTAAATGTAATTTCAGGTCAGATTCCTGCTCAGTTCCTCTCTTCATACAAATGTAATGAGTTTGCCCAAGCAGCAACAAGTGACATTGATATTGACATTGACCAAATTGGTTGAGCCAAGCGAGAGCTTGTGGGTGGTCCATTAATCCATTAATTTGTCCATTGGTCCATTGGTCCATTGTCCATTAATGTTTATATCTGTATAATATACAGCTTATTATGCTACCACTTGGCTCCATCGATAAGTGTGGAGAGAGACAGGAAATGCTGAGAGAGAGTGGGGGAGTGACAATCAGCACATGATATGGGCTCGATCCTGGGACTCACAGATCAGAGCATTTTGCACACATGTGATATATGTGCTCTAAGCACTTGGCTATAGGGTCGCCCCATGACCTTACGATTAAAAGCAATGAAAACAGGTTCTGTTTCATGTTGTTAAACCTGAGAGCAGCCTTTGATACTGTTGATCATTGAATACATTTAAAAAATAATTTAGCCAATCAGACTGTAACTACAATACAGGACTTTATCTGTGTATCTTTCTATGGGGTCCAACGTGGGTCAGTTTTTGGTCCACTGCTGTTGATTCTATTATGCTGCCACTTGCTTCCATCGTAAAGAAATACACTGCACCCCACCATTCTTATGCTGATGATACATAGTACTATTACTGTAAATTGCACTGATGACATCAACTCTTGTCTAAAAAGTTCTACCACTGAACAAAGACAAGACTGAGAACACTGTAGTAGACGATAACTACCATTAGAATAAAATCTGGTTGCATGGACCTACTCTCTGGGACAATTTGGCTGAAGACCTGAGATCTGTGTATTGCATAAGACCTTTCTATTGTCTCAGTTTTCAATTGACAGAATTATAATGTTTCCTCCTCCACAGATGAACATGGACGGAAACATCACCTATACTTTGGAGAACAGTACCTGTAAAGTGCATACCATTGAAGGTGTGGGATATATGCTGTTGTTCCTCCTAGGTCTGGGCCTCAACGTAGCAGCACTGTGGGCCTTCATGGTCAAGAGAAACTCCTGGACAGACACCCACATCTACCTGATCAACCTGACTGTAGCAGACCTCGCCCTAATCCTCTACCTCCCGTTCCGGATATACAATGCCTTCTACTGCCTGGAAATAACCCCACTCTGTACTGTTCTCCTGTCTGTGCATTACGTCAACATGTACGCCAGCATCCTGACCAGCACCGCCATCAGTGTCCATCGCTTCCTGGTGGTCAGGTTCCCGTTGCAGGCCAGATCTTGCAGGAAGAAGAAACAGGCTGCTTTCGCTGTGTGTTTGGCCATTTGGACTCTAGTGGTGACACTGTGCATTGTGTACCGTAAATCTGCCTCCACCAGTGAACTATGGACGTGCTTTGAAAGACGTGAAGATAAGACTCTCCTTGTAAGCTTCCTGTTGCTCCTGTTGACTCTAGGCTTCCTTGCTCCTCTATTGATCATTGTGTTCTGTTCCGGTCAGATCATATGGATTCTGCAGAAGGAAAAATATGACTCGGCAGAAAAAAGAAATATCATCAGCATAGTAACAGTAAACATGATCATTTTCATTGTCTGCTACACACCCTTCCATGTCGGCCTTCTCCTGGACAGATTCACCGCATTGCCTGACAGCTGGAGAGAAAACCTGCCTTTTATACACAAATATTTACTTGTAGCTGAGTGGATCGCCGCTTCAAACTGCTGCCTAGATTCTATCTGCTATTATTTTTTGTTTAAAGGTTTTTATTTGCAAGTTGGTGGGCCTGTAAGAACAGAAACTTTTTCTGTCTCTTAAGAGGTCATTTTAGTTTGACAGTATTACAATAACAAAATCATTGTGCCGCATTAACCAAGGAATTTACGCAACTTCCCACATTTTGAGTCCGATTCATTAATGTTTTTCTGTCGGTTAATTTAGCGGGAGGTCCGCTCTTTCTCAAGTCTGCTCCGAGGCTGACTTACCAGGGATCAAAACTTGCATATGTCAGAATGCTTTATTCTCCTTGCAAAATCAATTACAAAAGTGCTAAAGCTCAAATAAAATATGTATGTGCCCAACATTTTGTCAACACTTATAAAAAAAGAAAAATATGTCAACTGATGTATTGCTTGTAGCCTATAAATAATAGACATGATGCAAATTCCGCCGCTTTTTATTTAGCGTCCCTCAGCGTGTCGGCCAACTCACCCAAATTTTCATAATGATGAAAATAGACTATCATGCCTTAATGTCGCTGGAGGCACAGACACGCCTCCAGTGTCCGCGGTATTAATTTATAAATTATAATACTGTAAGCCAGGGGTCTTCAACGTTTTCTGGCCAAGGACCCCCTAGCTGAGAGAGAGATGACGCAGGGACCCCCCTCTATATTGTAAAAAATACCTCTTTGGTACAACGGTACGAAAGAGGTACAACGCCTCGGTACCAAAGAGGTACAACGCCTCGCGCTGCGAGGCGTTGTGAGCTTGTAGATCGGCTATTTTTGGCTAACGTTCTCCTCAGAAAAATCATGTCACACAAAGATTTGGCGGACCCCCTGTAGTAACTCTGAGGACCCCCTAGGGGTCCCGGACCCCCTGTTAAAGACCCCTGCTGTAGGCTACTGTAAATTGATCACGTGAAGGCTACACACACACAATAGCCTAATAAGTATTACCATCTGATGAGGAAGCAGTGAATGAAAGCTTTGTCAAGAATAGATCCATTCCCCATTCCGACGTTGGACAGTGATATATTAATCCAAAAGACGAATTTCCCCTCAGTAATCAATAAGCTCTGGTCCGTAATCTATTAGATAGCAAGGAGCAATGTTCAGTAGAAAAGGCTTGTATAATATATCCTTTCCATGTTTATTAGTCTATTATTTGGTGGTGGGGTTAAACGTTGTAAACCTTTTTAGTCTCATTACACATGAGAGCATTACGTTCAGCTGATCCATCGTGCAATCGAAGGACTCACTTCCAGACAGAACAGATGTACAAGTTGTCAATAAGGTGATGCTACGCCGACATCTGTATTTTTTTGACGAGAGACAAAGTTTAACAGATTTTTGTGAGAGAAATAAGCAACCAGGTCTAGGAAAACAACTTCTCGGTAACGTGCTTGAGATTTTACGATCAGCAGGCAGCCGTCCCGATTCAGCATAACATAATAATAATAATAATAATAATACATTTTATTTATAACGCACTTTACATTCTCACAAATCTCAGAGTGTTACAGATTAAATACATCTGTGATCCGCACATTTGAGGGATTTATACACCCCTTTGTGAATTGCGCGTCAGTTTTCGCTTAGAGAAAATACACACTCCTTTAGTTTTTACACGTTATTTACGACCAGCTTATAGTGAATCGGGCCTATTGTTTTTATGCGCCGTGGCTCCTCGGAGGCAAGCTGTCTGTCTGTCTGTCTGTCTGTGTGTGTGTCTGTCTGTGTGTCTGTCTGTCTGTCTGTCTGTCTGTCTATCTGTCTGTCTGTCTGTGTGTCTGTCTGTCTGTGTGTCTGTCTGTATGTGTGTTCACCTCAAACAACAAGAGTCCAAATATATCTCAAATAGATTTTGAGGTGGGTGGATTACCGTCAGTGTGAGTGCACACAGAGGGTGTCTGCTTTTACCATTCTTCCTTGTCATGTTCTATGTTGCACTCTCTCTCTCTCTCTCTCACTCTCTCTCTCTTTTAAATATATGTTTTTGCAGTGTAAAGGACCGTTCACACTGAGCACTATGACTATAACTATAAAAATATAGTTTTAAAAATCCAGTCAAGTGGATGGCAGAGTTCACACCAACTATAAAACAATATAATGGTGAACGATATAGTTATAGTTATAGTGCTCAGTGTGAACTGAACTTCCCTTTAGCGACCTCTACACTTGAAACCACACTTCCAGGCCCCGAAAGAAAACGTGCAGAACTTCATGATTCTGACAGGAAGTAAAATCCAGTCCCTTTCATCTACGTCAAACCACAGAACGAACAGGCCCTAATTAAGATGCAACAATGCACGTGTTTTTATATGACACCAGCAAACAGTGCTGACAGCACACAGCCACAGTAGTGTGATATTATGCTCATACACATTCAGTTCACTTGTGGATTAGTTGCAATTACAAATACATCCGGTCGCCCCAGAAACCCAGCAGCAGTGAACTGGTGAGTTTGTTTGACTAGTTGATTTTAAAACACTATACAAGCCACACTACTGGTTAGTTCTGTATTTGAGACCACCAAAGCCAGACCGAGTCTAGAACGAGATCAATAGAATTCATGTGTTATCGTTATACAGTACCTTGTCTTTATTATGTCTTGTCTTTTTGCTTTTATTATACTGTTAGTGCATTCTTATGCTGATGATACATAGTACTATTACTGTAAATTGCACTGATGACATCAACTCTTGTCTAAAAAGTTCTACCACTGAACAAAGACAAGACTGAGACCACTGTAGTAGGCGATAACTACCATTAGAATAAAATCCGGTTGCGTGGACCTACTCTCTGGGACAATTTGGCTGAAGACCTGAGATCTGTGTATTGCATAAGACCTTTCTATTGTCTCAGTTTTCAATTGACAGAATTATAATGTTTCCTCCTCCACAGATGGACATGGACGGAAACATCACCTATACTTTGGAGAACAGTACCTGTAAAGTGCATACCATTGAAGGTGTGGGATATATGCTGTTGTTCCTCCTGGGTCTGGGCCTCAACGTAGCAGCACTGTGGACCTTCATTGTCAAGAGAAACTCCTGGACAGACACCCACATCTACCTGATCAACCTGACTGTAGCAGACCTCGCCCTCGTCCTCTTCCTCCCCTTCCGGATCTACGATGCCTTCTACTGCCTGCCAATAACTGCACTCTGTACTTTCCTCATGTCTGTGCATTACGTCAACATGTACACCAGCATCCTGACCAGCACCGCCATCAGTGTCCATCGCTTCCTGGTGGTCAGGTTCCCGTTTCAGGCCAGATCTTGGAGGAAGAAGAAACAGGCTGCTTTCGCAGTGTGTTTGGCCATTTGGACTCTAGTGGTATCACTGTGCATTGGGTACCGCGAGTCTAACTGTCCCACTAAACTATGGACGTGCTTTGAAAGACGTGAAGATAAGACTCTCCCTGAAGACTTCCTGGTGCTTCTGTTGACTCTAGGCTTCCTTTTTCCTCTATTGATCATTGTGTTCTGTTCCAGTCAGATCATATGGATTCTGCAGAAGGAAAAAGATGACTCAACAGAAAAGAAAAATATCATCAGCATAGTAACAGCAAACATGATCATTTTCATTGTCTGCTACACACCCTTCCATGTCGGCCTTCTCCTGGAAAGGTTCACCCCAACGCCTAACGGCTGGAAAGAAAACCCGACTATGTCAATTATACACAAATATATACTTGTATCTGAATGGATTGCCACCTCAAACTGCTGCCTAGATTCTGTCTGCTATTATTCTTTGCTGAAAGGTTTTTATTTGCGAGTTAGTGGGACTGGAAAATAAAAACTAAAGAGGTAATTCAGTTTGACAGTATTACAATAATATTGTCATTGTTTTTTTATATGGCGTGGTTCCTCGGAAGCAAGCTGTCTGTCTGTCTGTGTTGCTGTGTCTGGGGTTTCTGTGGTCTCTTTCTCTCTCTCTCTCTCTCTGTCTCTCTCTCTCTGTCTCTCTCTCTCTCTCTCTCTACAGGCACCTCCACTCGCCAATCAACTCATTTTCTACTGTCTGGTCCAACCTCCACCTGTTGCATCGTGCTCCCCTCTTCCATTCACTGGTCCTGCTGTTCTGACTCCACCTCCATCTCTACCAAACACATCCCTCTGCTGGCAGATTACAGCCCATCCCCTCTCATCCACCTGTTTGTTGTGCTTGTCAAGCCCAGAAAAGGTTATTCAATACTTTGTTGTAATTATCCTGCCTGTTATTATTAGGAACTGTTAAAGTTAATTTTCAACAATGTGTTTGTGTTACCAGTCTCCATAGTGAGACCATGGTGTGCTGTTGTTCTGTCATACAAACACGGCTGCTGTCCTTACAAACGGGAGAAATACAAAAAGGGAACAAGTCTAAGTGAATACCAAAGATGCACATTTTGACTGTGGTTTTGCATTCTCTTACACTTTCACACTTGAAACGACATTTCCTGAAGTGTGATGAACACGCAGAAAGTTAGGAACAACAGTACACATGTATTACTTTTTTTTTTTTACAACATACATTATAGCATTAAATCCTTCTATGTTTTTGCTTCAAACCACAGAAACAACATGCCCAAATGACTATTCAATGAAACACATTTATAATGTTTTGTATATATGCATATACTGTACTGTATACTGTATGGTTTTAAATGACGCAAACACTTCCTTTGTTTCTGCAGTACTCAGTCAGAGGATGTGGGTATGCTTACTGACTTTCAATTTGACTGACTGTGTTTATTAATTTCAGTCACTTCAGAAAATAGAAGCGGTGAACTGGTGAGTAGTTTGTCTAGCTGATTTTAAAACATTATAAAAGCAACACAACTAGCTATGTAACAGTATATGCAGTACATGTGTACATGATGAAGACAGGACTTTATTATCATTAGACAATTGTCATATTAGTATTTTTTTTAAATAATTTCTTGTGTTGATGGATCTGGTTTGACTCTTCTGTACGACTGTTGGAACAATGTGTAATAATGTCTCACCTATTTACTCTTGAGGAGGCAATAGATACAGCAAGGTTTTAAACTTGTTCTCTTGACTAAGTTCACCCCAAAATGTGATACTGTTTATCAAATTATATATTGTATACGTATATATGAGTGTATGCAGTGTGTCCTAAACAGCCCTCATCAAAGCAGTGAGACATTTCCTGTCTCGAGAGAAACAGGAAATGCTGAGAGAGAGTGGGGGGCTGACCATCAGCAAATGGTGTGGGCTCAAACCTGGATTAGAGCATTTTGCACCCATATTCGCTAAGCACTTGGCTGTCGGGTCACAACCCATGAACTTTAAGGGATATTTTGCTATAAAAAAAAATTGGGTAATTTGATCGTCTACTCAGGCTTTTGTGAGGTCCCCAGACAGTTTTTAAGTTGCTTGATTCAGTATTTATATATTTGATATTCATCTTATCAGACACGCCCCCTTCCTATACAAACCCATTATAACTTCAAACTCAATTTTTAACATGTTAGATTCATCAAAAACATCAGTCCTTCTGGTGACTGATCCTGCCCTCCTAATATGTGAGGGGGCCGTGTTTTTTTTTATACAATTCTGATAAAATGAATATCAAATATCAAAATACTGAATCAAGAAACTTAAAAAATGTCAGGGGTGCTCCCAAAATTCTGTGTAGATGATGCAATGACCCACATTTGTTTTGAAAGTGAAATACCCCTTTAAGATTAAGAGCAAAGAAAACGTCTCTGTTTCATTGTTGTTAAACCTGTGTGTATATATAGCCTTTGATGATCATGTTGATCTGTTGATCATGATTATTTAAAAAATATCGATTTTTGCCAATCAGTCTACTGGTTTTCTGGACTATATCTGTGTCTCTTTCTATACATGTACATCTCGCCTGATGAACTCAGTACTGTAAATTGCACTGATAACATCAACCCTTAGATGTCCCAAAACTTTCTATGCTGAATAAATAAAAGACTGAGATCACTGTAATAGGCGCTAACTACCATTAGGATAGAATATAAGTCTGGTGAAATTGCATGGTCCTACTCTACAGGACAAACTGTCTGAAGACTTGAGATCTGCGTATTGCACAAGACCTTTCTATTTTCTCAGTTTTCATTCAGTTGACAGAATGGTAATGTTTCCTCCTCCACAGATATGAACATGGATGGGAACATCACCTGTACTTTGGAGAACCGTACCTGTGAAGTGCAAACCATTGAAGGTGTGGGATACACGCTGTTGTTCCTCCTGGGTCTGGGCCTCAACGTAGCAGCACTGTGTGCCTTCATGGTCAAGAGAAGCTCCTGGACAGACACCCACATCTACCTGATCAACCTGACTGTAGCAGACCTCGCCCTAATCCTCTTCCTCCCGTTCCGGACATACGATGCCTTCTACTGCCTGCCAATAACCCCACTCTGTACTGTTCTCCTGTCTGTGCATTACGTCAACATGTACGCCAGCATCCTGACCAGCACCGCCATCAGTGTCCACCGCTTCCTGGTGGTCAGGTTCCCGTTGCAGGCCAGATCTTGGAGGAAGAAGAAACAGGCTGCTTTCGCTGTGTGTTTGGCCATTTGGACTCTAGTGGTGACACTGAGCATTGTGTACCGTAAATCTGCATCCACCTGTAAACTATGGACATGCTTTGAAATACGTGAGGATAAGACTCTCCCTGAAAGCATCTTGGTGCTTCTGTTGACTGTAGGCTTCTTTGCTCCACTATTGATCATTGTGTTCTGTTCCAGTCAGATCATATGGATTCTGCAGAAGGAAAAATATGACTCGGCAGAAAAGAAAAATATCATCAGCATAGTAACAGCAAACATGATCATTTTCATTGTCTGCTACACACCCTTCCATGTCGGCCTTCTCCTGGACAGCTGGAGAGAGAACCCGGAAAACGGCTGGAGAGAAAACCCGCCTTTTATACACAAATATTTACTTGTAGCTGAGTGGATCGCCGCTTCAAACTGCTGCCTAGATTCTATCTGCTATTATTTTTTGTTGAAAGGTTTTTATTTGCGAGTTGGTGGGCCTGTAAAAACAGAAACCTTTTCTGTCTCTTAAGAGGTCATTTTAGTTACAAGTACAAAAACATTGTTTTTTAACGGAAGTACCGGAATTTGGCGGAAGTATTACCGCCCAAGGAAATGACGTTGACACTTTACAAATCTGTTTACATTCTCCGTGAATGAAACGAGTGTTGTGATTGGTCGAAAAAGAACGTTTCCGGGGGAAATACGCCCACTATAGACACTCTCTGCTAAAAAAGCATCATTTTACACTTTGGCTATTCAAAAATAGCAGATATACAAGCTCATAGCTCATCTACGAGCTTTTAGATCTGCTATTTTTGAAAAATCGAGACAATGTGTGCAAATCTTTGGGGAACGAGGCTATAGTCTATACATAGTTCAACGCTTTATCGTTAGACACACCACCACACCTAAGGGGTGGTTGCCGCTTAATACAGTATGTACATTTTGGCCACTTGACAGAGTTGTTAGTTAATGTACATTTTGGCCACTTGACAGAGTAGTTAGTTATGCAGGTTTAAACTATTAGTCAGTCAGTAGTTTTTTTTCTTTGCTGCTTTGTTTGTTTCTTTGGCAACATCGTCCCCTGTGGTCTGTTTTTGTGTCTCTTTTAAATATTGTAAAATACTTTTGCACAATACAGCACCTTTTTGCACCTTGAATCCCTGGGTTTGCTCTCCCTTTATTTACACCCCAGACATGCTCAGTTACATGCTCTTTGACCTCTAGACCAGTGGTTTTCAACCAGTGGTCCGGGGACCACCAGTGGTCCGGGGACCACCAGTGGTCCTTATTGGGGGGATACCAGGGGGTCCCCAGCGAAATTAGTTGACATAGCGTCAGAATCATTTTTAACCACTTAGCTTTGGCTATTCAAAAATAGCAGATCTACAAGCTCATAGCGCGGCACCGAGTGCCGCGCTATGAGCTTGTAGATCTGCTATTTTTGAAAAATCTTGAAAATGTGTGCATATCTTTGAATATTGATATTTTTTAAAGCGAAGATTAACTGATATATTTGCTTCTGGGGGTCCCTGGCACAAACGATTTTCAAATGGGGGTCCGCGGCCAAATGTATATCAATTTAGGGGTCCTTGGCATGAAAAAGGTTGACAACCACTGCTCTAGATAGACCCCTGTGTAGTTTTCTGTCATCCATTTTGATACCATAACAAATAAACAAATCCAACTCATTTAGTAAAGTGAAACTAAGGGTAACTAGTTAATTCTGAAAAAGGTGGTGCCATTGTTTTTGCACTTTTTCTGTTTTTCATGTGTCTATGAGGTTGATAGAACTTCATTAAGCCCCCTGGTGGTGTTTTATGGTGTTTTATATACTAGTGTTACTACTCTGAGTTTCTACCTGGAGGCTGAAACCTTGAGGGTCAAACGTGCCAATAGAGAAACAGCGCTTTAGTGACACAGTAGAAACATACCCTCCCCCTCATTATCATAACACAACAGGTGTGGGCATGAGGAGGAGGAGGGACTAGGACAGGTGGGTGGTGCTAAGGTGGTGGAGGAGGTACTAAGGTGAGAACCAGGTATACTTAATGAACTGGAGGCGTGTCCACATAAAAACATAATTTTAACTATTTCTGTACACTTTTTCCTCCTAGTATAACCATAATACCTGATGATTATGTTTTAGGGGGGGGGAAAATCACTGAAATTCACGGCACCCCGTCTTGAAGAATATAACCTAGTCCTACGTACAATATATCGTCTCTGTCGGGTGGAAACCTCAGATGTCCAAGGCTGTTACTTCTCAGGATTAAAATTCAAAACAGCAAAAATAGCAGATCTACAAGCTCAAAACGCGTCGCTTCCCGTCGCGTTTCGCACCACGTTTCCAGCTTGCAGATCTGCTACTTTTGAGACGTTTGTGTGACGCTGTAGTGTGATCAAGTAGGGCGTTAATTTACGAAAAAACACAACAAGTTAGAATATGGAGATATAGGAGGTTTCTGCCCGACAACAGCGATATAATGATATTTTACACAGGATTTGCGTTCCACATTGTCAGTGGTGGAAAAGGTACTCAAATTCTTTACTTAAGTAAAAGTAACAATACTGCAATATAAAAATACTCTGTTACAAGTAAAAGTCCAGAATTAAAAATGTACTTGAGTGAAAGTACAAAAGTATTGGCATCAAAATGGAGCCTACTTAAAGTACCAAAAGTAAAAGTACTAAATATTTGAAAATAGCAGATCTACAAGCTCACAACGCGTCGCGACGCGTTGTGAGCTTGTAGATTGGCTATTTTTCAAATAGCCTATGTATAAAATATGGCTAAGTTGGTTAATGTATGTTTTATTATATCATAGTTTATATCTGAAAAGTAACTAGTAACTAAAGTTTTTAAGTAAATGTAGTGGAGTAAAAGTACAATATTTGCCTCTGAGATGTAGTGGAGTAGAAGTAAAAGTATTGGAAATTGGGAAATACTCAAGTAAAGTACAAATACCTCAACATTTTACTTAAGTACAGTACTTAAGTAAATGTACTTAGTTACTTTCCACCACTGAGTACAGCTACTGTAGGCCTTACATGTCGCTTACAGCAGGGGTCTTCAACAGGGGGTCCGGGACCGCTAGGGGGTCCTCAGAGCTACTATAGGGGGTCCGCCAAATCTTTTTGTAATGGGATTATTTTTTACATTAACCACTTGAACCCTAGGATCCCTATTCTGAAGGGAACATTCGCCGAAAATAGCAGATCTACAAGCTAGATCGCCTATTTTCGGCAAAGAGGTTTAGTGTTGGTTTAGAAATCTATGAAAATACAATTGTATACAGTATGTAGTGGGGGGGGGGGGGTCCCTGCTTCATCTCATCTCTATTTCAGCTAGGGGGTCCTTGGGCTGAAAAACGTTGAAGACCCCTGGCTTACAGTGTAAAGGGCCGTTCACACTGAGCACTATGACTGTCTATAATTATAAAAAAATATAGCTTTAAAAATCATGTCAAGTGGATGGCAGAGTTCACACAAACTATAAAAATCACACCCTGTGTGAAGTGGGCGGTGTCTTGCTAGCTAATCACAATACTGAATGGAGTCAACCAATCATGTACAAAAGATAAATACATTTATTGAAACACTCTTTATGATGGACGAAACCATAACTTTACAAAAACCAATTTATGGTTTTTGTAAAGTTATGGTTGGTTATATAGGGCTATGCACATGTGTCATGTGACACTGGCCAATCACAGTCCTGAATAGATTGTGATTGGCCAATCACAGCGCAGGATAATTGTACAAATTTCCAAACCTCACTTTTAGGGCCGGTTTCACTGCCCAAGATATTTGTACATTTTTCCAAATCTCACTTATAGGGGCGGTTTCACCGCCCAAAAAATATAATGTTGAACGATATAGTTGTAGTGCTCAGTGTGAATGGCCCTTTAGCGCAGTGGTTCTCAAACCTTTTCATGTCAAGGACCTCAAATTGACACTTATTAGCCCACGGACCCCCATTTGAAAAGATATGCCAGGGACCCCAGAGAAGTTTTCTACGGTTCTAGGCTCGGCTTCTCAACCATTGTGTACAAATGGAACCAAATGGACCCGTTGGTTCCATTTGTACACTCTCGGAGTTACAGACCCATAAGAGTTCGTTTGGAACCTAACTATCATTTAGCTGGGGACCGCCTGGAACTCCCTCAAGGACCCCTAGGGGTCCCCGGACCCCACTTTGAGAACCACTGCTTTAGCGACCTCTACACTTGAAACCACACTTCCAGTCCCTGAAAGAAAACGTGTAGAACTGCATGATTCTGACAGGAAGTACAATCCAGTCCCTTTCATCTACGTCAAACCGTAGAGACAAAGAGGCCCTAATTATGCAATTAGATGCAAGGATGTACTTGTTTTTATATGACACCAGCAAACAGTGCAGACAGCACACAGCCACAGTAGTGTGATATTATGCTCATACACATTCGGTTCACTTTTGGATTAGTTGCAACTAAAAATACATCCGGTCGCCCCAGAAACCCAGCAGCAGTGAACTGGTGAGTTTGTTTAACTAGCTGATTTTAAAACACTATACAATCCACACTCCTGGTTAGTTCTGTATTTGAGACCACCAAAGCCAGACCGAGTCAAGAACGGGATCGATAGAGGTCGTGTGTTATCGCATTATACCTTGCCTTTGTTATGTCTTGTCTTTTTGCTTTTATCAAACAAGTATGTGTTGGAAAATTGCTAGCCCAGCCTCTTGGAGGCCCACTTTTCATTGAACAAACACTCTATAATATCTAAGTCTAAATATCACTGTGTGTCTGTGTCTAATCTCACACACCGACCAGCAGTGATGTTACAGTACACAACATGACACATCATGTTACAAGGCCTACTCACAAAAAAGGCTGCACTCTTGGCTTGATCTGATTATCTTTAAAGGTCTTAATACTGCAGTAAATGTCATTTCAGATCAGATTCCTGCTCAGTTCCTCTCTTCATACAAATGTAATGAGTTTGCCAAAGCAGCAACAAGTGACACTGATATTGACATTGACCAAATCGGTTGAGCCAAGCGAGAGCTTGTGGGTGGACGTGGGCATAATGTGGGTCCATTAATGTTTATGTCTGTATAATATACAGCATATTATGCTACCACTTGGCTCCATCACACAGAAACACCTACTGTAAACACTAATATATACCCCAGAAGAAGAAGAGTCATGTTATGTTATGTTATGATATCATGTGATGTTAGACATATACTGTAACATGCAGGAGTGTATGTGAGAACGCAAATGTCTGGATCAGTTGAACATTAAACAGAATTGAACCCGCCAGGCTAGTTAGTATAAACTAAACTCTGCTTAATGTTCTAACTTCATAAGCAAAGAGTGTGGTGCTGCATATAATAGATTTGGTTATTCAATAATTCGTTTCTGAAACCCAAAGTTCCAAGCTCAGTATTTTCAATCAACATAATCACAATTTTCCCCTCGTCCACAGATTAACATGGAAGGGAACGGCACCTGTGAGGTGGATCACATCGAAGGTGTGGCATACACGTTGTTGTTCCTCCTGGGTCTGGTCCTCAACGTGGCAGCGCTGTGGGCCTTCATGGTCAAGAGAGACTCCTGGACAGACACCCACGTCTACCTGATCAACCTGACGGTAGCAGACCTCACCCTCGTCCTCTTCCTCCCGTTCCGGATCTACGACGCCTTCTTCTGCATCGTAGATCCGAAACTGGAAAAGACCGCACTCTGCACCGTCCTCCTGTCTGTGCATTACGTCAACATGTACGCCAGCATCCTGACCAGCACCGCCATCAGTATCCATCGCTTCCTGGTGGTCAGGTTCCCGCTTCAGGCTAGATCTTGGAGGAAGAAGAAACAGGCTGCCTTCGCTGTGTGTTTGGCCATTTGGACGGTGGTGGTGACACTGTGTGCTGTTTTCAGTGAGTCTAATGACCCCAGTAAACTATGGACGTGCTACGAAAGACGTAAAGATGAGCCACTAGATCTTACCTTCCTGGTTGTTCTGTTGACCGTAGGCTTCCTTGCTCCACTGTTGATCATTGTGATCTGTTCCAGTCAGATCCTGTGCATTCTGCCGAGGGAAAAAGACGACTCGGCGGACAAGAAACGCGTCATCAGCATAGTAAGAGCAAACATGATCGTATTCATTGTCTGCTACACACCCTTCCATGTCAGCCTCCTTATAAACAACCTCATCGCATGGCCTACGGACTGGGAATTACAATGGCCCAGTGCACGCGTAATTTTACTCGTATCAGAGTGGATCGCCTCCACAAACTGCTGTCTGGATTTTATCAGCAATTATTGTTTGCTGAAAGGATTTAACCCCTTGCTAAAGGAAAGAGCCCTGGTCCCTTTTGTTTGCAAAGAGACATGATGGCAGCATCCTATATCCAACATGGGGGCTTCAAAACAAGACTCCACAAACTGATGGTTGACGTCACAGCTGGCTCCGGCCACCTTTGTGTTTTTATACAGTCTATGTTTGACTGTGTTGGCCGTGACGGTATAAGCCTAAAGATTCTCTTTCTCTTAAGAGTTATTTTCAGTATTACAAAGGTACTATCAAGGCCTTGTATTGGCAAACGAGCCTTTATGTGCGCTGCCACTGCAGTTTGGAATAACTTAGCTAAAGGACTTGATCACGCTTAGATCTTTTAAAAGTTTACATGATCCATTTGATGGCAGACAGTCAGAATTACCTCAGGACATATGGTTCTCAAAACAAGACCCTCATAACTCTGAGAGTGTACAAATGGAACCAAATGGACCCTTAACTGCCAGAGTAAAAGTTAATAGTGTCACCCCAGTGCCAGTGAAAACGAGTGTTTTTTTACCTAGCTTTGAAAAATCATGGAATATTTTCCGTGATCGCTGTCCGCACGGAGATGGCCTCGTTACACGCGCGCAGGTCTCGGGAGTCTCGGAAATCCGCTCGCGGTAATCCATTGCATAGCCGTGGCCAGTTGAATGTGCCTTGTTTTTGCCGGACAGTGCACCTGCTTCGATCCCTAATGTTTCTCATATGAATTCCCAAGGTGTGATATTATTTTTCTCGCTCTGCTTGCACTTCTTGACTCAGAAAGTTGTTTCTGTTTTTATGTGATTGTTTGTTTATGTGTTATGTTGTGTATAAGTTGCAACTTTGTCCTGCTGCTGCCCTGAACAGGGTACCTCGTAAAAGAGATTTTGTAGATTGTCACCTGTATAAATGAAGGTATAGACAAAGAAAAAAAAAGTGGTTAGGGTGGTTAGGTTGCCTCTGGCTCGTGGGCACTAATTTCTGACAGCCGAGTCCCTGCTGGCTGGCTGGACCATTTGCTGCAGGTCACTGCCCTTGCCTCTGCAAAGTACAGTACCTGTCAAATAAATGCTCAGAAAAACCTAATAAAATAACGTGGGAAAAAAAGCAATGTGCATTGTGGCTTTATTGATGCATGCACAACTGCACACACGCAGTCACGCACATACTGTAAATATGGTAGGCCTGTTATTTAATGTCAGCAGACCACATCACACATCCTTTTTTAGCTGGTTCCCACGTCTGTGTATGATACTGACAACAGAAACAAGCAGCCAGACTGAAGAGCGCACACAAGAGAACAGTCCCACTGAAGAGCAGAGAAACACAGAAAAATCATATATCAACTTATTTGAAAAGTCTATGTCTCAGTCTAAATCTATGAATAATTAAATGTTAATTGTGTCAAATTGTGTCACTGTTTGTGGGCTATAGCACATATCCAAAACAAGGTGACAGTGTTTAACAGAGAACATGATTAGGTAGGGTACATCAAACAACACATATAAGCAGCAAGACAAGTCTTTTCATCGTGAAAACTATGATCTGGCCAAGATAAGACATGAAAGCTAAAAACGGGGGAAGACACAGAACAATTATGAGATAGACAATACAGGAAATAAAATAGATGATATAGATAAGATGTGAAGAAAGAAGAACATCAAATACAATAAAACCATAAAACCTGTCAAATAATAAAACAATAAAAGAAGACAGGGAAATGTTGAAAGGATTATGAAAGGCTTACTCATAAAAGCGCATTCAGAGAAGAGATTTTAAAACACGGTACATGTTTTCTAGTGAGAGAGACTCCCTCAGGGCTGTGGTTCTCAGGGGGTTCCATGGGATTCCAGGGGGTTCCAGGGGGTCCCCAGCTATTGATTGATAGTTAGGAACCAAATGGAAACGTACAGATCTGTAACTGTTACGGGTCCATTTGGTTCCATTTGTACACTCAGAGTTAAGGCACGCTGGGCAAGACCTAGCCAGTCGAGTGTCTAAACGGAAGTACCGGAATTTGGCGGAAGTACTGCCCAAGAAAACGACATTGATACTTTATACAAATCTGTTCACATTCTCTGTGAATGAAACAAGGGTTGTGATTGGTCGAAAAAAATCGTTTCCGGGGGAAATACGTACGACGGAAGTGCCGCCCCTATAGACACTCTCTGCATTAGGTCATGTGACCAGGCTTTCCTCTCCGCAGATGAGTAAGGCTGGGAACGAGGCTAGAGTTAAAGGGGATTTGTGGGAGCCTGGCTCCAGCCCCTTGAATCGCTATCCACGCCCATTAAAACAAAAGTGTCAGGCTAGGTCTGTGGCCTAATGCATATCAAAATTGCGGGTCCTTGAAATTAAACACTTTGAGAAACACTGCATTAGGGTGGAGTTTGAGGAGCAGACAGACAGGTGGAGGTGTATGAACGTGAGGAGCAGACAGACAGGTGTTAACACGAGGAGCAGAGCAGACAGACAGGTTTATGAACATGAGGAGCAGACAGACAGGTGGTTTATAAACATGAGGAGCAGACATACAGGTGGAGGTTAACATGAGGAGCAGACAGACAGGTGGAGGTTAACTGTACTAAAGGCCATATCTAAATACTTTGAGCTACAACCTACAAGGTGGAACAACACACTACATATGTCACAGCATTCTGAGGTTTCAGTATTCATGCTTCAGCTCACAGCACACAACTCACCACACAACTTTATGCAAGGAAGTGGGTTTGGTCTCGTGCGTGTCTACTCAACTGTGACATTTTATGACCTTTCGTTTTTTTTCAGAGGTAGGCGACATGTTAAGTTCTTCCATGGCACATTTTCATCGGTTTGACCGACTGAATGTTCAAAGTTCAGTTTTCTTTGCTGTAATAGAAAAAGAAGGAAAAAAAGATTTTTTTTGGAAAATGTGATGTCATGAAACCTTCAAAGGACACTGCACACAGCAGGGCCGGGGCAGAGGCCACGGGGTCATGGTCATGACAGCAATGTGCTGTGAGCTTATACATCTGCTATTTTTTTGCTATTCCCCACCAAAATAGGGATACTGCAGTAGGTTTCAAGTGATTAATGTAGTTGTAAAGACAATGGTATCGTTAACATACAATATTACTGGGACAAAAAATGTCCCTGGTCAAATATATCACACAGCTATGGCCATGCCTATTGGTTTGTTTTGTCAAATTGCCAGTTATAGATTTATATATCTGTATTTCTCTTTATCTCCCTGTATGTGTGTGTGTGTGTGTGTGTGTGTGTGTGTGTGTGTGTGTGTGTGTGTGTGTGTGTGTGTGTGTGTGTGTGTGTGTGTGTGTGTGTGTGAAAAATAGCATAATAGGCTGTTCACTCAACCTTTAGCTGACCTTATAACTCCCTGTGATGTTACAAAGGCTCATGGGAAGTCTGCCGATCTGGCCTGATGGGTCGATGCGAGGCCTATTCTCAAGCTGTACACACACACACACACACACACGCACACACACGCACACGCACGCGCGCGCACACACACACACACACACACACACACACACACACACACACACACACACACACACACACACACACACACACACACACACACACACACACACACACACACACACACACAGAATGTGCACTGAATCTCATGGATGTAAGAAATCAGTATTGCTGGGCAGTGATGTGAAGTAACTAAGTACATTTTGTCACAGCCTCTTGGCCTGGCCTGCAGGGCCTGTGTTGTATGTGCATGGTGTGTACTCCCTTGTGTGTGTGCGTGTGCGTGTGCGTGTGCGCGTGTGCGTGTGTGTGTGTGTGTTTCTGTCCCACAGATCCTGTAGGCACGGCCAATTTGGGGTTTCCAATTAGGTGCATTGGGAGCACCTGGCCAGTGCTCCCTGGAGTCCTATAAAACAGTGGGTGCCAACCATTCGTTAATACCCCTCCAGATGACAGTACCTACTCTTTTGCTTGTGTGCTTTAGTTCCCTTGTGATTGAGTTGATACACCCACACTACGTTGATCACACATCCGTACATTGCTGACATCACTACTGAGTTGCAATCCTCATACCTTTTGTAAACATTATTTAGTTACTTCTGTTAATACATTATTGTTACTTTTTGCACTACCGCCGTGTTCTCCTCAATTTGTTATTTGTCCAATTTGTCCTCAATTTGTTATGGCCCCACGGGCCGGGTTGTGACAGTTATGTACAGCTCTCAAGTACTGTACATGTAAGTGCAATTTTGAGATTTTACTTATGTACATTTTTCAATTGCTTTACCCTGTATATACTTCTACTCCACTACATCTCAGAGGAATTTATTTAATGTTTTATTCCACTGCAATCAGCTTTAGTCACTAGTTACGTTGCAGATTTATGACATTTTTGGGGAAATTGTGAAGCAACATTTTTAATACAGGCCTACATTGTGGTATTGCTACTTTTACTCAAAGTAGAAATACTTTTACTTTAGTAAAAAAAAAAAAAACTTCTTCCATCAGTGCATAGTCTAATTATTTTGTTTAGTTACCAGGGACAGTGCACATTAATAAACACATCAATGTAAATGAGAGTTAACAAAGAGACAACAGCTAGTGCCTCTTCTCTAGCCTGAGCCTCACCCTGGCCAGAATAAAAAGGGCAGACCTAAAGCGCCCTCTTGTGGTAAAAAAAGAAGAAGAGGATTTAAAGATGCCATTTTGGTCAAAATGCATTTTCTCCTCTGTTGATTCAACTTTGTGAAAATGTGAAATGTTATTTCTTATCTTATATCTATCTTGTTCAGCAGAACAATCCTCAGTGTTTTGAAAACCATTCAGAATCACTCCCGGAGTGTCGACTGTCCATACGAGATGATCAGATCAATCAGTGTAGCTGACAGGGAATGAGGAATTGTGGTTGTTGTAGCCATGGCCAGAGCAAGTCATTTTTACACAACGGTGGAAGACGGACGTTAGTAAAAGTCCTATTTAAAAAATGTACTTGAGTAAAAGTACAAAAGTATTGGCATCAACATATACTTATATAGCTTATTAGTAGTCCAAGTAGCCTACTCAGAATGAGGAATGTCCCATTTCACAAGTTATTATAGTATTTTAGTTTTTAAAAAAAAAGGTTTATCAAAATGTGTCAAAATCTTTCAAAAGCTGCAGATCGCTATATTAGAATAGATTAAATATAAAACAGGGCATAATTTGTATGTTTTGTAATAATAATCTAAATGTAAAAAAATACATATAATTGTTTTCAAATACTTGTAGTGCACTAAAAAGTACAATATTTGCATCTGAGATTTAGAGAAGTAGAAGTATTGAAAAATAGGCACACTCAAGTACCTCAAAATTGTAACATGTGGACGTAAGATTGGAGAAATCTAGTGAATACACACTGTTCTGAAAAGCCTTGAGTAAAATAATTTCACTGTCTGCAATGTTGTTGCTGTCTGCATTGAGTGTGTGTACAAGATAACCTGAACTTGACTTATCATAAAACGAGCAGTGAATTAGGCCATGATGGGAACTGTATTGTTCCTTTCTGCCAGGCTGCCAACCATTCACTGCACAGCAGCCTCTCATAAGAGAAGACTACGATGAACGGATGGAATGTGTTTTTGGTCATTTTCCCCAGAGCACAACACAAGAATACAAGAACGGTTGGGTCAACGATCTAGTCAGACCCGGTCAAACTCGACGAAATCGGAACGGTCGCCACCAAGTACTCCTCAACGTAACCTCAGTAACTATGCCTAAACCTAACCTTATTCCTAAACGTAACCTCAGTAAATCTATGCCTAAACCTGACCTTATTCCTAAACCTAACTTTATTCCTAAACCTAACCTCAGTAAAACTATGCCTACACCTAACCTTATTCCTAAACGTAACCTCAGTAAAACTATGCCTAAACCTGACCTTATTCCTAAACGTAACCTCAGTAAAACTATGCCTAAACCTGACCTTATTCCTAAACGTAACCTCGGTAAAACTATGCCTAAACCTAAACTCATTCCTGAACTTAACCTCAGTAAAACTCTGCCTAACCTAACCTTACGATACATGGGGCTGTTTAGATGCCTTGATACAATTATAAAGTGTGCACATCGAAAAACAAGTGATTAGAAAACAACCTGTGACATGTCTTCTTTTATATTCCTGAACCAGAAACCTGACTGAAAGGACACAATCGTTCAAAAGGGGTGTTTGTTCACAAGCTGGTCCAACCGGCCCTCATTGACACCAATGCATTTCACCAAACTTCCGGATCCAGTTTTGCATCCCATCAATGGCGCGTCAATGGCACCTGACTGGCCCGTGGACTTCACCCTACCTTCTTCTATCATAGCCTTGAACTAGAACAGGAAACAGGTATGTTTCCTGTTCCTGCTCCACCTTCTGGAAACCTAGGGACCGCAGTTATGCACAGAGCCTATTCTTGTGTGGAGCTGGCATATGGAACAAGGCGTGCGTACGTGTATTAGGGCATTCACGAATAGTGATTTTTAGCATTCGAATTATTCGACCTATAAGTATTCGAATATTCGATTAATCGATTTGATTATGAAAAATAAAATATATATATATTTTTTTTTTTCAATGGCATTGATGACTCGACTCAAGGAATGCGAGTTGACGTCACACCAGAGCTCACAGCTGCGTGTCTGCTGTAGAAAAGCCAAAAAAGAATATATATAATAAAAAATATATATATATTTTTTATAGAATAATCGAATAGTGGTTTGATAGTCGAATAGTCGGTTTGATAGTCGAAAAGTCGGTTTGATAGTCGAATAGTCGGTTTGATAGTCGAATATTTGAATATTTGAATATTTGAATATTTGAATATTTGAATATTTGAATATTCGACTATTCTGTTAATGCCCTAAGGCCTAACGTATATGTGCATGCATGCGTGTGTGTGTTTGAGTGTAATCTATTTGCTTCGACAAATTATGCAAACACGCCTTCATCGCTGTGATTTTTTACGTCACTTGACAACAAGGCAGGCATGCCTTTACAGCGAGGCCTTGTATGGTTTTGGTGGTGATAGGGGTGAGTACTGTAAGACAAGTGACGTACTTTCAGCTATCTAACATTCAGTGTCGATTCTAGGCTTCCTTCACGACATCCAGCTAATGAAATGCATTACTAATGAGCAGTTACAACTGAACATGGTCTGTGAGTTAGAAGAGCAGAAAGAGGCAACCGAGAAACCTTTACTAAAGACAAATGGAGTGTACAAGGAGGAGGTCAATCGACTTTTTTCAACCTTCTTACTTCGTAAAGGTATTCCACTCAAATGCCATTTCTATTCATGTTTATGCTTTTTAAAGTAAGATTCCACACAAATATTCTAAGTCTCTCCAGAGACTAACCGGGTGGTATTAAAAATGTTGTGTAGATAAATGGTGGAAGTAATAATCAAATTTACACAATACAATAACCCTGTTGGCTGTAGGCATAATATGCAATATTGTGCCATCATGCTGGATGTGGTGTTGCACTCATTCAGTACATTATTATTATTATTATTAGACACAAAGACAGTGCAGCAGTCAGTCAGTTATGTAATGCCATTTAATAGCAGTACCCCCAGAGATGGATGCTTGATGATAACATGGACTGTCTCAGTAAAACTGCTAAACTCAGCAGACATCAGTCAAAGAGAGGAGGAGGAGGAGGAGGAGGAGGAGGCTCATGTTCTGCTTGGAAATCAGCTCCTGCAACTCTCTCTCTGTCTCAGACTGTCACCGAGGAAGAAGAGCTGAACTCAGCAGCCGGCCCCAAGCCCATGGTCCAAAGGTAAACACTGTGTTCACAGCATCGTCCCACCGAACAATATAAAAGAAAAACAAAAATGAAATCCCCACACGCCCCCAAAAACACAGTCCTCTGGGGAATGAACGACCCCCTTAAAACCAAAGAGATAAGATATACACTACCCCTTCAAGCCTGATTTATGCTTCATCGTACCACAACGTCACGCGGAACGATCCAAAAAATTGCCGATCTTACACGCTCAGCGACGCGTCCGCGCCAACGTTGCGAGCTTTGCAGATCTTCTTATCTTTCGGTGTCGGCGATGCCGTCGTACGACATAGCATAAAAAAGGGTGATTTTTCTTTACAATATTTACATACAGTACAGTACATTACAGATCCTTTTTGAAAATGCAAAAAAAAATAAGAAAAACATTTTGTGCTTTTTTCCCCCCTTATTACTGCACATTAATCTCACTATAAACATAAATGTTTATGAATACATTCACTCCGTAATGTCACTATGGACATAAGTGTTTATGAATACATTCACTCGGTAATGTCACTATGGACATAAGTGTTTATGAATACATTCACTCAGTAATGTCACTATGGGCATAAGTGTTTATGAATACATTCACTCCGTAATGTCACTATGGACATAAGTGTTTATGAATACATTCACTCAGTAATGTCACTATGAACATAAGTGTTTATGAATACATTCACTCAGTAATGTCACTATGGGCATAAGTGTTTATGAATACATTCACTCCGTAATGTCACTATGGACATAAGTGTTTATGAATACATTCACTCAGTAATGTCACTATGAACATAAGTGTTTATGAATACATTCACTCAGTAATGTCACTATGAACATAAGTGTTTATGAATACATTCACTCAGTAATGTCACTATGGGCATAAGTGTTTATGAATACATTCACTCAGTAATGTCACTATGAACATAAGTGTTTATGAATACATTCACTCGGTAATGTCACTATGGACATAAATGTATGAATACAGATAAGACGTCTGATGGCCTGCCATTGGCACTTCAGTGGGAACTTAGTCCAAGCCTCGTCACGGAGAAAAAAGGGGGGGGGGCATTTGCCAGGTGTGAAAGGGTGTCAATTCACACCTGGGTGGCAATTCAATGGTGGCAATTCAGTGGAGACAAAGAGACAAATCAGGCACGACAATGAGGGGGAAAACATGACTTTTACATGTGGGAAATGTGAAGAGGTGGGCTGTCTGTCTTATCTGTACATTCACTCACTCTGAACCCCCCCCCCCTCCAGTGCAGCGGTTCTCAACCTGTGGGGCCTGGGCCCACTGGCGGGCTATGAGGATCAGTGGCGTAAAGTACATTTACTCAGGTACTGTACTTAAGTGCACTTTTGAGGATTTTTTTACTTTACCGGAGTGTTTCCAATTTTCAGTATTTTTACTTCTACTCCACTACATCTCAGAGGCAAATATTGTACTTTTTACTCTACTACAATTATTTGACAACTTTAGTTAGTTATTTTGTGGATTTAGATTTTTATTATTATTACTTCAGCCCTATGTATACTTAAAGATGGAGTGCCATGATATTTTTCAACCCTAAAACCTGATCATAAGGTATTATTATTATGTAAGGATTTTTTTCAACAAAAATAAAGTGTACAGTAAGTGTTAAAATGTTGTTTTTATGTAGACACACCCACCAGTTCATTAAGTATACCTGGTTCTCACCTTAGCACCTCCTCCACCACCTTAGCACCACCCACCTGTCCTAGTCCCTCCTCCTCCTCATGCCCACACCTGTTGTGTTATGATAATGAGGGGGAGGGTATGGCTTTGTGATGTCACTAAAGCGCTGTTTCTCTATTGGCACGTTTGACCCTCAAGGTTTCAGCCTCCAGGAAGAAAAAGGCTTAATGAAGTTCTATCAACCTCATAGACACATGAAAAACAGAAAAAGTGCAAAAACATGGCACCACCTCTTTAAGCTATTTGAAAGTAGCAGATCTACAAGCTCAAGGCTTGTAGATCGGCTATTTTCAAAGCTTTTTTTATACATTTGGAAACTTGTGAAATGGGACATTCTGCATAATGAGTACTTTTACTTTCAGTACTTAAGTGTATTTTAATGTGAATACTTTTGTACTTTTACTCAAGTACTATTTTGAATACCAGACTTTTATTTGGTGGTATTTCTACATTGTGGTATTGATACTTTTACTTAAGCACAAAATGTGAGTACTTCTTCCACCACTGGTGAGAGGATACACTGCAAGTGGGCCACCATATAATAGGCGAAAGTATTTCTTTGTTTTAAACCTTGCAAAATTTGTTTTCGTTGCGATACCGATAAATATGAAATTAAAAGTGTACAATGTTAGTTCCATTGATCCAAGCTGGAACACGATGGATTGACTGATCATTAAAATAAAAAAACATGCTCTGAAATGCAACGGTGCCCACCCGTCTGACCGCTAAACATGGGTGGGCCTGCCAATGCTTTCAAGACTTTTTTCAAGTGGGCCCAGGTCACAGAAAATGTTGAGGAAACGCTGCCCCCCTAGTAGTGTATGGCAGTTTGTTGGCAAATGAACGGACACAATCAATAGGCTTCAGGCGGACATTACAACAATGTCCTCAAGCCGGGAGAAATATACATACATGGCATTCCTTTACAGCGCGTCTCTGTGTTTGTTTGAAGGTCTGCTTATGAACTACTTATAAAACCAGCACTATTATACAAGGACACAAACCGCTCGGAAATCATCTTCGTCAGTTCACGTCATCAACGTCAGCGATTACGTAATTATAATCATAAAAGTCATGAGAAAAGTGGCCGTATCGGTTCACTCATACATATTTACAATAGGTAATATAAAGGGCAATTAATACCACAACGTCTCAAAGTAGTTTATAAACATACCCTCAATATATATATATATATATATGTTTGATAGCATTCCAGGAGCTTGAATGCTTTGAACGGTAAAGGCCAGTCAATGGAAAAAGAAACACATTCAGCATTTGAAGGCAAAATGACAAAGGTACAAACTATTGAAAACATCAGCATTGCAGTACACAGGTTAAAGGGGTATTTCACTGTACCATCTTCTGGGGTCATTTTAAGGTCTACTCTGGCTTTTTTGTGTGTACCCCATACAGTTTTTAAGTTACTTGATTCAATATGTCGATATTTTACATTAATCTTTATCAGACCGGCTAAACCACACTCTCGCATCGCCCTATACAAACCCTGTCTGATATCAAATATCAAAATATTGAGTCAAACAACTTAAAAACGGTCTGGGCTGCTCTACACAAAAGCCTGAGTAGACGTTAAAATGACTCCAGAAGTTGTTTTAGAGTGAAATACCCCTTTAAGCAGACTGAAATTATCATGGCACTTGAAACGATACAGAAAAATATACGTATATTATGTTAAATGAGGTTTCAATATATACAAAGAAATGGGAAAAAACTGTTTCATGAGTATATTCTAGATATATTTTTTAGCCACTCAAAAAACATATCGTCTCCCATGTAGTAGGAGTTTTGAAAATATATCTGTTGGTCATTGTATGTTTTGAAACATATGAAATACATATGTTTTTCTGTACTTGAAAATTTTTTTTTTTGTCTCAGTTTTTTTTTGCTTTGTTTTTTTTAAATGTTCAGGCAACAGTATGCCAGTCAAAGTTTGGCACATATTAGATGATAAAACAAAAGGCATTGTCTCAGTAGTGGAGTAGGGGGGATGTTTTAAGCGACCTACTTACACAATAAAAAAAATCCCGAGTGTTAATTTAACTCAGAGTTAAATGAACACTGAGGGACTTTACTGTGTACAGGGATGTTGCAGGACAATCAGCGTAGCCGCATGTGCAATATGAAATGCTTCCTATATCCACAAATTACTCACATCAAACATTAGACGACGGATGCAAACTTCAATCTACTTATCCATCTCCTCCATTGATTTTGTCATCCCGAAATATACACCACCCCCCACCACCACCAGAAATAAATACATTAAAAATAAACTCACCCCTGGGTGTAGCCCCGCACAACCCCTTACCCTCGCCTCTTTTCATGCTTTTACACAGGAGGTACATTTCCTTGCGTTTCTGGTCACAATGACTCAGCAACAAAGGCCACTTTTCAAGCTGAGCCCAAACTGGGAAAAACCTGTATATCGGTTGCTGTCGGGCAGAAACGTCCTATCTAACCATTATTATGTATTTTTTTGTAAATTAATACCATACCTGATCATACCTACAGTGTCACACAACAGCATCAAAAGTAGCCGATCTACAAGCTCGAAACGCGGCTCGAAACACGGCGCGAAGCGACGCGTTTCGAGCTTGTAGATCTGCTGCTTTTGATGCTTTTGAATTTGAATCCTTTCATATGGACATAGTATAGTTTCCACCCGACAGAGACGATATACATGTACTCATATTATAGCTATCATCATCATCATCATCATCATGGGAGGAAGGACACGAGTCATTGTTAGGTTTCATCACGTATTATCAAAGGTTTGTTTTCCGTATGAAGATAAGTCCGCTATGTACAGGTGAACTATATACTGTATCTGCTGCCCCCGCTGTCCGGCTTCCATACGGAACCATAGCGTTTGTTTCCATCCTCCAAGCGCGGTGGCAGCTCCGACTTAAAACGTCTTTAAATGAGTTTGAGTCACAACGGGCGACGTACGTGTCAAACTGTCGTCAAAGAGTTTCATGGCGGCCTTCCCATGTCGTCGCCTTCATCTCAACAGAGTCGTTCTTTCTCACTTTTTATTTGCTCCTTTCTCTCAAGCCCTCCCGTCCCTTCTTTTATCCTTTGCTCTCATTCATGCTAATGTCGTGTTGTTGATTTTAACGGACCTACCAACCCCTCCCCCCGCCCCACCCACTCGCCCCTCCTCCCAGGGGCTTCGGACACTTTGATGGTCTGAATATACGGTACCATTCGGTCGGTGGGAAAACTTCCATTTTGTACGATGGTGCTCGCTCGATGGAAGCTAGGGCAGGTTCAATCATCAACACTGTAAACGTCATCTTGTACTGTATCACCGCAATAAAACCAGTGTGTACGTACACGTGTGTGTGTGTGTGTGTGTGTGTCACAAGAGTGTGCATATGCGTGTGTGTGTGTGCGTGTGTGTGTGTGTACGTGCGTGTCAATGTGTGTCAAGTGTCAGTGACACGGACAAGATGGCCGTTGGGTATATGCATACAGTGCATTTCGTTTTTGTTTACATTCATGCTTTCTAACTCTTTCCCCTTCTGTCTGTCTGTCTGTCTGTCTGTCTGTCTGTCTATCTATCTGTCTGTCTGTCTGTCTGTCTGTCTGTCTGTCTGTCTGTCTGTCTGTTTAGTCACCTGCCTGTGTGTCTGTTTGTCTGTCTGTCTGTCTCTTTCTGTTTGCCTGCGTGTTTATCGGTCAGTCTGTCTGTCTGTCTGTCTGTCTGTCTCTTTCTGTTTGCCTGCGTGTTTATCGGTCAGTCTGTCTAAACGACAGCCCGTCCCGTCTTTCTCCTATGCTGCTCGCTCTGTCATCAGCCCCGGCGTTCATCCCCCTCACGGTCGCCCGTCCTCCAAAAGTCCACGGGTGGAAGGGAGTTGAAAGGACGGTTTCCTGTCGTCAGTCAGTTTAAAAACATGATCGATATTTCGTCGCGCCAAAAGCAGCAGACAACTCCACAAGCTTCACAAGACGTCGCGAATGCGACGTCTTGTGAAGCTTGTGAGGTTGTCTGCTGCTTTCGGCACGCAACACCAGAGCATAAATTAAGTCTTATCTGTCTGCCCCGCCTGGTCTCCTGACCCCTTCCCCACCCGTTTCTCATTTCATCACCGTCCTTGGTATTCGGGCGCCGTCCTTCTTTGAAAATATTGGTCATTAAAGGATACACCATGTAGGAGGAGGGGAAGGGGGTGGCGGATGGGGTAAAGTGCTGGAGGTGGAGGTGGGGGTTTGGGTGGGGGTTTGGGTGGGGGACGAGATGGCGGTGTGTGTCATTACAGAGAGAGCGTGCAGCTGGCACCAATACTGCTGACATTTCAGTCCCGCGCGGCGGGCCGGGGCAGCGCTCTCTCTCTGCTGCGGCGAGGGTGAATTTATGGCCCCGTATTCATACCAGACGACCGGGGGGTGGGTTAGGGGGAGGAGGCAACAGCGCGTGCGCAGGTGGGGGCGCGCGCACATGCCTTATACACCCCCTTGCACGCAGACACACCGGAATCAATGCACCCACCGCTTACAGTACCTGTGGGAATGTGGGTGCGTGTGTGAGAGAGAGAGAAAGGGAGGTGCGTGTGTTTGTGTGCGTGCGTGCGCCAGAGTGCATGTGTTCCTGTGTATGTGTATGTGTTCTTCAATTCATCAGCGCTGTTAAACGATTACCCCCGCAACCTCTACACCAGACACACACACACACACACTCAAGCACGCACGCGATGCGCGCATGCACGCACAGACACACGCGTGTTCACAGGATGACCTCAGTCAGTGGCTCCGCTTCATTAGGCAGACAAATAGCTCTGGCCGTCGCCTTGCAGTTGAATATGCAGACGATGCAAACAAATAAAGTTTGTGTTCTTTTTTTTCATTTTTTTTTTTTTTTACAGGGGGGTTGTTGTGAGTTGACATTTTCCGGCCCAGTGGTGCCTGGCTGTGCAATCAGACCCTCGTCACACATCATGTGCATATAGTGGACACAACAGCGCAGTCTTTTTCATTGTCATTTTAATCCAGAGGAAGAAAAGGGACATTTTCTCCTCTTCCCTGTGTGGCATTTGAAGCGCTCTGTTGACAAGCCACTCAATACCCCTCTGTACTTATAGCAAACCTGACCGAGGTTTACGGTCGGCTCTGTGCTTGGCCCGCTCCTTTCATCCACCCCTCTCTACACCAAAACCCTTCGCCGAAAATAGCCGAGCTACAAGCTCACGACGCGTCCGCGCCGTGAGCTTGTAGATCGGCTACTTTCGGCAAACGCTAATAAGAGTTTCAAGTGGTTTAAGTTTATGCGTCCATGCATGCAGATCCACTGCACATGGGAGGGGCATCGATAAGTGGATGCCTCCTCATCTTCTGTCTCCATCCTCTCTTTTAATCTGCCCTCCATCCTTCCTCGTGTTCCTCCCTTCCTCCATGTCCTCTCCACCCCCCCTCTTCTTCCCCCCTCCCCCCCTGTCTGCTCCGTGGAGGGAGGGAGGGAGGGAGGGCGAGCAGCAGCAGCAGTGGGGAGAGAGGGAGAGAGAGAGAGAGAGAGGCAAACTCTGCAATGCAGACACAGCAACAACCCTCCGACTCCATCGTCCAATTAGCAGGCAGGCAGGGGGTATGAGTGGCAGGCCACCGGTGGCCAATCGCGAACAGGAGGGACCGGCCGCAGAGTGTGTGTGTGTGTGTGTGTGTGTGTGTGTGTGTGTGTGTGTGTGTGTGTGTGTGTGTGTGTGTGTGTGTGTGTGTGTGTGTGTGTGTGTGTGTGTGTGTGAGGGGGGTCTTACGGGTTTTTTTTGCCTGAGAGACGATCAAAAGGTCTTGAATGACGACGAACTTAGTAAGGGAAGGGAATGGAAGGAGGGAAGGAGAGAGGGATGAGAACAGGGAGAGAGGAGAGAGAGAGAGAGAGAGAGAGAAGGGCGTGAGACCTAACTGTAGACATGGAAAGACCCCCCTCCTCCTCCTCCTCCTCCTCCTCCTGTGCTGTGTGTTCATTGGCCAGGCTGAGTCCTCTCCACACAGGTCTTCTTATTCATCAGCTGACTCAGATCCACCAGCTCCCCCATCTCTCCTCTCCCCACCAGGGCTCCTCTCAGCAGCGCCCTCCCCAGGCCGGGGGTGTGGTGCTGCTGGGGGTGGGGGTGGGGGTGGTGGTGACTCACGGCGCCGTACGGCTGGCCGGCGGGCATGATGGGCGCCGGGGGCAGGGCGCCCACGGGCACCATGCCGCCGTGGTGGCTGCTGAGGATGTAGCCCTCCTGGACGGGCCCCCAGCGCAGGGGCAGCGGCTCGCCGTAGTCGGCCGCCGTCGTCGCCGGGGCGCTGGGGGCGGAGACCACCCGGCGGCGCTCCGGCGACTCCTGCGGGGTCATGGGGTACACGTAGTCCCCCGCCGACTTCCTGAGCGGCGCCTTGTGGGGGGTCCCGCCGCAGCGCACGGAGGCCTTCTCCTGCTTGCTGAGGCAGACGTAGTGCTGGCGCTGCGGCGGCACGCTGTCGGCCCCGCGGCCCTCGCCCCCGTGCCTCCCGCCCTCCCTCTGCTGGAAGAGTCTGCTGGTCAGGTAGACGGAGGCGGGCAGAGGGCACGGGGACCCTAGGCCCACGGAGCCGCCCCCCAGGTACGTCTGGCTGGTGTCCCAGCCGCCGGAGTTGGAGTCCGACAGGCGCAGGCCGCGCCGCTTCTGCTGCGGCGTGTGCTCCGGCGTGGGCAGGAAGCCCGGGTCCAGCTCGCCCGACTTCACCCAGCCGTTGGGCATGACGAACAGGGTCTCCCCGCCCTCGCCGCAGGGCCGGTCGCGGTCGCGGTCGCCTCTCCCCTCCCGCGTCACGCTGAGCACGGAGCCCGCCATGCCGGGGTTCAGGTGGCCGCGGTCGCGCCGCTGGATGGACGACTGAGGCGCGTTGCGGCGGTTGGCCGGCTTGTGGGCCATGATCCAGCAGACGGCCAGGCCGGAGAGAGCCGCCCCGATGGTGAAGGCGGAGACTGCGGACGCCACCAGCAGGTTGAGGGACACCAGGCTCTCTGGTTCAATGAGCAGACTCTGCTGGATGATTCCTATTGAGGGGACAGAGGGGACAATTAGCTGGATGATTCCTAATGAGGGGACAGAGGGGACAGTTAGCTGGATGATTCCTAATGAGGGGACAGAGGGGACAGTTAGCTGGATGATTCCTAATGAGGGGACAGAGGGGACAGTTAGCTGGATGATTCCTAGTGAGGGGACAGAGGGGACAGTTAGCTGGATGATTCCTAGGGGACAGAGGGGACAGTTAGCTGGATGATTACTAGGGGACAGAGGGGACAGTTAGCTAACACTAAACAAGACGTCCTCACACAAATCGATCGCCATTCAAAGGTGTTTATTATTACAACTAGTGCTACGCTACTGCTTCTATTTAACTCAGTGTTAACCCATTAAGACCGAGAACACATCTGTGAACGCTTCAATTTTTTAGATAGATCTACGAGCTTGTAGATCTGCTATTTTTGAATCTCTAACATGTGTGCATCTTTAACATTTGTGCAAATCTTTGAATATATATATTCAAAGATTTGGCAACCTGGCCTGGCGGAGACCTGCGCTTTTGTTGTTGGTAGTCATGGCTGCCAGTTCCCACCTGATGTTGTGTGGGAGTTCAGACTGCTCCAGATCGTACTGAATAACTGCTAGCTTACATAACGTCTTCAAATGAGGACTTAAGTCTAAGATGCACAGGTCATCAGCGCCTTTGTCAAGGAGGATGATACGATCTCCCATTATGCAACAGCACACGTCACGTATTAGACATGGTCCTTTCCCCTTGAGCCCAACCTTCTTCCAGGAGAAGGTCTCTGGATTCCACAGTTTCCACAGATCACTGAAGGTCTGGCTCCAGTGTGGACCACTAAATGTGTACAGCTCTCCATTGTAGGTAAAGGATGAATGACACCAGCGTCCTACTGGATGCTGTGCAGAAGGTGTGTTCAGCCAGCAGGTGGTCTCTGTGTCAAACACACTGATGTAGCCCATGTGGTCCCCCCTATAGCCCCCCCCAAAGCCCCCACATACAAACATCTTTGACCCGATGAAGGTTGCGGAGTGACGTGATGAACCAGGTGGTGGAGTTCCTCCGGGGTTAATTAAAGACCAGACCAGTGTTCTGGTGTCCAACGTGCAGATGTCATTAGATGTCACTCGGCATCTAGTCAGCTGGTTGCATCCTCCATGAATATACATGACCTTCCCCAAGACACAGGCTGAGTGGTTGAACCTCCCCTCTGGAACAGTCCCGGAAACCCAGGGTTTGAACCATCTGTGGGTGTCGACATCAAATGCATAAAGCACATTGCAGTGCTCCTCTCTCACGTTGCCTCCCCAGATGTAGACTGTATCTTCTATCAGCACAACTGTTTGTCCCTCACGCACGGGGGGAACCTCAAGGTGACGTTCTCCTCGTCCAGGTGCCACTGGGGTCAACCTCCTCCAGCATAAAGAGACTGTGTTGAAGATGTGAACATCACGGTCTCCTCCAAAGCAGTACAGCTTGTCCCCCACCACCACAGCAGAGAGGAAGCGTGTCTGTGGCGCTTCTTTCAGATGTACGGTCCAGTGAATCATTTCACACAGCGGCTCCGCGCTGAATCAGAGTTCACAACTAACGTTCTGCTGAAGTTACTAGAAAGCTAGTTGATCGGTTGTTAAAAGCAGCTAAATTTACATTTTGTGTTCGACAATTCATTTAAAAAGAAAATGACATGGATGTGATGATGACATTGTGATGTCATTGCATGATGATGTTGTTTTAGAAAAAATCTTACAGATATTTTACAAATCTTTGAATATATATATATATATATTATTATTTTTCTAAAGCGAACATTTGTAACTCAAATCTTTGCTTCTAGGGGGTCCCTGGAACAATATATTTTGAGATTGGGGTCCGCGGCCAAATACATAACATTTTGGGGGTCCTTGACATGAAATAAGTTTTTTTTTTTAATTGTTAGGATTTAAAAGACATTTGTAGAATCCCCAGAAGCAAAGATTTGAGTTAAAAATGTTCGCTTAAAAAATGTAGCTATATTCAAAGATTTGCAAAAATGGTCACGATTTAAAAATAACAGCTGATCTACAAGCTCATAGCACGACACTCTGTGCCGCGCTACGAGCTTGTAGATCTGCTATTTTTGAATAGCCGAAGAAATCAAAAAATTACGGATTCTTTCCCGGTCTAAATGGGTTAACTCCATGATAAGGTTACCCCTACAAATAGGGCTACATGACACGTACGTACTCCTAGGGGCACACAGAGGTACATGAGAGAAAAGTGGAAAATGGAACTTTGTGTGAACCTGCTGATCTGTACAGACTAAAACTAAAACGTCATAATGGCAATAGTTGTGCTAGTCACATCTACTATAAATAGCTCAGAGAGGCTTATTGACGGATCGCACAGATCGGTGAACCAATGGCAGCCACCGGTTGTTTTCACCAGAGATTTTGAATCCGCCCCCTCTAGACCCTCCCCTTTTTTGTATATATATTTTTTTCTTTGTCATGCTTTTTTTTTCTTTGTACATAGTATTACACATATATTTTTTTCTCTGAATTTTTATGTTGATTTTTGAACTGTTTGGTTGCTACTATATATGTCTATGAAATTAATTCAAGGACCCCAACGGAAACAAGTCCGCAAGGACTTTTTTGGTCGGACCTTTTAGACAAAAGTATTATAAATGTAACTGTGTTGTTTTAAATTATTTTGCCTAATACAAATTTCAATCAATTAATCAAACCAGATATCAGACGTGCTGGGGCAGGCTACCGACAGGGCCGGATTTATATAGGAGTAATTTGCAAAAAAATAATTTTTTTTGCGTTTTTCTTCCCTTTTATTTTGGGGTTTTGTTACTTTCATTTGGTTAATTCGGTTGGGTTACTTTACAATTTCATCATATTTTTTTTTAATATATATATATTATATTTTTTTTGAGCCCCCCCCCCCCAGTTGGGGGCCCCGAGGCTGCAGCCCACCCTAGCCCAACGATAAGTCCGGCCCTGGCTACCGACACTATGACTCAAATTCATTCGTTCCTCTTGCAGTTTTCCAAGCAGAATGTTGCAGTCAGGGAAAAGAGTGTTCAGAAAGGATTCAGAAATCAGGCATAGAGGGTATAGCCTACACTGAAGCAAAGAAAGTTTGAGAAGCACTGCATATAATAATAACAACCCGTCTCCCTGTACTTTAAGCATGTCTATGACCTATTAGGCTTGATATGAATGAAAGTGTAAAAATACTAAGACATCTCATCACGCTGGCTGTTAACAGAACATTTCCCTGTCTCCAGCCTGGCCCTGGGGTCCTGTAAGGCCCTCAGGCCTGCACTTGTCATCAGCCTCGGCTCCAAAAACAAAAAAACACACAACAGCTGACATAACTCTCCACTTAACTTCCCTTCTCCCTCTCCTCTCCTCTAAAAGCCCCATTTATAATACTTCGCTCGCTATACTGTATGTGTGCTTCGGCCCGAAAATAGCCGATCTGCAAGCTCACGGCGGGCCGCGTGAGCGGCCCGCCGTGAGCTTGCAGATCGGCTATTTTCGATTGCATAAGTTGGAGTTTCCATGCTGCAATCTGGCCGGTGAGTTAGTCGTCTTCTTCTCCGCCGTTACCTCAGAGTTTCCATGCAGACCAGGCTGCTTTAATCACTCCCATCTGCCTCTTGCAGACGCTGCAGCAGCCAGTGCATACAGTGTCAGTGGTGTAAAGTAACTAAGTACATTTACTCAAGCACTGTACTTATTAGTACAGTTTTGAGGTATTTGTATGGTGATGATACTTCATACTTATACTCCACTGCACCCAGAGGCAAATGTATTATATATTTTTAATCCACCACGGTTATTTATAAACTTTTGTCAGTAGTCATTAGTATTACAAAACATACATTAAACGATATTAAGCCCTTATTTTATACTTACACTGGCTATTTTTCGAAAGAAAAAAACAACAACCTTTAACTACTTTGAGTGTATTTTTGGATGCCAATACTTTTGCACTCAAGTAACATTTTACATTACTTTTACTGGCAACAGAGTTCTACACTTTTGTTGTATTTACTTGAGAAAGAAAATCTGAATACTTCCTCCACCACATGTGTGCACACACAGCAGCAGCATGTCTGTCTCCGGCTGTGTGTGTGTGTGTGTGTGTGTGTGTGTGTGTGTGTGTGTGTGTGTGTGTGTGTGTGTGTGTGTGTGTGTGTGTGTGTGTGTGTGTGTGTGTGTGTGTGTGTGTGTGTGTGTGTGTGTGTGTGTGTGTGTGTGTGTGTGTGTGTGTGTGTGTGCACGTGCGTGTGCACGTGCGTGTGCACGTGCGTGTGTGTGTGTGTGTGTGTGTGCGTGTGTGTCTGTGTGTGTGTGTGTGTGTGTGTGTGTGTGTGTGTGTGTGTGTGTGTGTGTGTGTGTGTGTGAGTGTGTGTGTGTGTGTGTGTGTGTCTTTCAGTGCAGGGTCACGGTCTGGCAGCTATGCAGCTTGTGCAGAAAGTCTGAGCTCTGCTTCTGAGACTGAGCTTAGAAAATGGAGGAGGCCTTCATCCATACATACTGTATATATAATAATATATATACACACAGATACATACATACTGTATATCAGCAGAGCAGGTGAGGCTTAAAAAGGGGTTTGTGGAACGGACTGGCGAACTTTCGCTTTCCTTCTTTTGGATCACAGATCTTTCTTTCTTTCTTTTCTTTTTCCTTTATTCATTCAGGGAAGCCCATTGAGAGCAAGCTCTCTTTTTCAAGGACGCCCTGATAACAATATATAAAATACATACATAATGAGAAACGATGACAAACATTTGAGTCACATTACAATGTCACAGATGCAAATAAACATAGTGTTACATGAAGCAGGTGCAGTCACTATGTAGTGTGTCCTCAAGAAGCACCCTGAATGTCTCTATTGAGACCAATCGCACCAGTTTCAGAGAGTCCTGAAGTTTGTTCCATTTGTGTGGAGCATAATACATGAAAGCAAAGTCTTTCCTTGTTCACTGCTCTTACGTGGACTGGTATATCTAATGTGTGTTTGTGAACGTGTTGAATGTCCAGTAACCTTTGGTTCCAAAAGCGAGGATAGGTATAAAGAAAGTTTACCACACAAGGCCTTATAAATACAACGTTGCTCTCTACGAACTGCGAGAGATGGCCAACCCACTTTATCATATAAAATACAGTGATGGGTGAGATAATCATCACCATTAATCAATTCCTCATCTGTAACTGATGAGGAATTGAGGCGTACGTTGTTTGAGCCTGAAGATCGATAACGTTACGGTTTTGGCGAGGAGTCGACGGCCCTCGCTCTCATTGGTCAATCTTGAGTTGTTTAATTTCAGAGATCAGCTCATTTTTATCCATTAGGACCGGGAAGATCTGTGTGATTTGGCTATTCAAAAAATAGCAGATATACAAGCTCATAGCGTGGCACTCGGTGCCGCTTTTTTGAATAGTCTTTGAATATATATATTTTTGTAAACTCTCAAACTTGCTTCTGGGGGTCCCTGGAATAAAAAAATGTCAGATGGGGATCCGCGGCCAAATACATTTTTTAAATTATTTCTTTTAAAAAAACTGTTAGGATTTGGAAGACATTTGTAGAATCGGCCTCAGGTCTTAAGGGGTTAATTTGAAGACTGAGGCCCCTCTATGCTCACATTTGATTGTGAGAGTCTCTCTCTCACCGCGGCGGGCACTGACGTGACTAATGACTGGCCCTGCAAACATCAGTATGGGCCTGATCAGTTTATATTGTAATGACAGACGTATGAAGTCATTATGACCTTTTTTTCACAGTCTATTTGGCTGCTTTGCATGAGTGGCACTCATGCAAAAATAGACATATATTGGCTGTACTCTTCATCATCATCATCATAATCATTCACAGGCTGCGGAAGAGCGCCCTCTATTGTAAACCACTGAAAACACCACATGACGAGTGACTCGTCAATGGCGGTGTGAGCCTTGGATTGAAATGACGCGTATGCTCGCCAATGGCAGTCAATGAGTTAACGTGTGCAGACCCCTTACTGCGTCTGGAGGAAAATCACAAGCTTTGACTATAGAGTGGTGGTGATCAGGTGCAGCTGAACATGACGCAGCACACTTGCACACAGAGCCAGGCACTGGACCGGGAAAACGTAAACGTCATACAACCTCTGTAAAAAAACGTCACAAACTTTATTTGTTTGCATCTGCATATTCAACTGCAGGCGACTGGCAACAGCAATTTGTCTGCCTAATGAGGCGGAACCAGTGAAAGGTCAGTGGCAGCAGGGGTTCAATGTTGAATTTGGTTGAACTTCGAGCCGAGCATCAGACAGACAGTGGAAGCCTGCTGAGTTCACCACAACACCGTGAGTGCAAAGACTACTACTAGGCCTCTCCCCCAGGACTCGCCCTCTCCCAGCTCACGTTGCTAGTCTGGGCTCTGGGCTCAAGGTATAGAAAACTGCTCTCAGCAGGAAATGCCCTGTTTTGGGCATTTCCTGCTGAGAGCAGTTTTCTGGGGGCGGGGCTAAACACCTCACCTGATGACACGCTCAGGTGAGTTTCAGTGATGTCATCAGAGTCACTGATGGCATAATTCCTAACAACACCAGTCTTCTGCCAAGGTACACCAGTTTTCTGATGCTATACCCTAGAGTGCACCGCCATCTTTTGGCCAGTGTGTCATGGCATACCCTAGACTGCATCACCATCTCTTGGCTAAAATACATTATTTCACTGCCTTCAGTTGACCATTTTGAACTCTTTCCCAATAGTATCATGGAGGCCTGTCTCCTCACTAGTATCATGGAGGCCTGTCTCCCCACTAGTATCAGCATGGAGGCCTGGTCTTAAAAATCGTCAATGCGACTTTGCCCTCAATGCCCTCAATACCCGCATCTGACTAAATACCTCCAAAGAGTTAGCGACACCCACAGCCACAATACTAAGCGTAAACAACGATCTGGTACCACCCACCCATAAAACAAACATGGGTAAATTCTCCTTCTACAGCACTGCCACCCAGGTGTGGAATAGCCTGACCCCATCCCTCAAAAAGTTTAGATCGCTGGCTTCCTTCAAAACAGCCACCTTTCAGGAGTCCAAAGGGGGAAGTAGTACCACTTCTCCCTTAGAAAGATGGTGCAGATTGGTGCTACTTTATATGTTTATGAATTGAATACCAAGGACCCCAATGGAAACAAGACCGCAACAACTTTTTTTGGATGTACCTTTTAGACAAAGTGTTTGACTGCGCTGTTTTTACATTTCTGCCTAATAAAATATTCAATCAAAAGTCTCCCCACTCTGCTGCAGTGTAGTACGGTCAGCTCACACCCACGCTAATCTAACTGTCTCACACCCAGAGGTGCACTGACCCGAGGGACGTGAAGGTGAAACCACAATCCTTCCCATTCCACAACTTACACCTGCTTCAGCTCTGAACAAAAGAACCAAAAACAAAAGCCTCACTAACATCCGTGTCAAAAGGAAAGTCCCTCCGTGAGACACGGCGATGTTAATCCAGGCTTAACAAGCTCTGAAACGTTAATTGTACTCGTGCGAACGGACAATGGGGCTC
>NC_137611.1:8602665-8637665 GCF_963280865.1 Gymnoscopelus braueri
CCGCACCGCAAGTTCCTGCGCTTCGGCTACGAAGGCAAAGTGTACGAGTACACGGTGCTCCCCTTTGGCATGTCACTGAGCCCCCGGGTGTTTGTGAAATGCACAGAGGCGGCGATTGCTCCGCTGCGTCAGCAGGGTCTGCGTCTGGCGACGTACATAGACGATTGGCTGCTGGCAGCGGAGTCGAGGGAAGAGGTAGCGCGGCACACGGAGATGGCCATTGCGCACCTGCAGTCCCTGGGGTTCACAATCAACGCTCAGAAGAGCGTTTTGATTCCATCCCAACAAGCCACCTTCGTGGGGATATCCTTGGATTCCACCACGATGATGGCGCGCCTGTCCCAGGACAGGATAACGAGCTTCTTGGCATGTGTGCGCTCCATGCGCCTAGGGCGCAAAGTCACGTACAGGACATGCATGCAAGCTGCGGGTCTCATGGCCTCGGCCATACACCTGATCCAGCTGGGCAGATTCTACATGAGACCTTTCCAGAGATGGATGTGGTCTCTGAGGATACCGCACTCCATGGGCTCTCGGAAAGTGGTAGTGTCACCACGCTGTGTTTTGTCACTCCAACCGTTGGAGTCACTCCAACCCCTGGGTCTGATCCGTCCAACGTTGGAGAGGATCAGGACCCGGGGTGGGATGGTTCTGCTGGTAGCACCAGCATGGGGCACGTGGAGGACGGAGATCTTTCCCCTCCTCTACGACGAGCCGTGGCCTCTCCCCCTGCTCAGAGACCTTCTGAGGCAAGGCGGGGACGAGGTTTGGCACGAGAACCCCCAGGCTCTGGATCTGTGGGTTTACCCCGTGAAAGGTCGAGTCTAAACTCGCAAGGCCTGCCCCCTGCAGTGGTGGCCACTATACAGGGGGCTAGGGCAGATTCTACCAGACGTCAGTACGACGTTAGGTGGAATATGTTTGAGACCTGGTGCCTGGAGCAATCACCTCCGGTGGTGGCTTTTCAGGCCCCTGTGAGAAGCATTCTGATCTACCTGCAGGACAGATTGGATCATGATTTGGCTTTCTCCACCATCAAGGTGTACCTGGCTGCCATCACCGCCTGCCACGATGGGTTCGATGGCCAGTCGGTGGGCAAGCACTCGCTGGTGCGACGGTTTATGGCTGGCGCCAAGCGTGCTAGGCCAGTGAACAGACCTTTGTTCCCTAAGTGGGACCTGACTGTGGTGCTGGACGCACTGTGTCGGCCCCCCTTTGAGCCTCTTGAAACGTTAGATCTGAAGATCGTGAGTTTCAAGACGGTGCTTCTGGTGGCCCTTTGCACGGCGAAACGCGTCAGTGACATGCAAGCGCTCTCTGTGAGCGAGGACTGCATGTGGTTTTCAGACGACGGCAAGAGGGTTTTGCTGAAACCCAACTTGACGTTTGTGTCTAAGACCGGCGCGGTTGCCCAGGCCCCAGTAGAACTGGGGGCCTTCCATCCTCCACCGTTCATTTCGGCGGAGGACAGACGGTTGCACTGTCTCTGTCCAGTGAGGGCCTTAAGGCTCTACTGTCAGAGGACGGCGGCCAATCGTGAGTCATCTCAGCTTTTCGTCTCCTTTGGCCGGGGTCAGAGGAAGGCGGTGGCTAGACCGACTCTGTCCAGATGGATCGTGGAGGCGATTCGGTTGGCATATGTGAGTAGTGGTGCCGTGCCGCTGTCCTGTTGGGACTGAGGGCCCACTCTACTCGGAGTGTAGCTGCATCTTGGGCCCTTTACAAAGGGGTGTCAATGCAGGAGATATGCTCTGCCGCTGACTGGTCGTCACCTTTGACCGTTGCATCTTTCTACAGCCTGGACGTGGCGGCATCTGAGATGGCGCGCACGATCCTGGGTGTAGGAGCTGGCTCAAGCTAGGTGAACACATGCCTAAGGGTATGTGGTTTCTTCCTACTTGTGGGCAGCAGCCGGATCAGGCCAGGGAATGCAAGACATGCCTGGGGGCATGTTCTCTCTCTCTGCCTGGCTGGCCCCTCAAGCCCTCTCTGGACCTGCTAGGCAGGGTCCGGGAGGAGGAGGCCTTGGTTTCTCTGTCACGAGCCGGTCAGACCAGGGTCTGTCTGGGCTGGTGACTAGGGACAGGACTTATGTCTGTCAAGGTCTTACCATAAATCCTTTTGCTTCCTGACCCACAGGGTCTGGGTTGCCTGGGGGCCATGGTCCTGCCGAGGGCAGGACCTGCGGCCTTGGGCAAGCATTTGGGTAGGGTTGGTTAAACATGGGCTCCCCCGGGGGACGTTTATGTGTCCCATAGTAAGTACCTTACAAAGCTATGCTATAATAACCCTAGGTTACGTATGTAACCCAGGTTAGCGTAAGTAAGGTACTTACGTTTTTAACCCCCTCTGTGCGCAGTGTGGCGTGCAGGTTTCAGAGGGCGAGTCCATGTCCTATCCAATAGGAATTGGAATTCGGGAGTCCAGTGTGTGCTCTGTGTGATCGCCAGGGGGCGATGATATCCAAAACCTAGGGTTACGACACCAAAACCAACTTTCTAGGTTGAATGGTAATTGAGATATAGACATTTTAAGCTCCTGGCAACCATCTTGGATGCCATCTTGAAAATTATGCCTTTCTGCTAAGTATATTTTCCTGGATATTTGGGATGTTCTCAAGCATGCCTAAAGGTACCAGAATCAATTGAAAACCCTTTTGTATCAATGTTTAGGGAGGTTTAGTGGTACTCTTTCTTATATGCCTATTGACCGGTCTATTTCTCATAAAAAGTGCTTGTTTAAGATAAGGCTGAAAATGACCACCTCAGAATGAAATACTATGGGTAAATTATACATTTCCTGAATCCTTAGGGTCATGTCAGTATTCCAGTTGTTGTGTTTTGTGTCTCTGATGTTTCTTGATGCCACAGAACTAAAATACAAAATATGGTTTAGGCGGAAATTGTGAGAAAAAAAAGGTTATTAAAGGTTTGAAGAGCTGCAGTGACCACTGTACTTATCATACATAGTCACCAAAGGGCTTGAATGAAAGCTCAAAGTGTCCCCTTAAAAATGATACCAAACATAATATATAAAACATTGTAATATGTCCTGAACGTGAGCCAATACCAAGATATGCACATGTGTCTAAAATGCCATTTTTCAATGGGGGGTGGTAACTTTAGCAGCTGATAACCCCAATTTAGCTGGGCCTCAGGAAGGTCTATCATACAAAAATAATATCTAGGGATGTATAGGAATAAAAAAATCCCAACTAGAATTTGCCATCCCAGGTGGTACCGATATGTGAGATTTGGGGGTTTGGCCCAAGGACTAAAGGCTAAAAAGAAGTAAGCTGTCCATAAATAAATAAGAAGGATAAATGTAGCCAGTAAGCCTGGCTGTAGATCATAAAACATGGCTGACTAGGGAAACTACTTAACTACCCAACTACCCAACTACTTAACTACCCAACTACTTAACTACCCAACTACTTAACTACCCAACTACTTAGCCACTTTACTACATAACTACGTAACTGACTACTTAACTACCTAACCATTTAAACCACTTAACTACTTAACTAGCTAACCTGCCATACTGCTTAACCACTTTACCAGCATGAGTGAACTACCTAACCACTAAACCACGTAACGACTTAACTACCTAACGACTTAATCACTTAACTACCTAACTACTTAACTACCTAACCTTTTAATCACTTAACTTAAACCACTTAAAGGTAGGATAAGTGATATTGTTTGGTTAAAACAAAACGTTTTTTGTTAAAAGTTTAAAGCACTATATTCAGATAGTAATCATTGCTATAGAGTGTTTGTTCAGTATCGGGGTTCACCCTGTCTCTCCAGCCTCTTTAATAAACACAAAATACATTTTCAAGTGGGTGACAACATTTCAGCCAATCTGGAGAGAGTACCCATTTATCAGCATCAATTTTATTGTGTTTCAGCTGCATTTTTGTCTCATTTCTTTGTGTCATCACTTCCAATTTCACTTGTTTGTCCTGTATCCTGTGTGAGTTCTCTCTCCGGATTGAATATAATTGGTATGCCGAGCATGAAAATGTATCTTCTGTTTATTAAAACGCTGACGAGACGGGGAGACCCCTGTTACTGAACAAACACTCTATAGCAATGAGTACTATCAGAATATAGAGCTATTTAACAAGTATTTTAATGAAAAAACATCACTTACCCTACCTTATAACCACTGAACCACTTAACTACCTAAACACTTAACCACAAAAAGATCGCATATAATGATATGTCCCACATTGTTACATTTACTCAAGTACTGTATAATTTTGAGGTGTTTTTACTTTGCTGGAGTATTTACAATTTTCAATACTTTTACTTTTACTCCACTACATCTCAGAGGCAAATATTGTACTTTTACTGCACTACAATTATTTGAAAACTTTAGTTACTAGTTACTTTGCAGATATAAATTATTACATTATAAAACATACATTAACCACTTTAGACCTGTTTTATACATAGGCTATTTGAAAATAGCCGATCTACAAGCTCACAACGCGTCGTATCACGACGCGTTGTGAGCTTGTAGATCTGCTATTTTCAAACATTTTAGTACTTTTACTTTTGGTACTTTCAGTATATTTTGATGCCAATACCTTTGTACTTTTACTCAAGTAACATTTTGAACACAGGCATTTTACTTGTAACAGAGGTTTTTTTATATTGTGGTATTGTTGCTTTTACTTAAGTAAAATATCCGAGTACTTCTTCCACCACTGCTACAGGGATAAAGTAGTTAATGAATTGACTGCTCATGGTATACATAATAGTAATAAACATGGGTGTATGAGTGTGATGCCAGGCAGCATATTCGCTGCATGGCTGGAAGTCACACGTATGCTGATGTAAGGAATTATCCAACATGTGACGCTTCGTCAACCTCAACACAAATGCCTGGCAGACAATAAAAATGTTCCAATGCCATCTGGAAAACGTGCGTACACCTCGTATAATGACTTATACGTGCGCTTGTTTGTTTACCGAACATATATATCAGTGAGTGACAAATACATTAAAAATGACAAATACAAATAAATGATTAGGGCTGAAGTGGTTAATGTAAGTTTCGTGATAATAATCTAAATCTGCAAAGTAACAAGTAACTAAAGTTTTCAAATATTTGTAGTGGAGTAAAAGTACAATATTTGCCTCTGAGATGTAGTGGAGTAGAAGTAAAAGTATTGAAAATTGGAAACACTCCAGTAAAGTAAAAAATACCTCATTGTACTTAATTACAGTACTTGAGTAAATGTACTTAGTAACTTTACACCACTGCTACCAGTGACATTGATAGGGATTTCAGGCTAATAGAAACAACAGCCTTCCTCTTCCTGTAAAGTTAAATAGAAGCCAATGTTCTTGCATTAATAAAAAAAGATATGTATTTTTGAAATCTTGTTTGAAATGATCAAACCTGCCCACCGATGATGTCACTGGTAGGCAGGTTTGTGAACTGTCCACAGCCCTCCTCTGAGACACAGAGTGAGTAGACAGAAACAGTGCCATCGTATGATAAGCGGACCAGTTATATAAAGATAAGGTTGAAAATGGGTGAAGTGCTCCTTTAATGACTGCTCGACCACTAATGTTATCGATGTTTTTCGGACTTCATACGGACAGTTATCGGGCTCAAGATGAAAGTGTTTTATGAGTAACGTTAACTATAGCTATAGATTAACATCAAACTGGAATTAGGAATGAAATAAACAGCGGTTTATAGCCTATAACTATGGTGTTGTGCTGTGTATAGGTTACTTGCAGGATTGCTTGGGTATACGATGTCATGAAATTGGCTGTAAATGTATCGTTTGTTAATCTAACGTTGATCTTTTACTATAGTAATCAGGGAATCACTATTTCTTTTAGTGATTCCCTTTTACTTTTCTTTTACTATTACTCTCAGGGAGACGGTGCATCTTAACCCTAAACACCACCCTCAGTAACACTCTATACCTGTATGGTATGCTGTGGAAAACACTAAAATACTGTCACAGCTGAAACAAGTCAGGGAGGCAATTACAATAAAAAGCTATATTTGTATGATTTAATTAGTGCTTATTAAAAAACATTACAAGGGAATCGTTAACCCAAGACCGGGAACGCATCTGTGTCGTTTTTAGATTTATTTTGCTTTCTTCTTTTGCCGCGCTATGAGCTTGTAGATCTGCTATTTTAGAAAAATCTTGAACATTTGTGCAAATCGATTAATATATGTTTTTAAAGGGAACATTTGAGACTCAAATCTTTGCTTCTGGGGATTCTACAAATGTCTAAATCCTAACAGTTTTCTGAAAATGTATGTTGCTATAATATCAGTGGTTCTCAAACCTTTTTTCATGTCAAGGGCCCCCAACATTATATGCATTTGGCCACGGACCCCCATCTCAAAATATTTTGTTCCAGGGACCCCCAGAAGCTAAGATTTGAGTTAAAAATGTATGTATATATTTAAAGATTTTTAACGATTTTTCAAAGAAATAGCCAAAGAAAAAATAAATGACAGATGCGTTTCCTGGTTTGAATGGGTTAAGAGCAAGATGGCCAACAGGTGAATTAGGCCAGGTGTTACCAGGTGTTACCAGGTGTACTCACTTCATACAGCGGGAGTGCAGGTGGCATCGGGAGGTGGGAACTCTGACCAGACAGGAGGAGAAGGCCAGGAGCAGAGAGTGGCTGATCCTGTCCAGAGACAGAGACAGGAGCTGGCGGGCCTGGGGCGAGTCAGCACCACATCTATAGGACAGAGAGAGAGAGAGAGAGAGAGAGAGAGAGAGAGAGAGAGAGAGACAGAGACAGAGAGTCATCATCACCACATCTATAACGGAAGTTATGCGGGAACGCCTACTGAGTGGCAAAAAATAACTTTCTGCCTTGACAGCCCATACGTCCAAACAGAAAAGTCCTTTCTGATTGCATTAAACGATGTTAAACTCACCAACATGGCAGCTGTACGGAAAGCTTGAATTATCCTCTTTCTATCTGCAAAGATTTTGTTTCATAAAAATCCTCCGTAGACATGTTACAGTATGAGATACTTTCTGTCAATAAATTCCATGCAGGTGATTATTTTTCTAAGTGTCAGAGTTTGGAAGCACTCGTTTTCAATAACGCAACGTCCTGCTGCCTCCTGCATTATGTGTGCAATTTAGAAACAGGTGGTACGCAGGACCGTTGAGTGATTTACAACGAGCGCTTCCAAACTCCAACGCTCCACCATGCTGCTCAATGTTTTACCACTCAGTCTAGATGAGGGGGGCGTGTCCTGGTGGAGAAGTGATGCATGTGCATACTCTCTATTGACACAGTCTGCATGTCAACAGGATTTTCCAATTCTTGTACTTTTGCATGTCCCTCTAAAGTCCTACAGATAAACTGTCAGTATAAACATGCACTTAAAAGGCATTATGACATTTTCTTCTAGTAACACAAATACATAATGAATGTTTAGGCTATTCCTTCAGTTTTCAAGGGGACATTTGGAGCTCTGTAATTGACATGAATGACTTAAGTCATTTGGCAAGTCAATAACAGAGACAATTAACCCAAAGGCTCATGGGTAAGGGCCCCCTGAGCTCATGGGCCCCATGGGTAATCCACCCCTGGAGAAAGGGAAGCAGAGAGACAGAGAGTATTCTTCACTGCACTAACGACAGTACGGTTAAAGGCCTATACGCCGCTAGCTAGCGCTTATAAGACAGATTGTTGTTCGCAGTCTTATTATTAAGATAGTAAATTGAAGCTTTTATAGTTCTGTGGAAGCAGCCATTAGCTCCTAACTGCCAGCACAGCACCGACTCTCAGAACCACAGTGTCGCCAATGAGCCTGTACGTTCTGTTGTAAGATATCAATGCTGTCGGGCAGAAACCTTGTATCTATACGTTATTTGTTTTTGTGCAAGCTCCATCGTTTTTGTTATTTCCAGAAAGAGAGAGAAAAAATCACACCCAGTGTGAAGTGAGCGGTGCTATTTATGAGTTATTAATTTCATCATGAATCTCGGTAGCCAATCACAGCGCGTCTGCGAAGTTTGAAGTTAATTTCATCATGTGTCTCGCTAGCCAATCACAGCACGTCCTGCAGAGCTTAGCCTATGGGCATGTTTTCCACAGCATGGCGTCACAGCGAAAGACAAATTTTCACCACGGATGGGTCCTAAACCCTCTTATAGGAGCGGTTGCACCGCTCAAAAATAAGGGGAGGGGGGGAGAAAGAAAGAATCGAAAATAAAAAGTATCTACATGTTTACACATATCCACCCGGGCAGTACAGTAGTGTTGATTTCGTCGACTAAAACTATGACGAAAAATGATCGTCGACTGCCTTTTTTCACTGACAAAAACGAAATAAAAACCAAATAAAAACTAAGCTATGATGACTGAAGCTAAGACTAAATATATTGACAATTTCGTCAAAAAATTAAAACTAGACTAAAATGTTAGTGAGGGACGAGTGGAGAAGAGATCCAGTAGAACTTAAAAACAAGTCATTTTATGTTTGGTTGCGCTCGGGTGTTGCGCTCTGAAAATAGCAGATCTACAAGCTCACAACGCGTCGCAGCGCGACGCGTTGTGAGCTTGTAGATCGGCTATTTTCAGCATGCAACCAAGTGTAAAATTAGCCATTACGACGCCATCACGGAAAATACATTTTAGTCGACTAAATAAACTGTAGATTTAGTCGACTATAATTCAGGTGACTCAAATATGACTAAAACTAAATGGAATTTTATTCAAAAGACTATGACTAAAACTAAATCAAAATGTGCTGTCAAAATCAACACTGCAGTACAGTATGTGTACATGAGGTTTAGACATAAGGTGCATAAGGAGCATAGCAGCCGGTATATACACGATAGAAGGTGCAAGAAGAGTATCCACGAGCGTTGTACATGAGATAAGGTGCAAAGAGTTTCAAAAAAGGTCACTTTCACTGGTATAATCCACAGGTCTGTGTGTTTGTCTGTCTGTGGGTTTTATAAATGAAATACTGAACCGATGGAAAATATTAACGAGAGCTTGTGACGAAATAATAACTACATTGGATCCATTGGAACACATGGTTCTTATTTTACATTCCTGAAAAGTAATGCTTTTCGGTACAAGGTTTTCACCCGACAGTGAGCACAGACAGACGGACGGACGGACGGACGGACGGACGGACGGACGGACGGACGGACAGACAGACAGACACTGCGTATAGAGTTTCTCTCTGGGCTCTCTCTAACGCCTATAGGTGCTGATGTACCTGCAGCGCTATACCGCTTATCAAGCAAGAACCACCGTTATTACATCAGCCTGACAAACCATCAGGGAGTAATTAAACCCATCAGGCACAAGGATTTAAACACTCTTTCCTACAGATGATTTATATCATCACTGACGGGCAGAAACTTTTCTTTTGTTCTTTTCACTTAAACTAATGCCCTACTTTGCCGTATGAGTATTGCGCAAAAATTGTGAAAATAGCTGATCCATAAAGCACACAACGTGTTGCATCATGAGCTTGTAGATCTGCTATTAAGTGAAACTGAAAGTGGTTGTGTCTGTCTGTGGGTTTTCTAAACTAGAAGCCCTCACATAGCGGGGGCTTTGTCAGAGTATCCGTTCGTCGTACCCGTCTGTCTGTCTGTGTCTCCATATATGGGCATATTGGTTGGATCCGCAGTTCTGGATAACAGGATATCCGAAACTACTCGATGGCGGGCACCGCGCTCCCTCGAGTCCTTGACGCTTTTGTGCCCATATATGAAGCCGACTGATTTGTTTACGACCATGGCGGGCACATTGAGGTTATACAACACACTCCATGAATCAGAATCATTTTGCAAGGCAGAATTTCCTCTTTTGTCAACAAAAATTAATTCAGCCCCTCTTTGACTGTGCTTGCACCTCCTGGTACTCTCAATGTCACTATCACTGAAGACGCTTCAAAGACGCTTCAAACCTCCCAAAGCAAACTGATTCGACTACTTCTCGGCCTGGGGCCCATGATGACACACCTTTTCCCCACAAATTTTTGCTAGCCTAGAATGGCTCAGGGTAGAAGACAGGGTTAATCAATTAAAATACCCCTCAATACCCGCATATCTGACTAAATACCTCCAAAAGATTAGCGACACCCACAGCCACAATACTAGAGGGAGCGACAACAACGATCTGGTAACACCCACCCAATTCTAATATAGGATATAGAACCACTGAAAAGTATTAACAAGAGCTTGTGACTAAATAACTAGAAAAAGTGCTCCTCGGAGCACAGGTCTCCGCAAGGTCAGGTACGTTATTCTGGCCTCCTGGCGCTACAATAGGCCAATGTGAAAAGGGTGCCAACCGTGCCATTTATTCTTGCATTGACACTGCATTCATGATTTGAGGCATTTTGTTCCAAAAATGTGTTTTGCTAAATTAGACCTGCTGGTCGCGCTATAACAGGCCAATGTGAGAAGGGTGGCATTTCTTCCTCGGCCTAGTGGGAATGGGCTTTTTGTTCAAAACTGACTAATCCTGCAAACTTTAGAAGCCAACCTTAGGCAATGAGGATGGAATATGGGAAATCGGACAGATCCGGGTTGATCACATGACTATAGAGATACTGTGTACTGATTTGCATGACGTTTGGATAACATTTTTAGGAGTAATATAAAAAAATGGGTTTTGCCAAATCGGCCTCCTGGTGGCGCTATAACAGGCCCATGTGAAAGAGGTTCTGAATTGGCATCCAGGGAGTGTGTGTGCAGAGTTTCGGAGCGACCGGGCCAACGGTGCCGGAGATTAGCTGGTGACAGACGGACACACACACGGACACACGGACGGACGGACAGGGGGTAAAACATACTCTCTCGCCATGCCTTCGGCCTGGCGGAGACAATAACTATATTGGATCCATTGGAACACATTCTTTTTCACATTTCCACCCGACGTCAGACTGTCACATCACAGTGAGACACACGTGGTTTCTATGCCTCAGATGATTCATGCCTCTGGGAGGAGGACATGTTTGAAGCAGAGGACATGTTTGAAGGAGGGAGGAGGACAGTTTGAAGGAGCAGTGCAGGGTGACTCACTTCTCCGGGTTGAAGCCCTCCACCTCCTCCAGAAACACACTGTTGTGGGACGTCACAGAGTCTGCGTTGGGAACCATCAGGAACTTGAGGATGGTTCCTCTGGTGGAACCCAGGAACATCACCGTCCAGTTCCTGTGAGGCCCCGCCTCCGTGTCCACCACCATGGCCGTCAACTGGTACCTGTATGAGTAGATAGATGGATCAATTATGTGTTTACATACCTATATGTAGATAGATGGATCAATTATGTGTTTACATATTTGTATAGATCTTTTTTCTCAGGGCTTTTTCTTTGACAGTGCATATCACCACATTCATCCTACATAAACCCATTCCCACCCACTACCAGTGATGTGAAGTAACTAAGTACATGTACTCAAGTCTTTAATGGTTTTAATGGGTTAAACATGAATGGGGGGGAGGGTCTTAGGCACCTGCCCATGGTTTTGACCACCCAGGGCCGGTGGCCCAGCAGGGGGACGGTGTCGTCCATCAGAGGGTGGGTCTTCACGAAGTTCAACACCTCGTCTGGCAGAGTGGTGGACGTACTGAACCTACTGCCCTCCACCGCACAGCCCCCTGGCCTGAGAGAGAGAGAGAGAGACATAGAGAGAAACACAGAGAGAGAGAGAGAGAGAGAGAGAGAGAGAGAGAGAGAGAGAGAGAGAGAGAGAGAGAATTTACAATGTAGGCATTTAGCTGATGCTCTTAATCCAGAGCGATTTAATACATCAAATGCATAGAGAAACAGTAATCTAGGATCATAGGTAAACCAATAACCTTAGGGCACAGGTGCCAACATTGGCACAGGGGAGGGTGATCACTGGCACAGTGGCATTTTTGTGGCAAGTTCTCTTTTTAAATTAAATATAAAAAAATCACACCCAGTGTGAAGTGGGCGGTGTGGTCACAGTGGTCATCACAGTGATGGAAGAAGTGATGGAAGAAACCATAACTTAAAAAAAACACAACTATGTTTTTTTTTAAGTTATGGACCTATTTTTAGGGCTATGCACATGTGTCATGTTTCCCTAGCCAATCGCAGTCCTGAATAGACTGTGATTGGCCAATCACGGTGCAGGGTTAGGGGGGGGTACATTTGTGGCCAATCACAGCGCAGGATTTGGTGTGCAAATATCCAAACCTCACATATAGGGGCGGTTTCACCGCCCAAAAACTAATGTAGTCAGTTAAATTAAGTCCCCTCAAATGGAACCAAATGGACCCGTAAGGGTCCATTTGGTTCCATTTGTACACTCTCAGAGTTAAATTAACATTGATTTTACAATATAAATTGGGGTCCCAGAGATAGAAATGCCATTAAATGGGGGTCCGTAGCCTAATGCATGTCAAACTGGGGGTCCTTGAAATTAAAATGGTTGAGAATCACTGCTAGAGCCGTAAAAATCTTCTCTTTTGGGAGCTAATAAGTCTCAATTTGGGGGTCCTTGACATGAAAAGGTTTGAGAACCACTGATATGGCACACTGACTATCAAGAAAATGATAACATGGCACTTCATGTCAAAAAAGTTGCCGACCCCATGGTCTAAACAGTATAATATCAAAAAATAAATAATCTGTACATGGAATCTCAGGTCTACAAATGAATCTGGCATCTGTCTACATAACATGCTATCTAAATTACATTTTAATCTTTGCATAAGCCTGCAAGGTCGTGGAGGCTAGGTCAAGTGCGACGGGCTAAGTGCGGTCTGAAGAGGCGAGGCTTCAGATTACAGCGGAAGAGAGAGGGGGGTGGGGGGGTGGGGGGGTGAGACAGACAGAGAGAGAGTTTTATTTATTGTTAATGAGAGAGAGAGACAGGGAGAGACAGAGAGAGAGAGAGAGAGAGAGAGAGAGAGAGAGAGAGAGAGAGAGAGAGACAGACAGAGAGAAACTGGGCCTATTATTTGTACATCTTAAGTATCTGGTCTTATGACTTAACTTAAGACCTGGAGGCGTGGCCAACGCTGTTTCTTCGCTAGTGGCCAAACAGCATTGGCCACGCCTCCAGGTCTTGAGTTAAGTCATACGACCTGGTAATTAAGATTATTCAAAGTTTATTCAAAATTCCCAACCAAAGGAACCAAACCAATTATACACACAAACAAAAGACAAAAAAGACACATATAAAACACGCACGCACACGCACAGGCACACGCACGCACACACGCACGCACACGCACACATACACACACACACACACACACACACACACACACACACACACACACACACACACACACACACACACACACACACGTTACTCCCTCCCTTCCCTGCATTCTGAGTCACATAACTTATTCAGTTGTTCTCCTTTTCAAGACAGGAGAGCAGACAGAGGTCGTCATATTTTCTCACAATATTTAAAGTATAAGGTTTTACACTTTCAAGAATTTGGGCCATGAACACTTTTGAGATTTTCGGGGCCACTGTAAGCAACGATAGTATGTCAGTAAAACTTAAATATTCCTATTTTAATAGCTTTTTGAAAAGGTTAGGTCCAAACATTCCAGAAGTCCCCCTCAGCCCTGTCGTGGGAGTCCGAGTCCGTGGATTAAAGTTCTCAGTCACCGCGACTGACTTCAGTCATTTGGAGAAGTGTGTTGCGCAGTGAAAATAGCCGATCTACAAGCTCTCAATGCGTGGTCAAACTGGTAAAATGTTTTGAAGCATCTTCCATAAAACCCAAATGGTCTCGGATATTTCAGAAAAGCAAAGGAAATACAACGTTCTACACTCTAGTGAATAGTCCACAGTTTTAGAGAGGGCAAACCTCTCCCCATCCAAGATAATAGGATACGTTTCTTTCTGTTATAAGGCATTTAAAGGCAATATGCTAGAAGATGCTGCCGCCTGAAAAGATTGGAGCTCTTCAGACATCCTCAGAATGATTAAAGTGTGAGTTAGGGAGTGAGAGAGTGAGTCTTTTTGTAAAGCAGCTTTGAGTACTTAGAAAAGCACTACAAAAATTGTATGTATGTACGTATGTATTATTATCATTATTAGTCAGGGAGAGAGAGAGAGAGAGAGAGTGAGTGAGTGAGTCAGGGAGTGAGTGAGTGAGTGAGTCAGGGAGAGAGGGATGACGAAGAGGCGAATATGAGTTATAGAAAAAGAGAGGGCTTTTTTTTCTTCATTAGTGCCATGTGAAGTATTGTGTGTGACTGACTGTTTGTTGAGTCTTAAGCTGCGTTCAAAACCCAAAGATCAAATATCTTTCTAGCCACTTGTATCGCTCCACTTTGGTCACGCTGGTCAGCGTTGGTGGGAGGATAAGGTACACTGTTTTTTACTTTACTGGAGTATTACTGTACTTTTACTTCTACTCCACTACATCTGCAGAGGCAAATATTGTACTTTTACTCTACTACAATTATTTGAAAACTTTAGTTACTAGTTACTTTATAGATATAAATGATTATATTATAAAACATATACAACCACTTTAGCCCTATTTTATACCACGGCCATTTGAAAATAGCCGATCTACAAGCTTGTAGATCGGCTACTTTCAAACATTTTAGTACTTTTACTTTTGGTACTTTAAGTACATTTTGATGCCAATACTTTTGTACTTCTACTCAAGTAACATTTTGAACACAGGCCTTATAGTTGTAACAGAGTATTGTTATATTGTGGTATTGTTACTTTTACTTAAGTAAAATGTCTGAGTACTTCTTCCACAATTTTCCATGAAACACAGTTGTGTTAAATATGCTTTAATGTAATAAACATATTTGTTATAAATAATATCTTTAAAGTGGCAATATGCCTACATCCATAAAAGGCAGGTTTACAAGTGCCAAAAAGTGATTACAACTTCTAATTGTTGACTGAAAGATGTTATCGTATTGAGTTTCTTCCTGTCCTGGGAACTTGTGTCCACGGAAAGTTATATTTTACTACTTTTCAATATCTATGAAATTTAAAGATTACAGCTCACTCAATGTACCCATTGAAATAACTTTAAAGGGCTAATCTAACACATGATTTTTTACAAATGTTTCATTCCTGAGGGTTATATTTAATAGCCCACTGAGTGCAATTTACCAAAATACATCTTGATAATATAACCCATACAATTATTTGTTTCACTTCTCAACAAGTTCAGCTTCAATGGCAGTCAATTGTTGACTGAAAGCAGCCCTGTCTCAAATAGACACAACATGCCTGTGTCTGGGCATTAGTTGCTCTCTACCGCCATCTAGTGGCACCACATAGAAAAATGCGGTACCACAAAAATAGGTGGTACCACAGGGGCACCAGAGGGGTACCACCCCTGACATTATCAAGGTACTGTATATCGCTGCATAAGGTATTATCGCTGCGTATAGTCCGGTGAGACCTAAGCACCGGACTATACGCAGCGACTCTCTTTTTTTATCCCACGATTTTGTAACACATATTTTTTCACCCAATGCCAATTGCCTATGTAATCCTGGGCGCTACTCTCCCTCTGCCAGCCTAGGGAGAGCCCAAGCTGAAGCTCATACCTCCTTCAATGCATGAGGAGTGAGCAGGCCGCTTCTTATCACCCGACAGGGGGGAGGTTCCCTGGTTGGACGTAGCGTGTGGAAGGAACACGTTATTCCAACCAGTTCCTTTCCCCTCCATCAGGCGCCCTGGCTGACCAGGGGGAGGCAGTATAGTGACCAGGATTACTGCATGTTTTTGTAAGGGTACCTACCCTAGGAGACACGGGGAGAACATGCAAACTCCACACAGAGTAGGCCCTTACACCAACCCCACCTAGGGTATGGGCACTGATGACGCGGAGGAGAGAACACGCCCCCAGCGCCCACAGCGTCCCTAGCTGTGAGGCGACAGCGCTACCGACTGCGCCACCGTGCCTCCTCCCTATAGAAGATCTTTGCTGGATTGTACAGGTTCATTGCCATAACCAAGGTTCGTAGCTGAAGGTGACAAGGCATCTTACTGAAGTCGGGAGAACTAGTTGCAGCAGACTCCTGCAGACCTGTCAAAGGGAACAGGGCAGCGAACGGGGCAGTGTCGACCGCTCAATGGTGCCGAAACGGTACGCTATTTTTGGCAAATGGTCCACTCAGAAAAGGTATGCTAGGTTTCAAGCGGTTAAATGCCTTCAGTCTACACAGGGGGAGGTGTTACGCTACACTACCTGGGTTTGGGGATGGCTTCGTCCGGTACGGGTGTCCAGATGGATTCTGGGGATTTCTGCTCCTTGAACCGTCCCTCGAAGACGTGCGCCAGCTGCTGCATGTCAAACACACACACCGCAGAGCCTGGGATGCTGGGAGACACAAAACCAAAGGACAGAACGGTCATGTAGAAGGCTACCTGGAGGTGCAGGAGAACTACACACAGCATGTCTTGTCAACCCATCCTCAGATCCTCTGCACTACTACTAGCAACACTGGCATGGTATGAAACTCACTTCACAGATTTTCAACCTGTGTTCAAATCATTATAAGATGCCACCATTTTTGTCCACTCACTCTGTGTCTCAGAGGAGGGCTGTGGACAGTTCAGAAACCCACCTACCAGTGACATCATCGATGGTCAATCGAAGCTAATAGAAACGGAAGGCTTTCTCTTCTTGAAAAATTTGCATGCTATAGACTATAGAGTATAGATGAAGCCATTGTTCTCGCATTAATAAAAAATATATCTTGACCGATATTTCAACGAGAGTTTCTGAACTGTCCACAGCCCTACACCACCTGTTGGGCGGTGTGGGTGTGTGGGTGGGTCATACCTGTTGGGCGGTGTGTGTGGGTCATACCTGTTGGGCGGTGTGGGTGTGTGTGTGGGTCATACCTGTTGGGCGGTGTGGGTGTGTGTGTGGGTCATACCTGTTGGGCGGTGTGTGTGGGTCATACCTGTTGGGCGGTATGGGTGTGTGTGTGGGTCATACCTGTTGGGCGGTGTGGAGAACAGCCCCAGGATGACGTCGCGGCCCTGCATCTGGATGACGGGGCTGGTGGCATGCAGAAGGTTGAAGTAGAAGTGCGAGTCCCCCGGGACGGAGCAGTTGAGGCGGGCCTTCAGGAAGGACGTCCACTGCTTCTCCAGGACGCGCTGCGAGCCGCCCAGGTCCGCCTTGCACACCCGAGCCACGCGGGACACCATCACCTGCAGCACACCACACACACACACACACGTGTTAAGGCCAATACATCAATACATGCTCCTCCCCACTAGGGTTCTCAAATAGACCATATTCACACGGCGACCATATTGCCATTAAGTCAAATGCCACCCCAGTTGCCACGGCAACGGGGTGGCATTTTCAAGGTAACATTCCAAAATGGCCGCCGTGTGAATATGGTCTATTCTGCCCAAACCCGACCCTACCCGAGCCTCGGGTTCCGTTCTGGACAGACAGACAGACAGACAGACAGACAGACAGACAGACAGACAGACAGACAGACAGACAGACAGACAGACAGACAGACAGACAGACAGACAGACAGACAGACAGACAGACAGACAGACAGACAGTACCTTCTCCAGGTGATGGAACTCCATGGCCATCTCTCGGAAGAAGAAGTAAATGTGAGGTCCCCACTCCACTGCACTGACGAAGTAGGGCTCTGGAAATAACATAATAACCATCATTAGTCCACTGCACTGACAAAGTAGAGCTCTAATACTACTACTAATGATAATTTATATAGCGCCTTTCAAAAACCCAAGGACGCTCTGGAAATAACATAATAACCATCATTATTCCACTGCACTGAAGTCATCATCACTGTCGTGTTGTATTATGTATATGTTATAAATCGCTGTTAAAACACACATTACGGCAAATGTAGGAAAACAAGAAATGACTCATCGTCCGTACAAAACAACGTGACTTGGGCGGTCCTATGTGTCATCAGACTGCTGCGTGACCACCATGTCCTGTTCTGTTCATATAATTGGTCCTCACTAATGCTCATTATAAGATAGCACGGTTACCAAGGGGTGCAGAGCACACCGGTCCTTGCGAGGTGCGATGCCAACGGATTAAACACTAAAGCAGGGGGTCTTCAAGGTTTTTCAGCCCAAGGACCCCTTATCTGAGAGAGAAATGAAGCAGGGACCCGCCACTACATATTGTATAACATTGTGCTGCAGATTAAACGTTTTCATACATTTCATAGATATAGTTTCATAGACTTGTTTGACAGCACTATCGTCAGTGTTGTGTTGGATTCATGTTAATGTCTATTTTCAGACAGCCAACCACTTAAACCATCAATACCTAGAAAACCTGACCTTTCACTCTGCACTTAGTCTTCTTTTTTTCCCCTCTTCTTCAGGGTGAAGAAGGCAGCATAATGAAACGTTGATGTGTTTCCAGTCTCTGTGTCCACAATAAATGATTGGCATCGGCAGCTACACGTGTGCAGCATTATAAGATGACACCATTTCTGTCTACTCACTCTGTGTCTCATTGGAGGACTGTGGACAGTTCAGAAACCTGCCTACCAATGACATCATCGATGGGGGTTTCCAAGCTAATAGTAACTACAGCCTTTCTCTTCCTGGAAAGTTAGCATGCTGAAATAAAAGCCATTGTTCTTACATGCATTAAAAAAACGTATATAATAATAATAATAAATAAATAAATTATACAAAGTTTGACATCTTGTCCTTCCTCCCCTTGGGATGTGCCCCAGAGGACCTCCCTAGGGAGATTCTCAGGAGGCATCCGTACTAGATTCCAGAAACATAAGCTGGCTCCTTTCCAAGTGAAGGAGCAGTGGCTCTACGCTGAGTCTCTCCCAAGTGACTGAACTTCTCACCCTCTCTCTAGGGGAGAGGCCAGCCGGCCGCTTGTATCTTGTATATATATTGTTCTTTGAGTCATGTGACCCACACTTTACCATCATAGCGGAGAGTAGGAACAAGCTTTTGCCTTCTGGCTCGGCTCTCTTTTCGTCGCAACCAGTGTTGTCAGGTCTGCTTATTATAAGCGACTTTGGGCTTGTTTTGGGGGGCTTGTTTTAAAGTATAGTTGCTTATTTGGGCTTGTGTCCTAGTGTTGTTTATAAACCAGTGGTTCTTAAACATTTTCATGGCAAGGACCCCCAGATTAATATGTATTTGTCCACGGACCCCCATTTGAAATTATAATTTGTGCCAGGGAGCCCCGTACCCGATTTTCCACATTTTCCACAAGATTGTTTTGAAAATAGCAGATCTACGAGCTCACAGCGCCTCGCATCGCGTTGTGAGCTTGTAGATTGGCTATTTTCAAATAGCCGACGTATATAGGTTTGAAGTGCTCATGTAGCTTAGTCGTTTCTTTTAGGCTTTCACAGCCCCGGTTGCTTATTTCTCTCGCAAAATCTGGCAACACTGTTCATGATCATCATAGGGGAGAGCAGGAACAAGCTTTTTGCCTTCTGGCTCAGCTCTCTTTTCATCACAACAGTGCGGTGCATCGACCGCAGTACCGCTCCTGCTGCTCCCATTCTCCGGCTGATCTCCCGCTCCGTCCCTCCCTCCTCCCCCCTCTCACTCGTGAACAAGACCCCAGAGATGCTGAAACTCCTTCATTTGGGGCAAGGTCTCCTTCCTCCTATACCTGGAGTGAACAATCCACCTCCTGCATACAGAAAGTGTAATTTCCAAAGGGCTGATGATGATGATAACCTACATTCCTATTCCTATCACGAGTCACGACTAGTCAACACGGCATCGACGTGCGAGGTCATCGGCTACTTGACGTGATGAATTTACTACGCTTCCAAACAGACGTTTGCCTTGACATACACCCTGACACACACACACACACACACACACACACACACACACACACGCACACACACACACGCACACACACGCACACACACAGTCCAACACACTGCCCTGTGATATCCACCCACATGCTGTAGTAGCAACAATCACATTAATATGGCGTCAAGGCAATCCACTTGGGGGTTTTGCCATTAAACATTCATGGCCCAGTTTAATTTATGACGGTGGACAGGCAGACAGGCAGAGACATTATTTATCATTTATTAATCCAAGCCACGCTCGCCCCGAACCCTTGACCCGCTGAGGGGCCAGCTAGCTTCTCCATCTGCAGGGAGACACCATGAGCCCCATTATACTCAGAATACTACACCCAAAATAGCCGATCTACAAGCTGACAACGCGGCATGCTGCGACGCATTGTCAGCAGTGGGGTGGAAGAAGTACTCAAATGTTTTACTTAAGTAAAAGTGTCAATAACGCAATATAGGAATATTCTGTTACAAGTACAAGTCCTGTATTACAAATGTAATTGAGTTTATAAAAGTACAAAAGTATTGACATCAAAATACACTTGAAGTACCAAAAGTAAAGGTACCCATTATGCAGAATGTCCCATTTCACAAGTTCAATATGTATTGAAAAAGTATTTTGAAAATAGCAGATCTACAAACTCACAACATGTCGCAACGCTGTTGTGAGCTTGTAGATCGGCTATTTTCAAATAGCCAAAGTAGCCTATATAGGGTTGAAAAGGTTAATGTTTTGTAATAATATTCAAAATCTTCAAAGTAACTTTTCAAATAATTGTAGTGGAGTAAAAGTACAATATTTGCCTCTGAGATGCAGGAGTATAAAGTATTGAAAATTGGAAAGTCAAATTTCAATAATTTTACTTGAGTAAATGTACTTAGTTACTTTACACCAGTGCGATCTACAAGCTGACAACGCGGCACACTGTGACGCATCGTCAGCTTGTAGATCGGCTGTTTTGGGTGTGCGACACCGATACGCGATCAAAGTATAACGGGCCCCTTTTAGAAGGGCTAACGCTAACGCTAACACTGGCTTGAAAACAACACATAGGCTGGAGCTGCACTAACCTCAATACATCACTCTATGTGAAACACATGCCCCACTTCTAATACAGCCACTGTGTCAATGTCACGCACGTCTAATCACAAACTGGGCTTTCCCAAAATTGTGTCATAATAATAATAATAATAGCCTCGTTCCCAGCCTTTACTCATCAGCGAAAGAGAAAAGCCTGGTCACTCAAAGTGACTGCCGGCCAATCACCAGTGGTGGAAAAAGTACTCGGATATTTTACTTAAGTAAAAGTACCAATACTGCAATATAGAAATGTTCCGTTACAAGTAAAAGTCCGGAATAAAAAATTGACTTGAGTAAAAGTACAAAAGTATTGGTATGAAAATGTACTTAAAGTACCAAAAGTACTAAAATGTTTGAAAATAGCAGATCTACAAGCTCACAACGTGTCGCGATGCGACGCGTTGTGAGCTTGTAGATCGGCTATTTTCAAATAGCCTCGGTATAAAATAGGGCTGAAGTGGTTACTGTATGTTTTACAAAGTAATAATTTATATCTACAAAGTAACTAGTAACTAAAGTTTTCAAATAATTGTAGTGGAGTAAAAGTACATTATTTGCCTCTGATATGTAGTGAGTTGAAGTGCTCATGTAGCTTAGTTGTTTCTTTTAGGCTTTCACAGCCCCGGTTGCTTATTTCTCTCGCAAAATTGGAAAAGTCAAATTTCAATAATTTTACTTGAGTAAATGTACTTAGTTACTTTACACCAGTGCGATCTACAAGCTGACAACGCGGCACACTGTGACGCATCGTCAGCTTGTAGATCGGCTGTTTTGGGTGTGCGACACCGATACGCGCTCAAAGTATAACGGGCCCCTTTTAGAAGGGCTAACGCTAACGCTAACACTGGCTTGAAAACAACACATAGGCTGGAGCTGCACTAACCTCAATACATCACTCTATGTGAAACACATGCCCCACTTCTAATACAGCCACTGTGTCAATGTCACGCACGTCTAATCACAAACTGGGCTTTCCCAAAATTGTGTCATAATAATAATAATAATAGCCTCGTTCCCAGCCTTTACTCATCAGCGAAAGAGAAAAGCCTGGTCACTCAAAGTGACTGCCGGCCAATCACCAGTGGTGGAAAAAGTACTCGGATATTTTACTTAAGTAAAAGTACCAATACTGCAATATAGAAATGTTCCGTTACAAGTAAAAGTCCGGAATTAAAAATTGACTTGAGTAAAAGTACAAAAGTATTGGTATGAAAATGTACTTAAAGTACCAAAAGTACTAAAATGTTTGAAAATAGCAGATCTACAAGCTCACAACGTGTCGCGATGCGACGCGTTGTGAGCTTGTAGATCGGCTATTTTCAAATAGCCTCGGTATAAAATAGGGCTGAAGTGGTTACTGTATGTTTTACAAAGTAATAATTTATATCTACAAAGTAACTAGTAACTAAAGTTTTCAAATAATTGTAGTGGAGTAAAAGTACATTATTTGCCTCTGATATGTAGTGGAGTAGAAGTAAAAGTATAGACAATTGGAAATACTCCAGTAAAGTAAAAGTACCTCAAAATTGTACTTAAGTACAGTACTTGAGTAAATGTACTTAGTTACTTTCCACCACTGCTGCTGGCCAATCACAGCGCGTCTTTTCCGGGACTTTGTCAGAATCTAGTTGTATAAAAATATCACGCGTGGTGTGTTGCCCTCTGTATGTCTTTTCCCTCATTGGTGTATACGGGTGATTGAGTGGTGCTGACTGAGTGATTGAGTAAGCCTGGGATCAATACAATTTTCGGGTTTCTGATCCGTTCGGAGTGGAAATAACTTTTAAGTCATCAGCTGGCCCGGAACCAACGACCGGCGCCTCCAAAATGATTCCCCTAGTTTTAATCCTTTAAGACCTGGAACGCATCTGTGTCACCTTTTGATTTGAGCTAAAAAAGCATTATTTTACACTTTGGCTATTCAAAAATAGCAGATATACGAGCTTGTAGATCTGCTATTTTGGAAAAATCGTGAAAATGTGTGCAAATCTTTTTTTTAACTCTGTTCTTTGCTTCTGGGGGGTCCCTGGAACAAAACATTTTGAGATGGTGGGTAGGCGGCCAAATACATCTAATTTTGTGGGTCCTTGACACGAAAAAGTTTGAGCACCACTGATATAGAAACATATGTTTTTTTCAGAATACTGTTGGGATTTAGGAGATATTTGTAGAATCGGCTTCAGGTCTTAATGGGTTAATGGCTTAGTTTGGTATAAATGTTTATTTATTTTTGTTATATATTTTGGTTTGGTACGTCCATCTTTTATTCTAACTCGTAGCGCGACTAGCGAGACTAAACTAATTGATTCGCATTATGTGGGGAACAAAAACAATGTGACGCCAACTGGAACCAATCACCGGAGCCACAATTATTTTTTCTAAACCGGATCACACGGCTAGTTTTAGAACGAATACCAGGCTTTCCTCCGCGGCCGGTGGAAAGTCTGGTGGCACAAGGTTAGTGATTGAGATTGACCAGCTGGTGTGTGAGTGATGGGAGTGGTGTCTGGATGTGAGTGGTTGGCTACCAGGTGGGCCCTGCTGGTGATTGGCTCCTGCATGACCAGGCTGTGGACCATGAAGCTGAAGGCTGCCACTAGATCTTAGATGTCTTTCTCCTGTCCAGCCTCCAACCACACCAGTCTTCTTTGTTTTCCAGTGTTTTAGAGATAAGTTGTCAGTGTTAACATGGGTTACAGCCACGGTAGTGTAGGGGGTGGGTGGCCTTTTTCTTTAGTTAGTTTGATCATGTTTCTTTAGTTCAGAGTTATGTAAGTTCTATGTACTTTTATGTGTTAAAGGTAAGCATAGGATTGTTTTGCTTACTCTACCTCTATCTTCTCTCTTCTCACGAAAACTAAAAAACCTGTGATGTGACATTAAAAGTAGATTCTTGAATTCTGAACCGCCAGCCGGGTGAAGCTGAGGATTTAATTTCTCGTGGGATTAATAAATGTCTACCTTCCTTCGTCTTCTACCTATCGGCGCAGAGCGGTCGGCGGTGCGTGGCGCGTACGTGCCGTGCGGCTTTCACAACGTACCTCGGAACCATTTGGAGTCGTGTTTGACGGTGCGCAGGGCGGGGCTGTCGCCCAGGCTGCGATAGATCACAGCGTCGATGGCCAGGAAGTCTGTCACTGTGCCGGTAAAAAGACTCCCATCTGAGAGAGAGAGAAAGAGACACAGAGAGACAGAGAGAGAGAGAGACAGACAGACAGAGAGACAGATTAAGGAGAAAGAGAGGAGACAGATGGAGAGATAGCACAAGGTCAGGGAGATTCAAAGCGAACAAGCAATGCGTTGCAGCGAAGGCTCTGAATATAAAATGAATGGTAAAGGCAAAGGCAAGGACACATGAGTGTGTGTCTGCTCAGAGGGCCTGACAACAACTGGACTTTTAGCACTGTGGTTTGGTCCAGTTTGTTTTGAGTGTTGAATGTTTAAATCAAATCACTGCCACAAGCATTATGTCGTTCTAATAAAGCGTTTGACTTCTGTTGAATTGCCTGCCAACTATACCGGTAAAGACCAGGAACATGAATTGAATGGCTTGCATGCACATACTGCATCACTTCAATGTTGCATCGGTTGAAGCCAAGATGCTTTATCTTTGACTTGTCTGCGGAAATGAAATGAAAGTGATTGAGTGAGTGCCCCAGATTAGCGCCAATATTTGTCAACAACTACCAATAATAGAGAAGCATCAATAGTGGAATCGATAAGCAGGATCAATAAGGGGATCGAAATAGATAAAAATGTACGATCTCCATCCCTACTGCTCAGAATAGATCAGGGAGGTGCCAAAGATCAGGGGGGTGTGTGTGTGTGGAGGGGTACATTTTAAATACGAAACCACAACTTGCATTTTTGTGTCATTACACTGTCAAAAATAGTCTAAATTTTTCAAGACTTTTCAAAAAGTTTCAAAAATAGCTTAGATAACTGATCTACAACTCACAACAAATCACACATCTCCCATACCGTATCTACCTCTTCCTGATCTCTCTGTCTGTATGTGATTGCGTGACTCGAGACAAGTGTGTGTGTGTGTGTGTGTGTGTGTGTGTGTGTGTGTGTGTGTGTGTGTGTGTGTGTGTGTGTGATTGTCTAACTAGAGACAGGTGTGTGGAGTCTCTTGGAGCCTGATCAGCTGCAACTCTGCAGCAGTCTAGCCTCTATATAAAGTCTGTCTCGCTCTGCACTCCTTGCCAGATTCTAGTAATGTGTTGTTTTTCGAGCTGAGCCTAGAACAGAACACTAGAACAGAACACTAGAACAGAACCTAGAACAGAACACTAGAACAGAACACTAGAACAGAACCTAGAACAGAACACTAGAACAGAACCTAGAACAGAAGGAAACAGAGCTCCATGTAATACTTCAATAGGCGCTGGCGTGCCGTACGGGTCATACTGTACCTGCGAACAGAGCCACGTTGGCGTGCCGTGGGTCATACGGGCAGCGTGCCATGCCACTGACGGGCTCCGACACCATCTCCAGTGTGTCCCTCTGTAAAAGATATATACATTTAGAACCGACGAACATCAAACACATTCCTGCGATTAATTCGAATTTGTCGACATTTCTTCTTTTATTAAATTTTTTGTAGATTCACTGGCAGCTTGTTATTTTCTTACTCTCTGCATACATTTTTACTTTTCTCTCTGTCTATATGAAATATATTTGAAAGGGGAAAAAAAAATCTTCATGACTCAGGGGACTCATGTTTTTTTATAAATCAAACTTCGATACTAGACCAGTAGCCAGATAGACATGCAGATCAACAGACAGACAGACAGACAGACAGACAGATATACCCACAGTGTAGTTGGCACACAGGGGGTTGAAGGCGTTGGTTCCGCAGACGAAGAGGCCGTCGTGCTGGCTCAGTAAGACCTTGATGAAGTTGCGACATTCTCCCTACGAAACCAAAACAAATCGAACAAAAAACATCAGCAAAGCACAGAGGATTAGAAGAGGACCACAACACCACAAGGTCGGCGCTGATAATGAAGACTGCTTATTAAAGAATCAAAGACACCGACTGGTGGAAACCTTGTATGTCCAGAGAGAAATAAGCAACCAGGTTTGTCTATGAAAACAAGCCCAAGAGAAGCGACTATTATAGGCCACATGAGCACTTTAAATCTATATACATCGAAACATTTTGAATATTTTAACAACACAAATCTGATACTGGTGTCTCTGGCATAAAATATTTGTAGATTGGTGTGTGTGTGTGTGTGGGGGGGGGGGGGGGGTCCTTTGCGGGTCCTTGACATGAAAATGTTTGAGAACCAGTGAACCACTGGTTTAAACAACATTAGTAAACAAGCCCAAACAAGCAGAAAATCGCTTATAATAAGCAGACATGGCAACACAGGTCCAAAACAAATAAGAACCTGTGGTTCTTATTTGCTAATAATTTCACCCACTTCTTTACACCTGTAAACCTGTGATGTGCCAATAAAATGGATTCTGATTCTGATTATTTAGTCACAAGCTCTTATCAATACTTTTCATTAGTTGATTAATATTTATGAAACTCACTTTCTAACCACTTTAACTTTCAGCTATTTTTTGCAGCAACAACAACAAAAAAAACATACAAAAGTTCAAATAAGGAGACACAAGGTTTCTTTCCCGACACGAAACGGAATCAAGAAAACACGGCAAAAAGCAAGAGAGGATTAGAGAGGATCGAGGACAAGCATCACAAGGTCGCCGGCTGATAAAGACTACTTATGAAGACGGCTGTGAATCAAAGCTAAGCACAAAACCACCTCCCACAGTGTTGTAAACGATGCTCGTGAGACTATGAGGAACAACCCCCCCTCCCCCACCCCACTCCCCCACCCCACTCCCCCTGTGGGGAAACAACACCTTCCACATCCACAACCCATGCTGTTTAGAACAACGGTTAAAGGGCTACACGGTGGAATGGCTTCATTTAAGTCAGCGGTTTTCAACCAGTGGTCCGGGGACCACCAGTGGTCCTTGAGGGGGTTCCAGGGGGTCCCCAGCCAAATTAATAGTTAGGAACCAAAATTGACCCTTATATGTGTCTGTAACTCTGAGAGTGTACAAATGGAACCAAATGGACCCGTTAGGGTAATGATGATGATACAGTGTAGATTAAGACCCCCAAGAAATCAAAATGGTTGAGTCCCTGGTAGGGGTGTGCCAAAATATCGTCCGGCGATATATCGCGATACGTTTTCATGACGATATGTATCGTTTTGGGGGGGGGGAAATCTTTTTTTCTTCTTTTTTTTTTTTACAATAATAATAATCAGGCATGCAAACAGCCCAGAGGTGAAAAAGGTGACAACATGTTGTTTTTTTCCCGGTCAGGTGTCACACTATTGCCCCTATTTGGATTCAAAACGGCTATTGTAGCTGAAAAGCTACAAGTTTGCATGTCTGAATAATGCAAAAACAGAATTATTTGTTTGCATTTGCTTTTTTTCCCCCCCATATATTTTCATAATAAAAAAAGTGCGTATCGTATCGTATCGAAATCGTATCGAAGTTGTGAGCCCAATATCGTATCGTATCGTTTCGTGAAATTAGTGTATCGGCACACCCCTAGTCCCTGGCATATCTTTTCAAATGGGGGTCCGTGGGCTAATATGTGTCAATTTGGGGGTCCTTGACGCGGAAAAGGTTGAAAACCACTGATTTAAGTGGTTTCAGTTGTTTTATTTCTGAAATGGTAAATGGTCGTTCATTTATAAAGCGCCTTTATCCAAGGCGCTTTACAACGTGCATTACATTCACCCATTCATTCACACACACACACACACACACACACACACACACACACACACACACACACACACACACACACACACACACACACACACACAAAACACACCAACGGCGGAGGAAACCATGCAAGGCACCAACCTGCTCATCGAGAGCAATTAGGGGTTCAGTGTCTTGCTCAAGGTCACTTCGACACTAACTCTGGGGGATGCCCGGGATCGAACTGGGTTCCCGAGTGGCCGCTCTACCTCCTGACCCCCAGTTAGGGGGTTCCCAAATGATTTTTTTTTTTGGGGGGGGGGTCCCCAGATGACTAGCTTAATGTGCAACATTGTTTTCTCACTCAACAGTAAACAAACCAACATACAGTATAAGTGTATACAGGGTATCTGCACATTTATAAAGTGACAATAAGTACAATTTGACAGTGAATGTTGAAAACCGGGTAATGTTAGTGTTTAAAAAAAAAAAAAAACATTTATCAGGACTCAGGACACACAGCTTGGACAATCCCTGCCAAACTGAGATGTCTGGTCCCACTATACTGGTGGCTTATAGGCGGAAAAGGACATTTCGGATCTTAATGCCGTTTTTATTATTTTATTATTATTATTATTGTTTTTTACATTTGTATAGCATAATTGCTAAAAAAAATTGACATTTCTGCCTCTACTCTCCTAACACTGCTGCTTCATTCTGCTTTATATTGCCTATGTCCTCAGCCTATCAGAACGCTTGTTACAGTACATTCCAAAATCACTTTCTGCCTAAGTCATTCAACTAGATGACTTGGGCAGATTTTTCATTTCTTATTCTCTGAAAACCTTAAAATATGATGCTAGCGATAAGTTACCCTATTTTTACTGCTTATTCTGTACTTGTTCTCTACCCTTATGTACCAGTTAGTGGCTCAGATCCTCTGCCTGATGATCAAACGCCTAATATCTCCCCCATGCAGCCAAAGGAGAATTCCCCTTTTGCCTAGTGTATAATATGTTGGCTTTCCAATGCGGGAGACCCGGGTTCGATTCCCAGGCGTTACAATGGTGCCATGACCCGGATCGGGTTTCCCGGTGGGAGGAGGTCAGAAGCAGGGTTGCCAGATCTGCTTATTATCTACAAGCTCACAACGCGTCGCATCGCGACGCGTTGTGAGCTTGTAGATCTGCTATTTTCAAATAGCTGATGTATATGTTAAAGTGCTCATGTGGCCCATAGTCGCTTCTTTTGGGCTGGTTTTCCTACACCTGGTTGCTTGTTTCTCTCATAGAATCTGGCAACACTGGTCAGAAGGGGGGTGAGTGTAGCAGTAGTGGCTCAGAGCCTATGCCTATCCCCTTTAGGCTAGTGGTTAAGACGTTGGCATTCCACGCAGGAGACCCGGGTTCGAATCCCGGGCATTACCCTTAGACCTCTTTACCGTGGTATTGTGATGACAACTGGATTTACCTTGAGATGAGTAAAGGACAACCTATATCAGTGGTTCTGTCATGGCAGCTTGGCAGTCCTGTCTGTCTTTTAACTTCTGCTTGTTTGTCCATATATGTCCTAGCAGTTACCTGGCTGTCTTCCATCCTGCAATCACCTGGCTGGCTACTAATACCTGGCTGTGACTGCACGCGGTGCTCAGTTATATTTCCAGCTAGTGCACATGCTGGTGCAGCTATAGTAGTAGGCCATGCAGTTACGCTGTTCGTCTTGCTTTAGAACCAGTTTCATTCTTGACTGTCAGTAACATACACAGTCAGCCTGACAGACTCCCCACGCAGCTCCAACCTGGACAGAAGACTGGAGATCTACAAGAAAGACTGCCTTTGTTCCTTGCAACTTTGGACCCCTGCTTAAACTACCTTTTTGGTGAAATCCAACCTAAGTCATTACTTCAGCTTTTGAAGCCTGTACCTACAGTATAAGTTCCTTATTGAATAAAGACTCTTTAGTTTATATTCTATACGTCTCCTTGGTCTGTATTCGGCATCTGGGTTCACTCACTCTCTGCCTTGCCAGGTTCTCAACATTGTCTTGAGCCAGCTCCTTTTTGACATTTTTCTGTTGCCGTTGGTAGTCATGGCTGCCAGTTCCCTCCTGATGTTATGTGGGAGTTCTGACTGCTCCAGACAATACCGAATAACTGCTAGCTTGCATAAGGTCTTCAAACTAGGATTTAAGTCTAAGACGTACAGGTCATCAGGGGTTTTGCCAGGGGTTTTGGCTCCTCCAAAGAGGATGATACGATCTCCCACCATGCAACAGCACATCCTAGACATCTGAGAAGGGCCTTTCCCCCTGGGCTTAACCATCTTCCAGGAGAAGGTATCTGCATTGAATTTCCACAGAACAGTACAGGTACATGTATGATGGTCCCACCAGACGCAGTCACGGAATACGTACAGCTCTCCATGGTAGGTAAAGGCTGAATGTTCGCATCTGATGTGTATGTAGTGTAGCTGTGGAAGAAACGGTTTAGAAGGCGTGCTCAGCCAGCAGTTGGTCTCCGTGTCAAACACTATGATGTCGTATTCCCATTTGCCCCCAAATACAAACATCTTTGTCCCGATGATGGTGGCGGAGTGATGCCTTGAAACAGGTGGAGGAGTGCCTCTGGTGTTAATTAAAGCCCAGACCATTGTGGTGGTGTCCAACGTGTAGATGTCATTAGTGTAACCTGTCCGTGTCCCTCCTCCATGGATATACATGACCGTGCCCAGGACACAGGCTGAGTGGGCGTACCTCCCCTCTGGAACGGTCCCTGAAACCCCGGGCTTGAACCATCTGTGGGTGTGCACGTCGAATGCATAAAGCACGTTGCAGTAATTATGCTCTCCCCAGATGTAGACGGTATCTTCTACCAGCACAGCTGTGTGGCCGTAGCGCATGGAGGGAGCCTTCCGGCGATGAGGCAACTTCACCCAGCGCAAGGACACTGCGTTGAAGATTGACGTGAACATCTTCAATCCGTTGCCATGGAGGAATCCTCCAAAGGCGAACACCTTGTGCTCCACTGCAACAACAGCGTAAGAACATTGTCCTGAAGCTCCATACAGACGCACCGCCCAGCAGAACATTTCACACACAATAGATACAATTGGATTGATCGCGTCCCGCTCTGTCAAAGTGTCCTTTTCGTGTGTGTGTGTGTGCGCGCACTATTGTATCACACACAGTTTATTGGTTTAGTGGCACAAACGTCACGCAAAGTGTGACGAATCCACAAAGCCGATGAGTTGGGTTGGCCAATCGAGGACGCCAATTACTGTTCATCTCCCTAATATGGCAAATTACATTGCCAGCCATTGGCGCCAACATTTTAACCTTTGCATAAGAGTTTGCATTGGTTGTCAAGACTAGGTCAAGCGCTACGGCCTAAGGTGGATTCTGAAGAGATGAGTCTTCAGATTACGGCGGAAGACTGGGAGTGAATCTACAGTTCTAACTGCAAGGGGGCGTTCGTTCCACAGTTTAGGAGCCAGAAGTTGACGAGAAGAGAGAAGAGTCTGGGATGTGTGGAGCGTTGTCCCGGATGTTTTACCTGTTGATGCTACTGAGTTGTCTACCAATTGTATGTATATCGTCTCTGTCGGGTGGAAACCTCATATGTCCAAAACTTTTCAGGATTCAAATTCAAAAGCATCAAAAGTAGCAGATCTACAAGCTCAAAACGTGTGGTTTGGCACCGCATTTCGAGCTTGTGGATCTGCTTCTTTTGATGCGTTTGTGTGACGCTGTAGTATGATGAAGTAGCCTGGGATAGTTTTCGGGTTTCTGATCAGGTCGGGAGCGGAAATAACTTTACGTCATCAGGCGACCGAAACACACAACCAGAACCTCCAGGGGGCGTGCACCTCCAGAATGATTACCCTACTTTAAAATGTGTTTAGTTTGGTATTTGTTTCTTTTGGTATAATAATCGTTTGGTAAGTCCATCTTTTATTCTAACTTCAAGTAGGGCGTTAATTTACGAAAAAAACGAGACTATGGAGATTGGAGGTTTCTGCCCGACAGCGACGATATGTATTACTGATGAATTGAGTACAATGGACCACTGTGTAAACCTGTGGAACATCTGGAAGTCGTGCTCTACAAGCAGATGTTCCACTGCTCTGCTGTTGTATTGAGTACACACATACACAACACAGTACAACCCCTCAGTGTTACTGTAACACCACCTACAAAGCACTCAATAACCAGGCTCCCCGCTACCTCTCTGACCTCCTCAAACGCCACGCCCCCTCCCTCCCGCTCCCTCAGGTCTGGCGACTCAAACCTCCTGGACTCCCCCCCCCCCCCAAAAAAAAAAACGCACCTTGCCGCGTTCAAAGCCTCCCTCAAAACCCACCTTTTCAGACTTGCTTTCCCTGCCTAACCCAAACCAAATCTCCCTTTCTTCCTCTTAGTCTTTAAAGGTTCTATGACATTCATTTTAACTTTTTTTATTTTTAATGTTTTTTGGGGGGTTTTATGACCTCAATTACACCCAAAAAATCTGAACTTTGAACATTCAGTGGATTTTCTGTGGTCTGGGGTTTTCTGAATAATTAGGCTGAAAAGTAATCTGAGCTTGGCCCTTCGGCAGTGAGGTCACAGCCGATTAATCCCGCCCACTCTCCTCCTCGCCCCTCCCCTCCCCTATCCTTTCCTTTGGGGGGGGGGGCGGAGCAGAGGCGATGATTGACAGGCAAAATCCCTCACCAGCGACACCCGCAGGCAAAGATTTTTTTTTCATTGCAGTTGAAAAGGCTTTAGAAATGTGAGAGAAAAACACCTGCCATGGATCAATGGAGTGGAATTTTTTGTTAAAACTTTCTATACACGTTTGAAGGACCATGACAAAGACTTTTAATGTGTGGTAAAACTGAACGTCATGAAACCTTTAACTTAGCTTATTGTTTTTAGCCTTTTAACGTATTTTTTTCTTTTTTTGCTCCTGATAAAATTGTCTTTATTGTTTTGTTTTGTTTTGTAAAGCGACTTTGGGTACTAAGAAAAGCACTATATAAGTCTGATGTATTATTAACTCAGACAGCATACAGATGGACAGATGGACAGATGGACGGATGGATGGATGAATGCTGTATCTGTTTGATATTTACCTCTCATTTTTCAGCCTGTGAAAGCCTGACCTCCACCCCTCTCTCTCTCTCTCCTCCCACCTGCTATTTAATGGCTTAGCTACTTGTAACCTGTTCTGACTCACCTCGCTTCTCTGTCTGTCTGTCTGTCTGTCTGTCTGTCTGTCTGTCTGTCTGTCTGTCTGTCTGTCTGTCTGTCTGTCTGTCTGTCTGTCTGTCTGTCTGTCTGTCTGTCTGTCTGTCTGTCTGTCTGTCTGTCTGTCTGTCTCTCTTTCTCTCTTTAAGTATGTCTCTTTTTTCTATCTCTTTTAACTCTCTCTCTCCCCCTCCCTCCCTTGCCCCCGCAAGCCTTTGATTCCGGGACGTTCTCTCTCTCTCTCTTCCATCCATTCTCCTTTAATCTGTGACGCCCTTTGAAGTGACATCACATTATCCCCCCCACCCTAACCCCACCTCTGGTGTCCTTTATACCTTCTACCTGTGGTGGCTCTCTGAAGCACTCACCCACCCCTCTCTCTCTCTCTCTCTCTCTCTCTCTCTCTCTCTCTCTCTCTCTCTCGCCCCCCCTCCGCTTACTACAAACACCATCGCTGCATCCCTCATGTGCTGATTTCAATTAATATCCTCCCTACGGTTATTATTATGTTATGTCACTAACCCCCCTTCTCTCGCTCTCTCTCTTTCTCTCTCTCTCTCTCTCTCTCTCTCTCTCTCTCTCTCTCTCTCTCTCTCTCTCTCTCTCTCTCTCTCTCCACCAGGGTTGCCATATCTGCTTATTATAATGTCCCCGCAATATTTTATTTGAAAATAGCCGATCTACAAGCTCACAACGCGTCGCATCGCGACGCGTTGTGAGCTTGTAGATCGGCTATTTTCAATTAGCTGATGTATATGTTTAAAGTGCTCATGTGGTAGAGCCCTGCACGGGCCGAGAATGTGGGCCCAAGCCCGGCCCTGGCCCATGGTATTCAGCCCGGCCCGGCCCCTGGCCCGATAGGTGGCGCAATTTTACAGTCCGAGCCCGGCCCTGGCCCGTGGTATTCAGCCCGAGCCCGGCCCTGGGCCCGTGTGTCAAATACAGAATCAGCCCAAGCCCGGCCCGGGCCGGGCCGGGCTTCAATGATCAATTATCTGCGCAAAATGTTCCGTGAGCCCGAGCCCGGCCCTGGGCCCGTTTGTCAAATACAGAATCAGTCCGAGCCCGGGCCTGGCCCGTGGTATTCAGCCCGAGCCCGGCCCTGGGCCCGTGTGTCAAATACAGAATCAGCCCAAGCCCGGCCCGTTTTGGCGGGCCGGGCCGTGGGCGGGCTCTGGCGGGCCTGCAGGACTCTATCATGTGGCCCATAGTCGCTTCTTTTGGGCTGGTTTTCCTAGACCTGGTTGCTTGTTTCTCTCACAGAATCTGGCAACATCTAGATTGGATTGCACCTGAGGCGGTGAGCCACATGTGTTCTAAATGTAATAAATCTCAGGGTTTCTCTTTTAAAACTCAGGTAACCTGCACGGCCATCAATCTGCACTGAGCTCCTCCGTTGCTGCTTGATCATGTTTCTCTCCCACAGCGTCTCAGCCCTCCCTTGTAAATGGAAAATGTCATCTTATCACATCATTATACATTTATTATCCCACATTTTTGTAGCCCGAGACCCAGAAGAGACATTTTATGTCTCACCGGGACCAAAACGTGAGCTTGTAGATCGACTATTTTTTACTTCCGCTTAAAAAGTTACATTTGTGGGATTTCAAGGTTCAAGATTCAAGGTTAATTTATGGAATTTATTTTAATTGTTTTAATTGCATTCATATTTTTTATTCAGCAGTGAACCTGTTGATCTACATTAAATTGAACTCAGATACCCGTCTCCACCCCCAGAAAGCTCTGAGCTGTACACAAAAACAAACCTGGCTAATCCAGGTGTACACAGTGGGTGTGTGTAGTTTCAGCGTGTACTTTGTACACACAGAGTACAAGACACTGACGTTGGCCAAAGGTATGGCACCCCCACCATACCTTCAAAGCCTGATCCAACCCTTACAACCCTCCCGCTCACTCAGATCAGCTAACACAGGAAAGCCACTATAGACTAGTGTTGATTTTGACAGCAAATTTTGATTTAGTTTTAGTCATAATCTTTTGAATAAAATTCCATTTAGTTGTAGTCATATTTTAGTCATCTGAAATGTTTTACTGTTAGTCTAGTTTTAGACGACAAAATATCATAAGATTATATAGTCGACTAAATCTACAGTTGATTTA
>NC_137611.1:8645165-8665165 GCF_963280865.1 Gymnoscopelus braueri
TCACATTTTCTTTAAATACATTTTCTTTAATATTAATGCTATTCAGTGGTGTAAAGTAACTAAGTACATGTACTTTACTTGAGTATTTCCAATTTGCAGTACTTTCACTTCTACTCCACTACATCTCAAAGACAAATTTGTACTTTTACTCCACTACAATTATTTGAAAACTTTAGTTACTAGTTACTTTTCAGATATAAATTATTATATTACAAAACATACATTAACCACTTCAGCCCTATTTTATACTTAGGCTATTTGAAAATAGACGATCTACAAGCTCACAACGCGTCACGAGGCGACGCGTTGTGAGCTTGTAGATCTGCTATTTTCAAACATTTTAGTACTTTTACTTTTGGTATTTAAGTATATTTTGATGCAAATACTTTTGTACTTTTACTCAAGTATCAGTATTTGAACACAGGCCTTTTACTTGTAACAGAGTATTTTTATATCGTGGTATTACTACTTGCACTTAAAGTAAAATAAATTAGTACTTTTTCCACCACTGATGCTATGTTATCATTCAAATCTTGATGTAGTGGCAATTATCTGTGGGCCCATGCACTATGCAGTATATCCTCACGGTCCCAAAAGTGGTCCCAGGCTCACAGGTTGAGAACCGCTGGGATCGACGGAGAAGAGATGGGAGGGGAGAGCCGAGGGCGGACAATCGCCCACCTCTCTCATAAAGGTCGGAGGTCAAGAACGTTGTGAATTACGAGGACAGGGGAGGGGAGAGAACTGGGCTGTTAAAAAACGCTCAAAAGCTCGCTAGGGGGTCAACCGGTCGAAAATGCATGAGACACACGCACACACACACACACACACACACACACACACACACACACACACACACACACACACACACACACACACACACACACACACACACACACACACACACACACACACACACACGCACACACAGCAGAGGGGTCAAACAGCCAGGCTCTACCATCACCACACCGTACATCAGCAGATAATCCAGCTATAAAAAACGGAGGCAGTGGAATAACATTAGTGCTGATGAGTTACCAGCAGACATAAATCCTATAGCCGACAACAGTCACCCCCCCCTCCCCACACACACACACACACACACACACACACACACACACACACACACACCACTTTATACCCTGCCTCACACCCCTCTGATGGTACACAGAAACCAACCCTACATCATGCCTACAGAGAAACCATACACAAAAACCAACCCTAAATGTCTAGAAATGGTACAGAGAAACCAACCCTAAATGTCTAGAAATGGTACAGAGAAACCAACCCTAAATGTCTAGAAATGATACAGAGAAACCAAACCTACATGTCTAGAAATGGTACAGAGAAACCAAACCTAAATGTCTAGAAATGGTACAGAGAAACCAAACCTACATGTCTAGAAATGGTACAGAGAAACCAAACCTACATGTCTAGAAATGATACATAGAAACCAAACATGTCTAGAAATGATACAGAGAAACCAAACCTACATGCCTACAGAAATGATACAGAGAAACCAAACCTAAGCAGAAAAAAGGTTTGCATAGCAGGGGGAAAAAAAACGTATTTTATGTTAGGAAAGTGGGATAAATCTATGAAAAATAATCTAATTATAATACTGGGAGCTGTGTTGTTGCTAAGGTGATGCTGTGTTGTTGCTAAGGTGATGCTGTTTGAGAGACAATGACAATGTCACAATGACATGGACATGATGTCACAACTAGAAAAAGTACTCCTTGGAGCACAGGTCTCCGCCAGGTCAGGTAGGTTATTGTGGCCTCCTGGTGGCGCTATAATAGGCCAATGTGGAAAGGGTGCCATTTTTTTCGAGGCCTTTAATTGAGGCATTTTGTTCCAAAAATGTGTTTTGCAAAAATCTACCTGCTGGTGGCGCTATAACAGGCCAATGTGAAAAGGGTGGCATTTCTTCCTCGGCCTAATGGGAATGCAAATTTCACAGAAATCGCATGCAGCGTTCATGATTTGAGGCATTTTGTTCAAAACGAACCAATCCTGCAAACTTTAGAAGCCAATGTTAGCCAATCAGGCTAACCTGATAACCTAATCTGACAGATTTGTCTTGATCACATGACTATAGAGATACTGTGTACCGATTTGCGTGATGTTGATGACAAAATCTGTAGGAATAATATCAAAAAATGTGTTTTGCAAAAATATGCCTCCTGGTGGCGCTATAACAGACCGATCTGAAAAATTAGGAGCAGCTGTGTGACAGACAGACAGACAGACAGACAGACAGACAGTACATGTGATTTAGCAGCGTGAGTGACAGCCATCATGAGAGAGCTGTGGTGAAGCGTTGCATGCAGGGAATTGAGAGGTGACACTCTGGGGACCATCAGGACTTCACATCACATCTAAGCCTGGAGGTGGAATCTGTGGAAGGTGGAGGACGTTTCATTTCATCTGACTGTCCTCTGGGACTCCTGGGTCCCTGATTGAGTCTTATAGGGCTGAGGAGGGGGGGTCCGCACCGCTTCACTGTTAGGGAATTCATCAGAAGAATCGACGTTTTGACGTTGAAAGACCAAAATGTAATTCCAGCTCACTGAATGGGACACAGTTGAAAATAATTGTATTTTGGAAAGTAGCCATGGATCTCCACCACTGGAGGACGTTGTCGGGAGGAGATTCTGGGTTACATGCTGACACAGGCTAAGCTAAAACTCGCTAAAACTCACAGGAGTAAAGCAGCCTACCTGTCCACCACACGTATTATTTAATGGTAACTAGATTCTAACACGCCCTGCCCTGCCTGCCTTGCGATTGGCTGAATGCAAAATCGAGAAAACAAGGACTCCGCCCCCAGAGGGGACGGTGGGGGCGTTGTCACATTCTAATACAGCCCAAAACCCAAATTCTGTACCTGGTCCGGTGGTGTAACTCGTTATTCATTGGACTGCGACCTCAATCCCCGTGATGGAATCCTACTGTCGGCAGTCTTTTTACAACAACCACGGGGGGGAAAAATGACGATAAAGTGTAGTTTTGGATCGCGGCGGAGGCGTGCCGTTTCAAACTAACTTGAGCCACAAGAGGCACTGCTGAGCAAGCTAAAGCGAGCAAGTCGGGCTCCTCACTGGCAGGTGAACCAGTAGGGTAGAACAGCAGTGACAACACACAGAAAGGTGTGGGGAGGGCTAATTGGCATTAACGATGAGAATGGGTAAAAATATTTGTCTATTCTAAATTAAAATAATAATAGTTAAAGAAATGGGCATCTGCCTTTTCACCTCTCTCTCTCTCTGTCTCTCTCTCTCTCTCTCTCTCTCTCTCTCTCACACACACACACACACACACACACACACACACACACACACACACACACACACACACACACACACACACACACACACACACACACACACACACACACACACACACACACACACACACACACACACACACACACACACACACACACACACACAGTAGGTAAATACAGTGTACAACATCAAACCTGAGGCCAATCAGTGATGAGGGATCCTCCTCATTAGCCAGTGTATTGATCAGGTCATTGATCCAGCAGATCTAACATCTGATCTGGGACCAGGCACCACTACATAGCACAGGAGGAAGGGCACAAACGCTATTGGCTGCTACAAATGGCCTGGGAGCAGCCCGCTGCTGACTGATTGGCTGTCTGTACGGGTTGTAGGCGGGGCTCCGGGAGGAGGAACAGGAAGGCAGTGGTGGGAGAAGTACTCAAATTCTTTACTTAAGTAAAAGTACCAATACTGCAATATGGAAATACTCTGTTAGAAGTAAAACTCCAGAATTCAAAATTTAGTTGAGTAAAAGTACAAAAGTACTGGCATCAAAATGTACTTAAAGTACCAAAAGTAAAAAGTACTAAAATGTTTGAAAATAGCAGATCTACAAGCTCAGAACGCGTCGCGATGCGACACGTTGTGAGCTTGTAGATCGGCTATTTTCAAATAGCTTATGTATAAACTATGGCTAAAGTGGTTAATGTATGTTTCATAATATCATAATATGAAAAAAAATTGTCAAATAACTGTAGTGGAGTAAAAGTACAATATTTGCCTTAGATGTAGTGGAGTAGAAGTACAAGTATTGGAAATTGGAAATACTCAAGTAAAGTACAAATACCTCAAAGTTGTACTTAAGTACAGTACTTAAGTAAATGTTACTTTCCACCACTGCAGGAAGGTGGCGGTTGAAATGGAGACTTGGGGGATACAGAAGAAGAAGAGGCAGAATGATGACTTGCTGTTCTCTGAGAAACATTTATATTGATTGTTTTGTCTTCATTAAAGGTCTTGTTTTGGTTTTTGTCAGAAAGCATTATAAAAGTTAAGTTTCCTTTCTTTTCCTTTCTTTTTTTCCCTTTTCTTCTTTTTTACCTTTATTTAACCAGGCAGGCTACTAATAAGACAATAAGACATGGTTATTACTAGACAGACACAGACAGACAGACAGACAGACAGACATACAGACATACAGACAGACAGACAGACAGACAGAGAAAGACAGACAGACAGACAGACAGACAGACAGACAGACAGACAGACAGACAGACAGATGTATTAGGAATAGGTCACAGTCTATCTATCAGATCATGTCGGTGCTGATGGGATGAAATGGGGTGACATGGTCTCGGTTGTCACGGAGACAGCAGAATGACAGCCACAGCCCTGACAGTGTAATCTATCCAGAACCCCCCCACACCCACACCCATCTCCCACGTCTCGTTAGCCAATCACCTGCTAACATCCCCATCATTAACTGATCTGCTGCTCGTTACAACACCTGGGTTCACCTTGCGTGCATTTGGCCAGAGGCCATGACTTCACAACATGTTATTTGCACGCCTTTTCATCCACTCGAGCCCAATAGCGTGTCATTTAATGGTAACTACATTCTACCAAGCCCCGCCCTGCCTGCCTTGTGATTGGCTGAATGCACAAAACGAGAAAACAAGGACTCGCTGGGTATTGTACTGCTGACCCCAACCCACCGTGATCAAATCCCGCTGCTGACACTCTTTTTCCATCCGAGTTATGTACCGATAGGCACTGAATCATAAATCATGTTTTGGGGCGAGCGTTTGCCCCAACTGCCACTCAAAGTGACTACTGGCCAATCGCAGCGCGTCTTTTCCGGGACTTGTCGGAATCTAGTTGTATAAAACTATCACACAGCCCTATAGACGAATCCACAGACGCGCTGCCTGTAGGCAGCCATAGCTGCGGTGTCAACGCTCCGCACCCCGACACCGCAGCAATGGCCGCCTACAGGCAGCTACAGGCAGCGCGTCTGTGGATTCGTCTATAGGCTCTATGCACAGCAGCCATATTGGAAAGAAATTGGGTCTCCTCCTTACTTCCTTCACAGGTGTTACCAATGATACTAATTAAGGCTCTCGTTCCATTCTGGTCAAACAGAGTGAGGGTGCTGATATTGTGTCATGTTGGCTCACTGGAAACACTCTGCTACACCATAGCATGTCTCAAAGTGTGGTCCAGGGACCCTCGTGGTTCCTTGAGGGGGTTCCAAATGGCCCCCTTACGGGTGTGTAACTGGACCCTTACGGGTCTATTTGGTTCCATTTGTACACTCTCAGAGTTACGGGGGACCCCTGAAATGTAAGTTTGACAACCACTGTGCAACACTAAATGGAACAGAGCCTTCATTAGCATCATTGGTAACACCTGTGAAGGTGCCAATATGCATAGAGCCTAAATTATTTACACAGTGTCGCACAAACGTAGCGAAAATAGCCGCTCTAACAGTAATATAAGCTATAACACTGGACTATGAGAGGACAGCCTACACTAGACGAGGTACATTATAAAAAGACAGGAATGAGACAGGAGGAGAGAGAAATGTGATACAGGTACTAAACTGGATTCAAATCCAGGACATCACAGTGTGCCCGTGGCCCTGTTAATGCATGGGCATTATAGGCACGTGCCTATGTGGTCTCATGGAAGGGGGAGGGGGGGGGGGGGTTACAAAAAGTGGGTGAGTAACCTAAATAAGTTTTCATAAGTTGTGCTGTGTGTGTGCTCCTGACATTGACATGAATGTAAAACAGTTAGATAGCATGTTATTTAGACAGCTAGATGCCAGGTTCATTTGTTGACCCATGGCATCCTATAGCGTGTATAGTTTCAATGTACAGATTTTTTTTAATACTGTTTAAAGACCGATGATAGGTTCTTGGTTTACTTATGATCCTAGATTACTATCTCTATGCATTTGATGTATTACCTGGTGTTTAGCTTAAGACGTCGCTCTGGATTAAGAGCGTTTGCTAAATGCCTGATTGTAAATTGTATAACTATATAATAACATAACAGAGACGGTGTATGTGTTTCTGCTATTGTAGGCATCCACAGGCTGCTTGTTTTTTGTAGCTTTGTCTCAAACTTCTTGTTGATTGTGTCGTAATGTAATGTTTACATGGAATATTATGATTGGTGGTCAAGTCTAATGTTTGAATGTATTCTGAAACTCTGTAACACTTGAGCTCCACTAGTTGTGGAGCGCCCGCACGTGCATGGACATGCACGTGCGTATAGCCTACCCGTGAGAGTGCGTCTACCTGGCGTATGGATGCCGAGTGTACCTGCCGAGTGTCTACAGCGTGTATTAACACAGGAATGGCCCTGGCTGGATGCATATGAACGGTCCATTGTGTGACCTGCTAAGTACTGTAGGTGTAGGCATAGCCTACTGTCAGATGTTCTGCAGCAGTCCAAAGAGAACAGCTCACAGAAACCTCTTATCTCCATATTCTAAGTTTTTGTGTTTTTTCGTAAATTAACACCCTACTCCATCACACTACAGCGTCACACAAAAGCATCAATAGTCGCAGATCCACTAGATCTGCTACTTTTGCTACATTTGAATTTGAATCCTGAAAAGTAACAGTTCTGGACGTATGAGGACCCGACAGCGCCGATTTTGTTCAATATTAGATTAGATTAAACGTTATTGTCCCGGTGGGATATTTGGTTTCACAGTCTGTTCAACGTGGAACGCATTAGAACAATAATCCAACCCCAACACAACAACAGTAAGACAATACAATACAATCTCCAGAGTCCAACCATACCACCATAACACACCAACAACATCAGCCAGGCGCTTGATTTAGAGCTGCAATGGCTGAGTGGACAAAACGCCTGCTAAAGCCAACGTTTTTCAACCATCTCAAAGTCCTATAATATTTCCGTCCAGATGGTGTTATTGTGAGGTAACGATTGAGCGGGTGACGATCAGTGCTATTCGCCACTGCCAGGGGTCTTCAACAGGGGGTCCGGGACCCCTAGGGGGTCCTCAGAGCTACTATAGGGGCTCCGCCAAATGTTCGTGTGATAGGAACTAATTTTTTTACGTTAACCACTTGAACCCTAGAATTCATTTTCTGAGGAGAACATTAGCCAAAGTTCAATCAGAAACACTCTCGTCTTAGTAGATTCAGTTCACCATTTATTGACACTAATGGAAACAATTAAGCTTGGCGTTAACGCTCCGCTCTCGGGAGAATATTCACTGAATTTTGTCGAAGCAGCCTGCTAAGCATATATTCAGAGAAAGCTTATACAAATCCCCATAGGGATACAATGACAACAATAGCAGTACATTGACATATTAGTTAGAATTAGCAGATATACATGATACACAAGTATTTGAGCCTATATGCAAGACTCTAAACAAGCAGATATACATGATAACCATAAGTATTTGAGCCTAAGCCAGACTCTAATCAAAAGGTGGAGGCTGGGGTGGAGGAGGAGCTAGCTAAATGCATTGTTCAGCAACCAAGAAAGACCTAGAGAATAGAAGCCGTATTTAAAGGATCTACACCATGAAAATCACTTTTTTCTTGTTTTTTTGTATTTTTTGGGGTCCCCAGTGTCCCAAAAATGTTTTTTTTTTAAAATTCAGTCATTCCTTCTCATTTCATGGATTTCCAGAATGGGCGTGTCTGAACAGGCGATCTCAGAATGGAAATGTTTATGATGTCACAAACATTAATGATGGCAAACCCAATGTTAAATGAAAAGTGCCCGAATCGCTCCGAAACTTTTTCTACCCCCCCTAAGTGGGGGTCTACGAACAAATACTTCGGGCTCGGATTTTGGCTCCGCCCCCCGGAAGTGGGTGAAACAGGCACCTCAAACACTTGGTGGAATTGTTCAAAAATGTTCAAAGTGTTTTTTTTCCGATTTTGTATTTTTCTTAGATGCTTCTTTTTATGCAGAATTATTCCATTTTTTTTTTTTTTTTTTAATAATTGTTTTAAATAAAAATTTTTATTAACAGACAGAATTGCTCAGTAGCCCCCCCCTGCACAAGAGGACGTTTTGGTATTGCAGCTGAAAGTGCTGTATAAGCCAGAGACAATTGACTTGGGATGAGTATATCTGAGTGATGATTTAGGCTCAAACCTTTTGAAAAAGGTTTGAGGGACATACACCATATGATATTAAATATCAAATATTTTTTTTAAATTCATGGTGTAGCTCCTTTAAAGGATCCTCTTTGCTCATGCGTGAGCTGTGATTGGATAATGAGTGTGTGACTTAATGAATGGGGAATAGAAAGCTGATGTTCACATCAGCTGACTGACCGCTGGTTACAGCTTTGGCGTGCACGACTTCCGTGTCCTGCATGAACTAACGCTATGCTTCATATAGCCGATCTAGAAGCTCACAACGCCTCGCCTGCCCTAAATCTAAATCCTGGGGACGCCACTGCCGTCCGAGTTACATACCGATAGGCACAGAATCGTAAGTCATGTTGTGGGGACAGCTCTGCTTCCGGGTTGCAACCCACGTTATTTCACTGTGCGATTCGCGGCTCATATGCACAGCTTTTCTGGTTTTCTAGTCGTCTATTTACGGAATTGTCAATCCGTGTTATTTCACCGTGTTCTGTGAGATCAGGCTGCTCTCACCTAGAGGGTCCTTGGCCTGAAAAGCGTTGAAGACCCCTGCGCTACTGTGTGTTGTGAACGCTATAGGCATGTGATGGCTTTGTCGTTATTCATGTCAGAAAGCTTTGAGTGTGGAAAGGACAGTATATTATGTGATGCTGGTAATTGTTTGTTTGTGTCGGAACAGGGTCAATATATTGAAAAGGCACAGGGAACAAACAGTTCAACACAATGGGTTGGATTATGCTTTTGTAGAGTAACAGCAGGAGGTGAGGAGAGGAGCGCTCGGAGCTATAGGGCTGGCTGGGCAATTAACCGAAAATATATCGAAAATGATTTGTCTCTTTGACCTGTTTCTTTCCTGTCTTTTTTCTCCTCGTTGCTCTTCCTTTCTTTTCTCTGCCCCCCCCCCCCTTTTTACTTAAGTAAAAGTATCAATACTGCAATGTAGAAATACTGGTATAAAAATGTACTTAAAGTACCAAAAGTAGAAAGCACTCATTATACAGAATGTCCCATTTCACAAGTTTTCAAATAGATAAAATGTATAAAAATCTTTTGAAAATAGCAGATCTACAAGCTCACAATGCGTCGCATCACAAAGCATTGTGAGCTTGTAGATTTGCTATTTTCAAATGGCCGAAATGTATATAGGGCTGAATGTATGTTTGGAATAATGATCTAAATCATCAAAGTAACTATAGTAACTAAAGTTTTCAAATAACTGTAGTGGAGTAAAAGTATAATATTTGCCTCTGAGATGTAGTTGAGTAGAAGTAAAAGTATTGGAAATTGGAAATACTCAAGTAAAGTACAAAGACCTGAAAATTGTACTTAAGTACAGTACTTAAGTAAATGTACTTAGTTACTTTACACCACTGAAAACTGATGATGAAGATTGCATAACAAAAAGTAATTTCACTCACTTCTTTACACCTGTAAACCTGTGATGTGCATGACAATAACATTTATTCTGATCCATTCTCAGTTCAGGTTCTTTATTTAAACCACCTATTAAAGGCATCACCGCTCTCGTGTCCGTGCAAAGAATCACAGCAGCTGCTGACTTTTCGTGTTTCTTATTAGTCATATTCTTATTATTAGTAGGAATAATGACAAATCAAGTGCTTGAAAAATAGTTTGTATGCCGTTTCTGAGCACGAAAACGACGTAGGTTTTTGGTGCCTCCCAGCTGGGCATGGCAGACTGGCTGATTCCAATACAATAGATAGACGGATTAATTATTGTTTTCAACCTCAATGCTTATAGTCTCTGCAATGTGAGTGTTGTGTTGGATTTGGATGGATGTTGTTGATTGCAGTGTGTTCACCATGCAAACCCACCTACGTATATACTGCAGGTCAATCCACTATAAGGGGCTCTTTAGATACTGTGCTGGGGGACTGCACTGGACTTTAAACCCATTCAATCTGGGAACGCATCTGTGTCATTTTAAGATTTCTTTGGCTATTCAAAAATAGCAGATCTACAAGCTCATAGCACGACACCGAGTGCCACGCTATGAGCTTGTATATCTGCTTCTTCTTTTTTTATCTTGAACATTTTTGCAAATCTTTGAATATATATTTTTTACTCTAATCTTTGCTTCTGGGGATTCTAATGTCTTCTAAATCCTAAAAAAAATATTTTAATTTTTTTAACTTATGTCATGTCAAGGACCCCTAAAATGATATGTATTTGTCTGCGGTCTTGAGGATCTTATTTTGTAGTATTGTTTCCTGTCTGCCTTGTTTGCTGTTTCCCGTCTTGTCTCACCTCCCAGTGATTATTAGTTATCTCCTCCTGTGTCCTGTTAGTCCCTCTGCCTATCGTCTCTTGATTTGTCTGTTGATTGCACCTGTGTCCTGTTACCCCTGTGTCTATATGTATGCCCCTGTTTCTATAGGTTTTTACCAGGTTGTCATTTGATGTTTGTGTGTATGTACTGTGTCTTGGCTACAAGCCATTGTGTATTTTGAGTACTTGTTTTGCCTGCCCCATGTCATGGGAAGTTTAAGTTTGATTAATAACCCTCCTGAATTTTGATTCTTGCGTACTGCTTTTGGGTCCTCTGAACTCGCACCCGACACTTTCAGACAATGTATACAGCATACTGTAGGTAATAATAACAATAGTTAAGGAAAAAAAGGAAAGGGAGAGAAAAACAGTAGTTTTATACTAGTATAGGATAATATGAATAGATCAGCGTATATGTGCAATATGTAGGCCACTGCGTGGTATATTATATACACCAGCATTTATCAGTGACTGCCACAGTACCTTACTATGTTGTGTAGTACCACTGTCTGGCAGTGGCGTCAGTTCAGCAAAAGCTAAGGTATGGCAAGGTTAAGGTTGACGACTCCCAGATATTAAAATAAGGGACACTTATCCTGGGCGCACAGCAAACCCCCGAAATGCATAGAAAACTATGCATTATACCTATAACACAATACAAACACAATGGTCTTACACCTGCATTAGGCTACTATTCATGTTATTTTTTTCTGGAGCCAAGGTATGGCACCTGCCATAGGCTACCTTGCCATACCCAATTGACGCCCCTGCTGTCTGGTGCTTTATAGTTACTTCACTATATTGCTCTCAAATAGTAACGGCGTTACTTTACTAGTTACTGGACTATAAAGTTAACTAGTTACGTTACTAGTTACTTTTTGCGATACTTCTGGGTGTGAGAAGAAGTACCCACATAGGCTCACAAGGTGAAAACAATACATAAGAATAAATATCAGATAAATATCAACTGACAGGTGCAGGAGAATGTGTGAAGCAGTGGTGTAAAGTAACTAAGTACATTTACTTAAGTACTGTACTTAAGTACAATTTTGAGGTACTTTTACTTTACTAAAGCATTTCCGATTTTCAATACTTTTACTTCTACACCACTACATCTTATTGTACTTTTAATCCACTACAATTATTTGAAAACTTTAGTTACTAGTTACTTTGCAGATTTTGATTATTATTGCAAAACATACATTAACCACTCCAGCCCTATATACATTTTGGCCATTTGAAAATAGACGACCTACAAGCTCACAATGCGTCGCATCGCGACGCATTGTGAACTCGTAGATCTGCTATTTTCAAAAGATTTTTTGACATTTTACACATCAGAAAACTTGTGAAATGTGACATTCTGCATAAAGAGTTCTAAAATGACTTGTCTTAGTTCTACTGGATCTCTTCTCCACTAGTCCCTCCTTAACATTTTAGTCTAGTTTTTATTTAATTTGTTGACGAAATCGTCAGTATATTTAGTCATAGTTTTAGTCATCGTAGCTTAGTTTTTATTTAGTTTTCGACAGTGAAGAAAGGTAGTCGACGAACATTTGTCATCATAGTTTTAGTCGACGAAATCAACACCAGTGTACAAATGTGGATGCCAGTGTACAAATCTATCACATCCCCTGAGCTCTATCAATATCCTCCCATCCGATTAAACCCAAGGAGCATGCTGGGAGATCACGATAACGCACCGATCGTTATCAAACAGAATGAGTCAACATTATAACAGACCTGCGACCAGTCCGTCTAAAAAAGCCTCATTTACGCCGGTGTTGTGAATTAACTTTATTATGTCACGCCTAATAAGAATCTACATAAAATAAGCTGCAACGTAGAACATAAAATGTGCACATTAAACATTATCATGTAGCACAAAGTGGACTTTAATGACACAATAAGGCATTTCAAGGTACGGCTTTTGCAAGACATTACAGAGAGCTGTAAACTGAATGCATGAATGAACCTTGAATGAAAGAATGGTCATGCTTTAAAGGAGAGATCCGGACATTTTAAGTGTTATCTTTGATGTGTCGCTTATCACTCACCATCCTTGAAAGGGACGTTGAGTTATTTCAGAGAGTCCCGTGTCGTAATTTTTTCGACCCCCTCCGTCGGCATAATGGGAGCGCTTGCCTAAGTGAAATTCGTCTATTATAACCGATGCAAAGTAATTTTTTTCTCTACTACTACTCATTGTAGAGTCTCATGATACTCAAACATGCACTGAAAGTTCCTGAGAGGCTAATGCTAATGCCGAACGAGCTAACGCTGGTTGCTTGTTTCTCTCCCAGAACCTGGCAACTCGGTGTTGCCAGGGAGAGAAATAAGCAAACAGCGTTAGCTCGTTCGGGACTCTCTGAAATAACTCAACGTCCCTTTCAAGGATGGTGAGTGATAAGCGACACATCAAAGATAACACTTAAAATGTCCGGATTTCTCCTTTAATGTGAAGGTTCGTTTTGATGTCGTGACACATCACTGATAATGCAACGCAGGAGGCTAAAGGGTGATGCAACTTTGATGATGGAGAGGGCCACTATATTTCCACACTAACTCCACATTGCATAATACTGTCAGGCAGACACCTCTTATCTCCGTATTTTAACTTTTTTCCCATGTTCATTCTATGTCACACATAAGTAGCAAAAGTATAGCAAAAAAAAAGTATTTTTGCTATTTTTGAATTGGAATCCTGATAAGTAACTTTTTTATTTAATTTCAAATACATTTAGTTATACTTATGTTAACTTTATGAACTTAAATACAAATACATTGGACATAAAAAAAGACAATAGAATTGTAATACTAGTCATTAAGCTACTAATAGAGACTGAAGTAATTTAAGTGGTTCATGTTTGCATGTTTGGAATTGTAACAGCTGAAATCAATAATATATCAGTATTCCGATATTAACCTGCGGGCCGCATTAAGTGAAGGTGGGGGGCCGCATGTGGCCCCCGGGCCGCCAGTTGCCCATGTATGCGCTAGACTGATGAGCCCGGACTCAGAGAGAGAAACACAGAGATCAGCGAAGGTGCTCAAATGGAGACTAAAAAAAGTTTATAAAAAAACGTAGATTGGTGCTTTTAGGATTAACGGGAAACATGACTTGAAAAAAAAGGAACTTGAAAGGAATTAAGCACTCTAAGAGGAACGGAGGAGAGGATGTAAAATCAATGTACTTTCATCATTTCGTCTATTACAAAATGTAAAAGCCAAACTGAACTGGTCTTCATCAGGTCTTCATACTTGTCCTGATTAAGGCTTTTACAAAAAAAATAATGATTAAAGTACATTTTTTTCTCCTCCTTTTTGAGTGCTTGGATCTTTTCTTTTTTCCCCAATATATATACTTATACCTAAACGATACCATATGATTAACTACTTAAACCCTATTGTATACTTGGTAGTGATGCACGGGTTGACCCGTAAACCGCGGGACACGCAGGTCAACCCGCGGCGCGGGTGGTCGAGTCAGAATTTCAGAGGCAATTATGCGGGCTGCGGGTGAGTGGGTCAGCCGCTCTCACACGCAAAAAAATAAAAATAAATCACATGCTCTTGTTTTGTCTTTATTCCTAATAAGAATAAGAATAATAACAATAAAACAGTTTGAATACACTTGGGGATTATTTTCTAACTATGATTTGACAGAATTATAGGTACGACCCGCGGGGCTCAACCCGGCCCGCGGGTCGCGGGGCGGGTTGAGCCATAGATTTATATATGGGTTCGCGGGGCGGGTTGAGGCGGGTTGGGTTCCGTGGCGGGGCGGGGCGGGTCATGAAAAAACCCGACCCGCGCATCACTAATACTTGGTCATACAACGGTGTATTATTTGACAAATAATTGGAGCCAACGTTGGAGGCAATCCCGGAAGAAAAGTGTACTTCCGGGTGCTTCATGCGCTTGTGAGCAACTTTCATTGAAATGAATAGGCGGGGCCGTCTGTTCTCTAGATACAGTATATTATAACTCTATGGTTTCAGCCCAATCCAAGTCACGTCATCCCAAAGCCTATACCACTTGTGCAAGGATGTGCTGCTTATCGGTATACATAACTCGAACGGCGCTGAGTCAGCTCAAGCGAACTTCGCTACGTTCGGCACGGCGACTCGCTCGCTTATAGCTCGCTCTGCGGTGCCTCTCGTGGCTCAAGTTCGCTTGAGACGGCGCCCCTCCGCCGTGGTCGAAAACTATACTTTATCGGCCAAAACATTGTCCGCAGTTGCTGTAGGTGAGAGGCAGTTCCGCGTGCGTCACAGAAGCATGGCGTGGTTATAGCACAAGCGGTATAGGCTTTGGTATGTCCCATCCAAGTCCCCTCAACTTCCGTGGTGAAATTAACGTTAAATATTTTCAAAAAGTGTAAGCATGTGGGGAGGTACTTCATGTGGCCTACTGGCAGTATATGCACAAGACATGTGGCGCTGATCGGTCAAGAGGTCTGTGAGATTAGCTCCAGACACACACACACACACACACACACACACACACACACACACACACACACACACACACACACACACAAAGAGACCCTCTTACAGACAGCGTGACTCTTGCAAAAGACCCATGCCGTGGAAAGAGTTGCGCAAAGAAGCCGATCTACAAGCTCACAGCACGTGATGATCTACAAGCTCACAGCACGTGGCGATGCGACACGCTGCTGTGAGCTGGACATGTTTTACCTGTAATGACAAGCCTAAAATAGAGACACCAGGTTGAAAGTGGCTAATGGATTTACACAGAGAGAGAGAGAGCTGTGTGTGTGTGTGTGTGTGTGTGTGTGTGTGTGTGTGTGTGTGTGTGTGTGTGTGTGTGTGTGTGTGTGTGTGTGTGTGTGTGTGTGTGTGTGTGTGTGTGTGTGTGTGTGTGTGTGTGTGTGTGTGTGTGTGTGTGTGTGTGTGTGTAATATACAGATGAACAGATTTCTTCAGATGTTCTTCAGCCTCTCACAGTGCTCACAGTGCTGTATATTACTGAATATAGTTGCTGTCTGGCAGAAACCTTGTACCTCTATATTTTAACTTTTTACGTTTCTTTTGTTCATAAAAGAATGCCCTGCTACTTCATCATAGTTGTGAGCTTGTCGGCTATCGGCTATTTTCACTGTTTTAAACATGTTTTACAAATAAACATGAAAAAGGAACGGTTTTGGACATGCAAGGTTTGCACTTGACATAACGATATGGCTGTATGATTAGACTCTCTCTCTCTCTCTCTCTCTCTCTCTCTCTCTCTCTCTCTCTCTCTCTCTCTCTCTCTCTCTCTCTCTCTCTCTCTCTCTCTCTGTGTCACCTTGTCTCAAACATTTTCACAATCGTTCTCTCTGTCTTTGTCTTTCTATGCCGTTCTCTCCATATTTCTCTGTAATTCTCTCTCAATCTCTCTCTCTATATAATTGTATTTATTTCATTCTCTGTCTGTCTGTCTGTCTGTCTGTCTGTCTGTCTGTCTGTCTGTCTGTCTGTCTGTCTGTCTGTCTGTCTCTCCCTCTCTCTCTCTCTCTCTCTCTCTCTCTCTCTCTCTCTCTCTCTCTCTCTCTCTCTCTCTCTCTCTCTCTCTCTCTCTCTCTCTCTCTCTCTCTCTCTCTCTGGTTAGCTGCTGCATTCACTCTTCTCTGTGCCTTTGTTACCGTAGCAACCGATAGTGAAGCTGGGGTAGAGACGTTGTGTTGCAGTGGATGTGAAAAGAGAGAGAGAGAGAGAGAGAGAGAGAGGGTGGCTTCTCTGTCTAACACGTGCACGCACACACACACACACACACACACACACACACACACACACACACACACACACGCGCACGCACACATGCAAATGCACACACACGCATGCACACAAATATATGCAAGCATAGATAGGCGAAACACAGACACATGTGAACACATGAATACATATTACACACACACACACACACACACACACACACACACACACACACACACACACACACACACACACGCGCGTGCGCGCATGCGTGGGAGGGGGGGGTCCCTCTTTTTCAGTGAGGAGGGGGATGGGGAGAGCAGAGGAGATGAGAGAGGCCGGCTCACGGTACAACAGATCAGTCATGGGAGGCAGAAAAAGACCAACAGTCACCTATAGACCCTCATGTTCACATCAATACGTACACACAATGGAAGTATGGAACCATACCTCACATCACTACAATGTAACCATACCTCACATCACTACAATGTAACCATACCTCACATCACTACAATGTAACCATACCTCACATCATGGAACCATACCCTACATCACTACAATGTAACTATACCGCACATCATGGAACCATACCTCACATCACTACAATGGAACCATCAGTACAATGGAACCATACCTCACATCACTACAATGGAACCATCAGTACAATGTAACTATACCTCACATCACTACAATGGAACCATCAGTACAATGGAACCATACCTCACATCACTACAATGGAACCATACCTCACATCACTACAATGGAACCATACCTCACATCACTACAATGGAACCATACCCCACATCACTACAATGGAACCATACCTCACATCACTACAATGGAACCATTTTCATAACCCATTTCATAACTTTGAGAGTTAGCCGGGGACCCCCTGGAACCCCCTCAAGGACCCCTGGGGGTCCCCAGACTCCACGTTGCGAACCAGTGACTTCATGCATTGATCAATAGACCGCCGAAGTCTGACGTCATTTACACATCCTTTGTTTGTCTACCTGGTTCGCAGTTTTCCACCCCCGTTCTGAATCCCATAGACGTATTTAATATCGCGTCAAATAAGAACTGTGTTCCAAAAATAAACAAATGACCCCGGCGGGTTGACTCTTATGGATATGAAGCATCAACTGACGGTGAGAAAACGCTAATGTTACTTCCGCCGAATTAGTTACATTTTCTCCAGAAACAGACTGTATCAAATATAAGTGACTGACTATCATAAACGATACAGAACCTCCTCCCTGACAATAACGCCGACACGCGGTGTTTATTTTTGGACCACAATTCTTATATGAGACGATTCTAAGATGACCCAATGTTATTCTCCATAGAGAAATTACTTCCGCAAACCTGGGGATGAACGAGTCACGTCAGGACTTCGGTGCTCTATATGCTCCTTGTGAGTTTGAAAACAACTCCCGTCATGCCTGGCATGTCTCTCTCTCTCTCTCTCTCTCTCTCTCTCTCTCTATCTCTCTCTCTCTCTCTCTCTCTCTCTCTCTCTCTCTCTCTCTCTCTCTCTCTCTCTCTCTGCCCCTATATGTTCTTATTGTCTCTCTGCACTCTCTCCTATTGAAAAATAAAAAGCAAACAAATGCCACAAATAAACACTTAAGCCCTATCTTATACTTAAGATGTACTAATTGAGAAAATCTTTGGAAATCTTGACGCTTCTTGACAATAATGACGAGCCACAAATCTGCATGCATGTTGAAAGTGGAAGAGAATGTCCAATTTTCCCTCCCTGTCATTATGGTAGCATGTTTAATTAGCACTCTGGGCTTCACACGCCAGCTTTCACATTTAATTTCATGTCATTTGCTGGAGTAATTAACTTACGTAAGCAGAACCCGGCACTGTCTGGAACTCACCATTCATCGGTGGTAGAAGAACTATACAATCGGATGCTCCATTATCCATTATCCAGTGGCTGAGGAGGTGGGAATAGGCTCTATCCAAGACAAAACAAAATTGAAAGACCTGCCATCTCCGGTTTACTTCCCGTTTCTGCGTGAGGTAGGCGGTCACCTTTTAAGGAGACCGGAAGCAGGTTGGACTCTATTAATTCCAATGCAAGAGTGAACGTGAACGCAGCTTCTGAACCATTCTTTAGCTCCATGGTCGCTGAACTAAATATTGGAAAATCAACTTTAATATGAACCTTTCTCTGTCCCAGCAACACACTCTCGCGGGATAGCGCCAGTGAACAGTAAACATAGGTCTAGCACCAGTAAACATCGGACGTTCGCCCGCTTAGGAGACCATTTGTAGGATTTGTGTACCATTTCGCCTCTAGTGGCTCCAATTGGGAAGGTGTATCTTCATAAATTGGCTCTATGCACAGTATTGGAAAGAAATTGAGCCTCTTCCTTACTTCCTTCACATATCTTACCAAGTACTAATAGGCTCCATTCCATTTAGTGTAGCAGAGTGGTTCTCATACCTTTCAATTTCAACAACCCCCATAACAGAGAGTGTACACATGGAACCAAATGGTTTTGGTTCCATTTGTAAACTCTCTGTATCTGCCATTTGCATTTGTACACTCTCAGAGTTACACACTCGTAAGGGGCCATTTGGAACCCCCCTAAAGGAACCATGAGGGTACCTGGGCCACACTTTGAGACCCACTGGTGTAGCAGAGTGTTTCCAGTGAGCCAACATGCACAATATCACTCTGTTTGACCAGAATGGAACAGAGCCTTCAACAGTATCATTGGTAAGACCTGAAAACTGTACCCACCCCCCTCCCCCACACACACACACGCAGAACTAATAAGGGTAATCAAATCAAATACACAATGTTGATATTGTATATTCTTATTCTTATTATTTCTGTCTTTTTATTTCCATGACTTATGCAGCTACAATGTCAGAGGAGGCGAACAAAACTAAACGTATCACCAGTGGTGGGAAAAGTACTCAAATGTTTTACTTACAGTATGTAAAAATGTGCCTCTGAGATGTAGTGGAGTAGAAGTAAAAGTATAGACAATTGGAAATACTCGAGTAAAGTAAAAGTACCTCAAAATTGTACTTAAGTACAGTACTTGAGTAAATGTACTTAGTTGCTTTACACCACTGCGTATCACAAAACACATAACAATAAAGACCACCTTGAACCCCCTTCAACCTTCTAGAACGCTTCAGTTGAGGCCAGTGATGAGCAAAGGAACCGACATCATCACGCGTGACGTGGAAACAAACCCGGCAACGTTGTGGTTTGGTGGTCGAGAATGCTATCCGATTCCCCTCTCCAGCCGGCGCGCTCTATAGCTCTATAGCTCTATAGCTTTTTGTCTCACGCTTAAACGCTTTAAAGGAAGATTTAACTATCTCTGCGCAATTTGCTTTTTATTCTGTCCAATTTAAGCCTAAATCATGCTTCATCAAATGATGTTGTGTGTGGTGCGCTGAAAAGAACAGATTTTCCGGCTAAAAAAAGAACAAGCTAAAACATAACTAGCTAAAAAAAAAAGCGGGGAAAAAATAACATAATTTCCGGCTATAGCTGAGTAGTTAGCTGGTTAAGG
>NC_137611.1:8672665-8690890 GCF_963280865.1 Gymnoscopelus braueri
TTGCGATCTTCCTCAAGAGTCACTGCCTTTTGTTCCTTGCAACTTTGAACCTCTGCTTAACTCCTTTGGTGAAATCCTATACCTTTAGTTATTACCTCGGCTTTTGAAGCCTGCACCTCAGTTACTTAATAAAGACTCTAAGTTTACATTCTATACGTCTCCTTGGTCTGTGTTCTGCATCTGGGTTCACTCACTGTCTGTCATGACAGAAGCACTGTCGTAGAGATTGTATAGTCTGCATCATAGCCTGCCATGATGGAGCATCACAACCTGCTAGGATGGAGCATCACAACCTGCTAGGATGGAGCATCACAACCTGCTAGGATGGAGCATCACAACCTGCTAGGATGGAGCATCACAACAGCAGGGGGTCAGCAGCACAGCACACCGCAAAATGTTCAATAACCTGCATCTGGTGCTAAGTAGCCTGGGAAGCAAAGCTTTTCGGGTCTATGATCCGGTCGGGAGCGGAAGTAGCCCTACGTCACCAGGCGCGTCATCCGCGTCATCAGGTGACCGGATCGCGACAAACCAGAAAGACTTCACCCCAAAATAGGTCCGTCCTAATAAAATCCTTGATGCGGCGTAGTTTAGCTTATTTTTTAAATATAAATGTGAGTGTACTGTCCTATTAAGACTATTAAGCGTCTGTATTATACCACGGGGAAATTCTATTCCATTTAAATAGGGATTGGGGAACCAAAACAAAGCGGCACCGCAAAACCGGATCGCTACAATCCGGAAAGAGATTATTATTATTATTTTTCAGTAGGCGTGGCCTAGACCGGATCACACAGATCTTTAGTAACGCATACCAGGCTTTCCTCCGAGGTGGAAAGACTGGTGACGCGAGCTTAGGTGCTAAGGGCTAAGGTGGACACACACACAAACACACGCACACGCACACGCACACACACACGCACACGCACACGCACACACACACACGCACACGCACACACACACAGATATTGTACACTCATATATACATATTGTTGCTGTCAGACATATATGTTCATATATTTTCTTTAATGAGTTGAGCAAAAGTAGGCCTAGTACAAAAAAAAATCTGAATTTGACCTAGAATTTGACCTATAATGTGACACACCCAAAATAATGTTGGTAGGTTGAAAGTGATAAAAAAAGAACAATGAATGAAAAGTATTAACAAGAGCTTTATGACTATAAATAATAACTACATTGGATCCATTGGAGCAGAGGTTCTTTTTTTCCCCCTCAATTCCTGAACAACAGTTTCAGACATACAGTACATGCATTGTCATACATACACCTACACATGCATCACAACACATTCAGCCACCCACCCACACACACACGCACACACACACACACACACACAAGTACACACACGTACACACACATATACAGTACATTAACACGTACACACACATATAAACAGACAACTCTCCCCCCTTCTCAGGTTTTACTATAATTGTGTTTTTCTGCCCAGCATTGCTCTTCCTTCCTGTTGTTGTGGTGTCTGGAGACCTGATGAAAAGCCCTAATTAAAAGAGAAATGTTTGTGTCTGCGTGCAGAACAAAAGGCTGAGAGAGAGAGAGAGAGAGAGAGAGAGAGAGAGAGAGAGAGAGAGAGAGAGAGAGAGAGAGAGAGAGAGAGAGAGAGAGAGAATATCCACATCAAAGTCTTATCATCATGCCAGAAAAGCATCTATTGAGTAGCAGGATGCTGCTGTGCCTTTCTTTATACTCCCAGTGAGGAAAGAAAAAAAGAAGAAAAGTCTGTCAACTGCGTCTGTCTCTAAGCTGCCGTAACTAAACCTGTTTGGCTTACATGGCTGAAGGAATTCATTGGACAACGGGAGCAGTCAAAAGTGAGAGGATATGGACCAAGGTCCACGTAAACAATGCAGTGCCCAGAACCAGTGGTGTTGCCAGATTTTTTCAAAATAAATAAGCAACCTGTTCTATGAAAACAAGCCCAAAAGAAGCGACTATAGGCTATGGCTATTTGAAAATAGCCGATCTACAAGCTCACAACACGTCGCGATGCGACCCGTTGGGAGCTTGTAGTTCGGCGATTTTCAAAAATAAATCTTGGTTAAAAATATTTTTTGGAACATTTTAACAACACAATTCCTGTATGGGGGTCCCTGGCATAAAAAGTTTTTTGACGATGCGTTTCGATGCGTTTCGAGCTTGTAGATCTTTTATTTTCACAGTTTTAATATTGCCCAGCAACCCTACCATGGGGAAAAAGTCACATGCAATTTAAAAAATATGTGTGTGTGTGTGTGCATGTGTGTGTGTATGTGTGTGTGTGTGTGTGTGTGTGTGTGTGTGTGTGTGTGTGTGTGTGTGTGTGTGTGTGTGTGTGTGTGTGTGTGTGTGTGTGTGTGTGTGTGTGTGTGCGTGCGTGCGTGCGTGCGTGCGTGCGTGCGTGCGTGCGTGCGTGCGTGCGTGCGTGCGTGCGTGCGTGCGTGCGTGCGTGTGTGTGTGTGTATGCATATTTCACTGAAAGCATGAAACGGCCATTGGACACTTACATTTTCTCATGCAAATTAGGTCAGAGACAATGGAAAATTGAATCTGAAGGCCAGGCTGAAACGTATGATGTCTTATTATATGATATGCTATCTTTCATAAGCACATTTTAAGGGCAGTTGTATATTATGTACGGTCCAAAGTGCATCCGAGGAGAATGGCCAGTCATCCTCAGTCACACACTTTTACTGTGTGGGACAATTTCATTACGCTGCATTTTACGATTTCATCATTCTTACAGTCCCCTGTTAGCTAGGAAAAGCCATTCCACTAAAACTCTGTTACGTTCCCATCTGCTCTGTTCTGCTCTGTTCTGCCTCCTCTGTTCAACATGGAGAGGAAGGCTTTCGTCAACCCAGGGTCTCTTTGGCATTTAACACCTATCATCTGTACATATCTAACACATTTACACGCACACACACACACATGAGAACACAATACAAAACAACACTGTTTAAAAATCCTAACCTGTACCTGTTCACAGATCACAGGCGATGCATCTCAGCTTTCTCTCCTACAAGGAGGCTGTGAGACAGATATATATATACGTATTCTGTCGCTAAGCTACTGGGAGCAGCGCCACTGTGCTGTAATATATTATGTACCCTCAGAAAAATAATGGTTCTTTGAAAGGCTATGGTTCCACATAGAACATCACCTACTAAAGGACCATTTCATTTGTTCCTCATATGGCAGTGGTTCCCAAACTGGGGGTCAGTTTGGGGGGGTCCCCAAATAATTTTGGGGGAGGTCCCCAGATGATTAGCTTAACCAATTCAATCCACGAACGCATCTCTGTCATTTTACATTTCTTTTTTACAATGTTTGCTTTAGAAAATATATATTCAAAGATTTGCACAAATGTACACAATCTTTCAAAAATAGCAGATCTACAAGCTCATAGCGCGGCACTCGGTGCCGCGCTATGAGCTTGTAGATCTGCTATTTTTGAATAGCCAAATAAATCTAAAATGACACAGACGCGTTCCCGGTCTTACGTAAAGGGATAATATACAACATTGTTTTCTCACTCAACAGTAAACAAAGGGTTCTACAGAACCTTTTTGTTATTTGAGGTACTTGTTTGGGGGGGCATGAGATAAGAACAGCTTTATTCATCCCGCGGGGGGGGGAAAGTTCAGGCGCCAAAGACAGTACAGCGGTTAAGAACAAGTTACAGGGCAAGAAGAAAAAGAGTACAGTAGATATACAGCATGCCTTAATTAATAGGTGAACATTTGCAGGAGAATAGCACATCTACAAACTAGTTCGGCTATTACCGACAAAGATATTTGATGTAGAGGGGGGAAATGTTCTAGCCTGGCATTGGCCAGACTGATAACGTGGATTCACTCTCACGTTCCTCCCCGGTATCAGTCTGGACTTGGGCCCTTAGGGAGCGAGTATGAGAAATCAGAAAATGATTTAGATGCTTTTCACTGTTGTACGGACAGCAGTTTAAACGCAGTCACTGATTGGTCGATAATTTTCTGATTTCTCATACTCGCTCCTTATGGGCCGAAGTCCAGACTGATACCGGGGAGGAACGTGAGAGTGAATCCACGTTATCAGTCTGGCCAATGCCAGGCTACAAATGTTCTGTTCTGTATTTTTTACAGAACCATTAACATCTGAATTTTGTTTTTCCGGAACCAAGAAAATCTTTCTTCTATACTACACGGCATCACTCACTGAAGAACCTAGTTTCGGTTCCAGTCGGCACCTTTTAGTTTTGTCTGTGCGTAGATAAAAATGAACATGCATGCCCAGCATCCTCTGTGTGGAGAGATAGAGGGAGAGAGAGAGAGAGAGAGAGAGAGAGAGAGAGAGAGAGAGAGAGAGAGAGAGAGACCACACAATGCGCACGGGGATGCTCTGACAATGAGCCTTGCGTCTCAGGGGACGAATCAATGATGAACACGGAGCCATAAAAGTAGAAAGATGAATAGCAGCAGCATGCTACAGTCCAAACGACAGGTTCCTTTCATCTGAAACGACTTAAAAAGAGAAACACAATGTGGGCCACATGTTCCATGTGGAACACATTTAATGTGGACTTTTACAATTTGTTTCTACAAGAGGGGGGGGGACGTCAAAAACTGCAACACCACTGTGAATGATCCATTAGTTCCTTTGTGATCCCATACAGTGTTTCCAGATGTACGATGATTTTTTTCGTATTTGACGTATGTGTACGATAATTTTACCCCCTGTATTTTACCCTACGTCCTCCTGGTGAGGGCTCCTCACACTGGTAGGTGAGTCCGTAAGGATACAACAGCAGTGGCAACACAGAAATGTGTGTGGGGAGGAATTAATTGGCATAACGACTAAATTGGGGAGAAAACGGGGGTTTAAAAGAAAGATTACGAAAGATAATAATAAAACATAATGCCAAAAAATGCCAGGCTTCTATTTTCACTAAAGGTCCAGGACGTTGCCTGCTGCCACGCAGTGTATGTGGTGCGTTTTTTCCTCGAGTAGGCGTGTCAAACGAGGTTGTTTCTCACAACTAATGCAACATTTTTTTGTAGAACGTATTTACACCTGAGATTATTTACTTGTTTTGGCGGTGTACGATAGCTGTCTTTTAAAAATGATAATTGTAAGGCTCCGGTACGAATATCTAGTTTCATCTGGCAAGGTTTTAAAAATGTAGTAGATATCAGATCTAAAAGCTCACAAATTGTTGCGTCGTGATGCGTTGTGGGCCTGTAGGTCTATTATTTCTGCTAAATATTACGCATATGACTTGTTTTGGCTATACAATAGTACATTCTTTATTTTGATTATTAGTGCTGGTCATTCAGCCATTTCTTTACTATATTTCAGTAATAGGCTTTGTCCATTACCTGCCCTGTTAAGTGTAATTTTTTATTTATATACTCCAACGTTCAATGCCAAAAACACGATTAAATCATTAATCGCAATTTCTTTTCATAAATTAACTCCCTACTTGATCATACTACAGCGTCACACAAAAGTATCAAGTGTCAAGTGCGCCGCGTTTCGAGCTTGATATTGTAGAATTTGAATCCTGAAAAGGAATCCTGGATATAATGAGGTTTCCACACCCGACAGAAACGATATCTTAAAGGCCTGGTTTCTGACAGGCATCCGTGAGGCCGCCTGCATGACCCCATGCACCTCACAGAGCATTATATACTTCACCTCCTGTCTCCTTCATCTTGAAGAACGACTCCCCGACGCCCCCTCGCCGCGAGGACCCCGCTTGGTACAGGTCACCCAGCAGATGCCTGCACAGAAAGCGGGCCCTCTTCGCTCTGATCCCGTTTGAAGTGTTGATTTATTTTACAACTTAAATAGCTTCTTCCAGCTCGTATAAAACACTGGACTCTGTGTGAAGGTTGAACTTCCAGAAAAGAGCCACCAGCCAAGGTTATAATAGCTATGGATTTTTCATTTTAGTTTAGTTTTACTTAGTTTAGTTTAGTTTTTTTTCTCTAATTCAGTTAGTTTTAATTCGTTTCTAGAGCGGATTTCAGGGTTCCTTCCAAATGGACCCTTACAGGTCTGTAACTCTGAGAGTGTACAAATGGAACCGAATGGACACTTGCCATTTGTACACTCTCAAAAGTTATGGGGGTCCATGAACAAAAAAAAATAGTTTTAGAACCAGAAATGAATTAACCTAGAAATAAATTAAATTAAATTTCATTAACGTGCAATTACAAGTTAGTAAAAATAAGTATGTAAATAGTACAGTAAGGGTATAAAATATTGAACTGAAGCATTCAAAATATTACTGTAAATAAAAGCATTGTGATAAATTACGTGGTATCGGATGCACTGGCATACTCGCCGATAGCAGCATTTTAGGCAGTATATGGCAGCTTTTCCCATACTGGATAATTGATTTATTGATTGATTGATTGAATACTTTATAAGCCAGAAATGTAAACAGCACGGTGGTAAACAGTAAAATATTTGGGCTAAAACAGGGGTCTTCAACGTTTTCAGGCCAAGGACCCCCTAGCTGAGAGAGAGATGAAGCAGGGACCACCTCTATGTCGTATAAAATTGTGTTTCAGATTAAACTGTTTTTGTTTACCTGGTCTGCTCTTTTTCCCCCTCTGCACCTCTTTGCCAAAAATAGCCGATCTACAAGCTCACAACGCCTCGCAGCGCGAGGCGTTGTGAGCTTGTAGATCTGCTATTTTTGGCTAAAGTTCTCCTCAGAAAAGAGATGTTAGGGTTCAAGTGGTTAAGGTAAAAAAAGATCATATCACACAAAGATTTGGCGGACCCCCTGTAGTAACTCTGAAGATCCCCTAGGGGTCCCGGACCCCCTGTTGAAGACTCCTAGGCTAAAAGGATAACACAAACAAAAAAAGTCCTGCCTGCGGGGACTTGTTTCTATTGTGTTCCTAAGTATTCAATTCATCAATGGTATCCATCAATAGTTCTCTCCAAAAACTAAAGTGTCTGGAATTACTGTAATTTCGGTTGATCGACCACAACATTTGACTGCTCAGTTATATTAACATAAATAGGAAAAAAAGCTTTATCGCAGTCCTTGCTTTGAAGTTTGAATAATGCGGCTAGGTTTTGGAAATGTCTATTCTTTGTAATGAATGACCAAAAAATACAAATAAATTATATTACTATTATTATAGGTTTTTACAACTCAGTAGCGTTTCGGTGCATTGGCCTGATGTGTGTGTGTGTGTGTGTGTGTGTGTGTGTGTGTGCGTGTATGTGTGTGGCCTATACAGCAGCGGTAAAGAGAGGCACTTTGTCCTGGGTTTGCTCAGTGTATTGTCCCCGCGATAAGAACGACCAACAGAGGGCCGATAATTTGGAATCATATCTGCCTCTTTCCACATCCCCGTTTCACTTTAATCTCACTCTGTTTTAACACACACACACACACACACACACACACACACACACACACACACACACACACACACACACAGACACACACACACAGACACACACACACACACACACACACACACACACACACACACACACACACACACACACACACACACACACACACACACACACACACACACACACACACACACACACACACACACACACACACACACACACACACACACACACACACACACACGCACACAAAGCTTTGTATTACTATACTTCTGAGGATATCAATATTTTTAGGACGTACATTTTTGGAATGCCATATTTTAAAAAAAAATGCCGTTTACCACTAGCCTATAAAGCCGAAAAATAGCTGATCTACAAGCCCACAACACTTCATGGGACACGTTGTGAGCTTGTAGATCGGCTACTTTTTGGTGGTGCACCGTACGACACAAGCGGGCAACCAAGTGTAAATCAGGCAAAAATCTATATCCAATCCCTAAACCTAACCTCTAAATGTCTCATCCTAAACCTAACCCTGAATATTTTCATAATTGTAAACCTGTAAATCTCTAAAAAATCTTTTTTTTACGATAAAACTATACATTTTCTTGTGAGGACCAGGAAAATGGTCCTCACAAATCTCAGAATTTACTATACTTGTGGGGACATCCTCACAAGTATAGTAACATTACACACACACACACACACATACACTCTCTCTCACTCTCACACACACACACACACACACACACACATGCAGTCACACACCACGGCTGTCCATCTTGGCAATTTGCAGCAAACAGCTCTACGCTGTGAAGCAGAAACCAAGCGCACATTAATATGCAGTTAATTTACTCTCATTGTGAGAGTGGCCATATTATGAGGATCTAAAAGCTACAATCCAATCTATTTTTTCTCTCCTTCCTGTTCAGGGTTGCCATGTCTGTTTATTATAAGCGAGTTTGGGCTTATTTTTTCAGGAAAGTGGCGTGTAAATAATTAGTAGTTGTGGGTTTTTGGGCTTGTTTGTAAAATGCAGTTGCTTATTTGGCCTTGTTTCCTAATGTTGTTTAAACCCAATGTTTCCCTTTTTTTTCTCCGAGGTTTGTTTGAAAGTAGTAGATCTACAAGCTCACAACGCGTCGCATCGCGGTGCATTGTGAGCTTGTAGATCAGCTATTTTCAAATAGCCGATGCGTAGAGTTTTAAAAGTGCTTCATGTGGCCTATAATAGACGCTTCTTTTTGGGCTTGTTTTCGTAGACCTGGTTGCTCGTTTCTCTCGCACGACCTGGCAACGCCGTCCCTGTTCCCAGCTTTACCATGTGTGATTGAATAGAGAGAGGGTCCTATCTGATCAATAGAGCTCGTTAAACGTCCCTGCGGGCAGCTGTCTCGCCCCCAGCCTCCCTCTAGATTGCTTTTATACCTGCATGGTTTATTGGTTCAAGTTGTTGCAAACGCTGTCTCCGGCTTAATTAATTTTTTAATTGAATTACTCAAGGCTGGCCTACATATGCATGTGTTTTTTCTCTTTTTCTTCCTCCTCTCCTCATTACATTTACGTTAACTGCTATAGTACTACAGCCATAATGCTGGTCTGGCCGGCAGCGTGGACGAAGTGGTTATTTGTAGAGCAAGGGGTCTTCAACAGGGGGTCCCTGGCCCCTAGGGGGTCCTCAGAGTTACTACAGGGGGTCCTCCAAATTTTTGTGTGATAGAATTCTGAGGGGAGTAGAGGGGAATATTAGCTAAAATAAAAGCCGATCTACAAGCTCACAACGCCTCGCGCTGCGAGGCGTTGTGAGCTTGTAGATCTGCTATTTTTGGCAAAGGTTTGGTGTAGAGGGGAAAAAGCTAACCAAGTAGGCCTACAGATCCAACGGTCAAGTCTAGTATTGAGGCTTTAAGTGGTAACATGTCTGATAATTACACATTAGCTATGTATAATTAAGCTAATGTATAAAAAAAACTTACAAAAAACATGAATTTTTATAACACTGATGACAGTGGTGTAAAACAAGTCTATGAAGCTTTCTATATGGAACCTATAGGAAATTGGTTTAAATCTCAATTTTAATACAATATGTTGTGGGGGGGTCCCTGCTTCATCTCTCTCTCAGCTAAGGGGTCCTTGGGTTGTAGACCCCTGTTGTAGAGAGAGTCCGTTGAGAGTCCGATGACCGATGCAGGATTTCTTCTGGGGCCGATTTTGGACAGTTCTAGATCACAGATTAAAGGGATACTTCACTTTCCGCCGGGGGACACATTTAAAAAAAATATTAAAAATAAATGAAAAAAAGTTATGGAAAATTCATGGCCCCCTCACGACACGCAGTGTCCTACTAATGTGTGAGGGGGCCATGAATTTTCCATAACTTTTTTCATTTATTTTAATATTTTTTTAAATGTGTCCCCGGCCCGAAAGTGAAGTACCCCTTTAACCGATATTTTGTCAAAACAAAAAGCTAAATCAATTCTGATCAATTTGAAAGACAAAAACGAATCTAAAAATAGATTATATTCAAGCTCACAACTGTGAGATTCTAGATTGGCTGTTGTTTAGTTTTTTTTTACGTTTGAAGATCTTCGCCTGCCCAAAATACAGACGATGGCAGGTTGAAAGCCAAAGAGGATACAAAGAAATCTGGATACATCTGCAGCATAATCACAGATATAGGCTATACCGATGTCGTCCAAAAAAGGCTGACCCAGACATCGACCAAAAACTGACATATGGGTCTGTCTGTCTATTATTGTTCTGGGTGTAAGACGTGTTGTTTTTGGGGCGTTTTTTTTTTGGCTGCGTTCTTCGGTGGGATGGGCCGACGGGCCGGCGGGGGGGTGTCTGTCTGTTGGACCTGCACCTGTTCTACCCCCCCGCCGTCCCCCCCCCCGCCCCCCCCGCCCCCCGCCGCCTCTGAGTGTCGGGGCGACCACCTGCTCGCAGGGCTGCTCTGTGTGTGTGTGTGTGTGTGTGTGTGTGTGTGTGTGTGTGTGTGTGTGTGTGTGTGTGTGTGTGTGTGTGTGTGTGTGTGTGTATGTGTGTGTGTGTGTGTGCGTGTGTGTGTGTGCGTGTGTGCGCGTGTGTGCGTGTGTGCGTGTGTGTGTGCGTGTGTGTGTGTTTGTGTGTCTGTCTGTCTGTGTGGGCAGTTGGTGGGACAAACAGGGAGACCATTCACACCCGCTCCACACTGTCTGTCTCTCTCTGTCTCTCTCTCTCTCTCTCTCTCTCATTCAAAACATTCAAAAACAGCAAAAGTAGCAGATCTCAAGCTCGAGACTTGCCGCTTCGCGCCACTTTTCGAGCTTATAGATCTGCTGCTTCTGATGCTTTTGTGTGACACTGGAGTATGATCAGGTACTGTATAGAGTATTGAGTTTACAAAAAAAAACAGCAACGTTTTGCTTGAATCCCTGGACTCTCCCTTCTCCCTCATCGCTCCTCCTCCTGTCTCTCCATCATCTGTCTGTCTTTCTTTCTTTCTTTCCCCCTCTCTTCCTTCTGTCTGTCTGTCTATCCGTCCGCCTTTCCCTTCCTCTTCCTTCTGTCTGTGTTCGACCTTGTTTCCTGTTTTTATCCCCGTTTTGCCTGTATGTCAGATAGCTATCTGCAATGCTCTATCTGCTCCATCCAACCCCCCCCCCCCCCCATCTGTCTGTTTCTGCCTGTCATTGTCACCCCATCGTCCATTTTGCTCAGGGTTGCCAAAACCATCCAACTTAAAATACAGAATCGTCCCTTATTTGGAAACTAAAAAGGAATACAAGAACGCTCGCCCCAAAACACGCTCGCCCCCAAAACACGCTCGCCCCCGGGTCGAATCCGGCGACCTCGGAGCGGTCGCCATGCACCAGGTATTCCTAAATGTAAAACTATATATGCCTAAAAACTAACCTTATTCCTAACCTTAACCTCAGTAAAACGATGCCTAAACCTATACCTTATTCCTAAACGTATAACCTCACTAAAACTATGCCTAAAACTAACCTTGTTCCTAAACGTAACCTCAGTAAAACTATGTCTAAACCTAACCTTGTTCCTAACCTTAACCTCAGTAAAAAACTAACCTTGTTCCTAAACGTAACCTCAGTAAAACTATGCCTAAACCTAACCTTATTCCTAACCTTAACCTCAGTAAAACTTTGCCTAAAACTAACCTTGTTCCTAACCTTAACCTCAGTAAAACTATGCCTAAACCTAACCTTATTCCTAACCTTAACCTCAGTAAAACTTTGCCTAAAACTAACCTTATTCCTAACCTTAGCCTCAGTAAAACTATGCCTAAACCTAACCTTGTTCCTAAACGTAACCTCAGTAAAACTATGTCTAAACCTAACCTTATTCCTAACCTTAACCTCAGTAAAACTATGCCTAAAACTAACCTTGTTCCTAACCTTAACCTCAATAAAACTATGTCTAAACCTAACCTTGTTCCTAAACGTAACCTCAGTAAAACTATGCCTAAAACTAACCTTATTCCTAACCTTAACCTCAGTAAAACTATGGCTAAACCTAACCTTGTTCCTAACCTTAACCTCAGTAAAACTATGCCTAAACCTAACCTTGTTCCTAAACGTAACCTCAGTAAAACTATGTCTAAACCTAACCTTGTTACTAACCTTAACCTCAGTAAAACTATGCCTAAAACTAACCTTATTCCTAACCTTAACCTCAGTAAAACTTTGCCTAAAACTAACCTTATTCCTAACCTTAACCTCAGTAAAACTATGCCTAAACCTAACCTTATTCCTAACCTTAGCCTCAGTAAAACTATGCCTAAACCTAACCTTGTTCCTAAACGTAACCTCAGTAAAACTATGTCTAAACTAACCTTATTCCTAACCTTAACCTCAGTAAAACTATGCCTAAAACTAACCTTGTTCCTAACCTTAACCTCAATAAAACTATGTCTAAACCTAACCTTATTCCTAACCTTAACCTCCGTAAAACTATGCCTAAACCTAACCTTATTCCTAACCTTAAGCTCAGTAAAACTATGCCTAAACCTAACCTTATTCCTAACCTTAACCTCAGTAAAACTATGCCTAAACCTAACCTTATTCCTAAACGTAACCTCAGTAAAACTATGCCTAAACCTAACCTTGTTCCTAAACGTAACCTCAGTAAAACTATGCCTAAACCTAACCTTGTTCCTAAACGTAACCTCAGTAAAACTATGCCTAAACCTAACCTTGTTCCTAACCTTAACCTCACTAAAACTATGCCTAAACCTAACCTTGTTCCTAAACGTAACCTCAGTAAAACTATGCCTAAACCTAACCTTGTTCCTAAACGTAACCTCAGTAAAACTATGCCTAAACCTAACCTTGTTCCTAAACGTAACCTCAGTAAAACTATGCCTAAACCTAACCTTATTCCTAACCTTAACCTCAGTAAAACTATGCTTAACCCTAAACGTATTCCTAACCTTAAAGGTATCATGACATTCATTTTCACTTTTTTTATTTTCAATGTTTTATTTGGGGTTTTATGACCTCAATTACACCCAAAAAACCTGAACTTAAAACATTCAGTGGATTTTCTGTGGTCTGGGGTTTTCTGAATAATTAGGCTGAAAAGTAATCTGAGCTTGGCCCTTCGACAGTGAGGTCACTGTCGAATAATCCCGCCCACTCTCCTCCTCGCCCCTCCCCTCCCCTATCCTTTCCTTTGGGGGGGCGGAGCAGAGGCGATGATTGACAGGCAAAATCCCTCACCAGCGACACCCGCAGGCAAAGATTTATTTTTTCATTGCAGTTGAAAAGGCTTTAGAAATGTGAGAGAAAAACACCTGCCATGGATCACTGGAATGGAATTTTCACTTAATACTTTTTGTACACTTTTGAAGGACCAGGACAAAGACTTTGAATGTCGGTGTAAAAGTGAATGTCATTAAACCTTTAAAGGAATAGTTCACCCAAAAAGTTACTTTTTTTCTATCGATTAGACATTAGATTTTTTGTTTTAAAAACAAATGCAAGAATACAAGAACCGCTGGGGGCGAGCGGTCCGGTTTATGCTGCGTTCACACGGGCAGATACAAAGATACAAAGATACAAAGATACAAAGATACAAAGATACAAAGATACAAAGAAACAAAGATACAAAGATACAAAGATAAACAGCATATTTGTCGCTCTGTCGCTTTGTATCTGTGTTGCTCAACACGGTCGTTGACGTCATCAAGCTTCACCGCGTCATCGGAGCTACAGTTGTAGTTTTGTATCTTTGTATCTGGAAGTTGAACCTGCAGCGCAACTTGAATTTGTATCTTTGTATCTTTCGTAGCAGCTACAAACGTCGGATGTTACTTTGTATCTTTATGTGGCTCATTATGGTACCATTTATTTTACAATTGATGATAAAGTAGGGTATGCTGTAGGAGGGGGCGTGGCTACCTTGTGATGATTTTGATTGACAAGCTGCACAACCAATAGCATTAATTCCCAGTCACCCCAGCTCTGGTCCCAACCAAAAGCATGAATTTCCGGGTCCATTTTTTCAGACCGGATATAGAAATTGAATATCGCTGAAAAATAGGCTTCATTTACGGTCTGTAGAAACCAGGGGCGTGATGATGATGTCCATATATTTTTTACGGTCTATGCTCGCAACGCGACGCAGCGGCTTGTCGATCGACTATCTTCCCCACAATAACAGAAAACAGAGGGACTCTACTCCTCAACCAAATGGAGTTTAACCCATTGAGACCTGGGACGCATCTGTGTCACTTTTTCATTTGAGCTAAAAAAGCATTAATTTACACTTTAGCTATTCAAAAATAGCAGATCTACAAGCTCATAGCGCTGCACCGAGTGCCGCGCTACGAGCTTGTAGATCTGCTATTTTTGAAAAATCGTGAAAATGTGTGCAAATCTTTGAATATGTATTTTTTTAAAGCCAACATTTGTAACTCAAATCTTTGCTTCTGGGGGGCCCTGGAAAAAAAAAATTTGAGATGGGGGTCCGCGGCCAAATACATATCATTTTGGGGGTCCTTGACATGAAAAAGTTTGAGAACCACTGATATAGAAACATACGTTTTTCATAAAACTGTTAAGATTTAGAAGACATTTGTAGAATCGGCTTCAGGTCTTAATGGGTTTAAGTGGTTAATAATATGATGTACAAAAACTGTACATAATTATATACAGTGAGATTTTCTGGATGTTCCTTATTAGAATCTAAGGTAGTGGGAAACCCTAGCCTGTTTCTTCCTGCTACTCCCCCCCCCCCCCCCCCCGCTTCACCCCCCCCCCCTTCATTTTTCATACCCACCAAATTCATAACAAGCAAAAACAAAACTATATCAGCAGCAGCTGGTGACCGTTAAAGTCCCTCTGTGGGACCGTGATAGCTTTGGAGTGTGAAGGGGAGGAAGTTGTAAACAATTAATTATATATATATATACAAATAAAACGTGTAAATCACTTTAGTAAAAATCCAGGACAACTAAGTGGTGCGTGGTAAACGTGGTTTATGGGCAATTTGATTGGCCAGATGTGAGTGTAGGATATTATTAATATTGAAGTCTGGACAAATAATATATTTTTAGATATGGATGGAAACTATTGTGGAAACTATCTGTGGAAACTATCTGTGCAATTTTAAACTTTGGCTATTCAAAAATAGCAGATATACAAGCTCATAGCGCGTCACTTTGTGCTGTGCTATGAGCTGGTAGATCTGCTATTTTTTGGAAAATCGTGAAAATGTGTGCACATCTTTGAATGTATATATTATTTTAAAGTGAATATTTTTTACTCAAATGCTTGCTTCTGGGGGTCCTTGGAGCAAAAAACATTTTGAGATGAGGGTCTGCGGCCAAATACATTATCATTTTGGGGGTCCTTGACATGAAAAGGTTTGAGCACCACTGATATAGAAACATGTTTGAATATATATTTTTAAAAGCGAACATTTTTAACTTTCTGCTTTTGGGGGTCCCTGGCACAAAACATTTTCAGATGGGGGTCCGCGGCCAAATGTATATCAATTTAGGGGTCCTTGGCATGAAAATGGTTGAAAACCACTGAATTAGATAATTTGTTTTCCAACATTGGGCCCGGACCCGGGTTAGATTAGCCTGGCATTGGCCAGACTGATAAGGTGGATTCACTCTCACGTTCCTCCCCTGGTATCAGTCTGGACTTGGGCCCACAGGGAGCGAGTATGAGAAATCACAAAATGATTTTGATGCTTTTCACTGTTGTACTGGACAGCAGTTGAAACGCAGTCACTGATTGGTCGATCATTTTGTGATTTCTCATACTGTACTCCCTATGGGCCCAAGTCCAGACTGATACCGGAGAGGAACGTGAGAATGAATCCACGTTATCAGTCTGGCCATTACAATGCCAGGCAAGGGTTATAGAGAGACCCTTATGGCTCTCTAACTCTGAGAGTGTAACAAACGGACCCTTTACGGGTCCATTTGGTTGGCATTTGTACACTCTCAGAGTTAAATAAACGCTGAGGATTGTTAGTGTGTAGGTCCCAGAGATTAAAAAATACAAAAAAGTATTAAATGGGGGTCCGTGGCGTGGCCTAGTAATGCATATTAAACCGGGGGTCTATGAAATGTTAAAAAAAAAGAGAATCACTGATTTAGATCATGCTTGCAGCCGCTTCCTTTACTTATAGCAGGGGTCTTCAACAGGGGGTCCGGGACCCCTATAGGGGGTCCTGAGATACTGCAGGGGGGCCGGCAAATCTATCTTTGTGTAATAATAGGGAATTTATTTTATTTTTATTTTTTACATTAACCACTTGAACCCTCGCATCCCTATTCTGGGGGGGAACATTAGCCTGAAAATAGCAGATCTACAAGCTCAGCGTTGTGAGCTTGTAGATCGGTTTAGGTGTAGAGAGAGAAAAAAGAGCAGACCAAGTACAAAGTATTGAGGGTTTAAGTGGTTAAATGTCTGAAAACACACATTTAACATGAATCCAGTATGTAGTGGTGATGGGGGTCCCTGCTTCCTCTCTCTCTCTCTCTCTCTCTCTCTCTCTCTCTCTCTCTCTCCCTCTCTCTCTCAGCTAAGGGGTCCTTGGCCTGAAAAGCCTTGAAGACCCCTGACTGACTCATATAGTGATGTGATGGCTGCTTATGGTTTTACCCTGTGGTCTCTAGTCTGTGTTGTTGACAACATTTAAATCATAAATCTCATCATCACACTGCTAGGCAGGATGTCTGCTTTAAATGTGACAGGCTGTCTCCCTTCATTGAACTGATAAGGCAGTGGTGGAAAAAGTACTTCAATTCTTTACTTAAGTAAAAGTATCAATACTGCAATACAAAAATACTCTGTTACAAGTAAAAGTCCAGAATTCAAAATTTACTTGAGTAAAAGAACAAAAGTATTGGCATCAAAATGTATACTTAAAGTACCAAAAGTAAAAGTACTAAAGTATTTGAAAATAGCAGATCTACAAGCTCACAACGCGTCGCGATGCGACGCGTTGTGAGCTTGTAGATCGGCTATTTTCAAATAGCCTAGGTATAAAATAGGGCTGAAGTGGTTAATGTATGTTTCATAATATCATAATTTATATCTGAAAAGTAACTACTGTAGTAACTAATGTTTTCAAATAATTGTAGTGGAGTAAAAGTACAATATTTGCCTCTGAGATGTAGTGGAGTAGAAGTAAAAGTATTGGAAATTGGAAATACTCAAGTAAAGTACAAATACCTCAAAATTGTACTTAAGTAAATGTACTTAGTTACTTTCCACCACTGCTGATAAGGCAGTGGTTCTCAAACTTTTTCATGTCAAGGACCCTCAAAATGATATGTGTATTTGCCTGCGGACCCCAACATCTCAAAAATATTTTGTGCCAGGGAAAAAAAAAAATAGCAGATCTACAAGCTCATAGCGTGTCACAAAGTGACGCGCAATGAGCTTGTATATCTGCTGTTTTTGAATAGCCAAAGTATAAAGTATGGTTAAAGTGTTTAAAATGATTGTGACGCTATATAACTAATTTGGTTGAGGACCCCCTGGTGCCCCCCCCAAGGACCCCTAGGGGTCCCCGGACCCCACTTTGAGAACCAATGTGATAAGGGACACACTCTGTTCCTCACATATTTTTTGGGAATCGATCAATAACACACATCTTCAAACAGCTAACTTATACTAGACACTATATACTAATGTATACTACACACACACACACACACACACACACACACACACACACACACACACACACACACACACACACACACACACACACACACACACACACACACACAATTTGATGGCTGTATCGCACTCAACAATCAAATCAACATGTCGACCTTTAGTCCTGTATATATCGGCAGGGCCTAATCGACAACAATTAACAGCAACATCGATTTGAGGGAAAATCCTTTCCCACCACATGGTAAAGCTACATGTCCAGTATATATATGACAATAATAAAGGCTCATTTTCAACGCTCTACATTCAAATGATAATGTATAACAGAGCATTACAACACTGTAATAACAATATGGTTGCAGGTACTGTGATTGTGAGGCACATCACTGACACATTGCATCACACCCCGAAGCATGTGTTATAATAATAATAATAATAATAATAATAATAATAATAATAATAAGGGTAATAATAATAATAATAATAATAATAATAACACATGTACCTCGTCATGTGCAACATGTGAAACAGCGTTAATCTCAATAATACATGCAGAGCCTAATATAGGTCTATTATAGCAAACCAAATTTGGGCCACCAAATGGACCCTTACGAGTAACGAGTGTGCGAAACGGGTCCATTTGAGTGTCCATTCTCACACTCTCACAGTTAAATAAGCACTGATGAGTTTTACAGTGTAT
>NC_137611.1:8691090-8696090 GCF_963280865.1 Gymnoscopelus braueri
GTGTTGTTTTTGGGGCGTATTTTTTTTTGGCTGCGTTCTTCGGTGGGATGGGCCGTCGGGCCGTCGGGCCGGCGGGCCGGGGGGTGTCTGTCTGTTGTGAGCTGCACCTGTTCTACCCCCTCCCCTCCCCCCCCCCCCCCACCCACCCCCCACCGCCGTCTCTGAGTGTCGGAGCGACCACCTGCTCGCAGGGCTGCTCTCTCTGTATGTGTGTGTGTGTGTGTGTGTGTGTGTGTGTGTGTGTGTGTGTGTGTGTGTGTGTGTGTGTGTGTTGTGTGTGTGTGTGTGTGTGTGTGTGTGTGTGTGTGTGTGTGTGTGTTTGTGTGTGTGTGTGTGTGTGTGAGACTGACGTGTGCGTTTGTGTCTGTCTGTGTGTCTGTCTGTCTGTCTGTCTGTCTGTCTGTCTGTCTGTCTGTGTGTGTGTGTGTGTGTGTGTGTGTGTGTGTGTGTGTGTGTGTGTGCGTGCGTGTGTGTGTGTGTTTGTGTCTGTCTGTCTGTCTGTGTGGGCAGTTGGTGGGGACAAACAAGGGAGACCATTCACACCCGCTCCACACTGTCTGTCTCTCTCTCTCTCTCTCTCTCTCTCTCTCTCTCTCTCTCTCTCTCTCATTCAAAACATTCAAAAACAGCAAAAGTAGCAGATCTCAAGCTCGAGACTTGCCGCTTCGCGCCACTTTTCGAGCTTATAGATCTGCTGCTTTTGATGCTTTTGTGTGACACTGGAGTCTGATCAAGTATAGAGTATGAGTTTACAAAAAAAAACGGCAACGTTTTGCTTGAATCCCTGGACTCTCCCCTTCTCCCTCATCGCTCCTCCTCATGTTTCCCCATCATCTGTCTGTCTGTCTGTCTTTCTTTCCCTTCCTCTATCCTTCTGTCTGTCTGTCTGCCTTCCCTTCCTCTTCCTTCTGTCTGTGTTCGACCTTGTTTCCTGTTTTTATCCCCGTTTTGCCTGTATGTCAGATAGCTATCTGCAAACGCTTTATCTGCTCCATCCACCCCCCCCCCCCCCCCATCTGTCTGTTTCTGCCTGTCATTTGTCACCCTCCGTCCATTTTGCTCAGGGTTGCCAAAACCATCCAATTTAAAATACAGAATCTTAACCTCAGTAAAACTATGCCTAAACCTAACCTTATTCCTAAACGTAACCTCTGTAAAACTATGCCTAAACCTAACCTTATTCCTAAACGTAACCTCAGTAAAACTATGCCTAAACCTAACCTTATTCCTAAACGTAACCTCAGTAAAACTATGCCTAAACCTAACCTTATTCCTAAACGTAACCTCAGTAAAACTATGCCTAAACCTAACCTTATTCCTAAACGTAACCTCAGTAAAACTATGCCTAAACCTAACCTTATTCCTAAACGTAACCTCAGTAAAACTATGCCTAAACCTAACCTTATTCCTAAACGTAACCTCAGTAAAACTATGCCTAAACCTAACCTTATTCCTAAACGTAACCTCAGTAAAACTATGCCTAAACCTAACCATGTTAACCTTAACCTCAGTAAAACTATGCCTAAACTAACCTTGTTCCTAACCTTAACCTCAGTAAAACTATGCTTAACCTAAACGTATTCCTAACCTTAAAAGGAATAGTTCACCCAAAAAGTTACTTTTTTTCTATCGATTAAACATTAGATCTTTTGTTTTAAAAACAAATGCAAGAATACAAGAACCGCTGGGGGCGAGCGGTCCGGTTATGCTGCGTTCACACGGGCAGATACAAAGATACAAAGATACAAAGATACAAAGATACAAAGAAACAAAGATACACAGCATATTTGTCGCTCTGTCGCTTTGTATCTGTGTTGCTCAACGCGGTCGTTGATGTCATCAAGCTTCACTGCGTCATCAGAGCTACAGTTGTAGTTTTGTATCTTTGTATCTGGAAGTTGAACCTGCAGCGCAACTTGAATTTGTATCTTTGTATCTTTCGTAGCAGCTACAAACGTCGGATGTTACTTTGTATCTTTATGTGGCTCATTATGGTATCATTTATTTTACAATTGATGATAAAGTAGGGTATGCTGTAGGAGGGGGCGTGGCTACCTTGTGATGATTTTTGATTGACAAGCTGCACAACCAATAGCATTAATTCCCACCCACCAGCTCTGGTCCCAACCAAAACCATGAATTTCCGGGTCCATTTTTTCAGACGGATATAGAAAGTAATATCGCTGAAAAATAGGCTTCATTTACGGTCTGTAGAAACCAGGGGCGTGATGATGATGTCCATATTTGTTTACGGTCTATGCTCACAACACGATGCAGCGGCTTGTCGATCGACTATCTTCCCCACAATAACAGAAAACAGAAAGGGCACTAGAGGGACTCACTCAACCAAATGGGTTTAAGTGGTTAATAATATGATGTACAAAAACGGCAGTGGTGGAAAAATTACTCAAATTCTTTACTTAAGTAAAAGTACCAATACTGCAATGTAGGAAGTATACTCTGTTACAAGTAAAAGTCCAGAATTCAAAATTTACTTGAGTAAAAGTACAAAAGTATTGGCATCAAAATGTAGGCCTTAAAGTACCAAAAGTAAAAGTACTAACATATTTGAAAATAGCCTAGGTATAAAATAGGGCTACAGTTGTTAATGTATGTTTCATAATATCGTAATTTACATTTGAAAAGTAACTAGTAACTAAAGTTGTCAAATAATTGTAGTGGAGTAAAAGTACCATATTTGCCTCTGAGATGTAGTGAAGTAGAAGTAAAAGAATTGGAAATTGGAAATACTCAAGTAAAGTACAAATACCTCAAAATTGTACTTAAGTACAGTACTTAAGTACATGTACTTAGTTACTTTCCACCACTGGGTTTAAGTGGTGAATAATATGATGTACAAAAACGGTACACAATTATATACAGTAAGATTTTCTGGATGTTCTTATTAGAATCACAGGTAGTGGGAACCCCTAGCCTGTTTCTTCCTGCTACTCCCCCCCCCCCCTTCATTTTTCTTACCCACCAAATTCATAACAAGCCAAAACAAAACTATATCAGCAGCAGCTGGCGACCGTTAAAGTCCCTCTGTGGACCGTGATAGCTTTGGAGTGTGAAGGGGAGAGGAAGTTGTAAACAATTATTATATATATATATATACAAATAAAACGTGTAAATCACTTTAGTAAAAATCCAGGACAACTAAGTGGTGCGTGGTAAACGTGGTTTACGGGCCAATTTGATTGGCCAGATGTGAGTGTAGGATATTATTAATATTGGACTCTGGACAAATAATATATTTTAGATACATAGGACCACAATGGAAACTATTGTGGAAACTATCTGTGGAAACTATCTGTGTAATTTTATACTTTGGCTATTCAAAAATAGCAGATATACAAGCTCATAGTGCGGCACCGAGTGCCGCGCTATGAGCTTGTAGATCTGCTATTTTTGAAAAAATCTTGAAAATGTTTGAATATATATTTTAAAAGCGAACATTTTTAACTTTCTGCTTTTGGGGGTCCTGGCACAAAACATATTCAGATGGGGGTCCGCGGCCAAATATATATCAATTTAGGGGTCCTTGGCATGAAAATGGTTGAAGACCACTGAATTAGATCATTTGTTTTCCCTACGATGATGTCCATATTTGTTTACGGTCTATGCTCACAACACGATGCAGCGGCTTGTCGATCGACTATCTTCCCCACAATAACAGAAAACAGAAAGGGCACTAGAGGGACTCCACTCAACCAAATGGGGTTTAAGTGGTTAATAATATGATGTACAAAAACAGCAGTGGTGGAAAAATTACTCAAATTCTTCAGATGGGGGTCCGCGGCCAAATATATATCAATTTAGGGGTCCTTGGCATGAAAATGGTTGAAGACCACTGAATTAGATCATTTGTTTTCCCTACATTGGGCCCGGACCCGGGTTTAGATTAGCCTGGCATTGGCCAGACTGATAAGGTGGATTCACTCTCACGTTCCTCCCCCGGTATCAGTCTGGACTTGGGCCCACAGGGAGCGAGTATGAGAAATCAGAGAATGATTTTGATGCTTTTCACTGTTGTACTGGACAGCAGTTGAAACGCAGTCACTGATTGGTCGATCATTTTGTGATTTCTCATACTGTATACTATAAGTCCAGACTGATACCGGGGAGGAACGTGAGAGTAAATCCACGTTATCTCTAACCCAATACCAGGCAAGGGTTAGAGAGACCCACCCTTAAGGGTCTCTAAACTCTGAGAGTGTAACAAATGGACCCTTCACGAGTCCATTTGGTTGGCATTTGTACACTCTCAGAGTTATAGATAAACGCTGAGGATTGTTAGTGTGTAGGTCCCAGAGATAAAAAAAATGGGGGTCCGTGGCGTGGTTTAGTAATGCATATTAAACCGGGGGTCTGTGAAATGTAAAAATGTTGAGGATCATTGATTTAGAGCTTTACTTATAGCAGGGGTCTTCAACAGGGGGTCCGGGACCCCTTAGGGGGTCCTCAGAGATACTGCAGGGGGGCCGGCAAATCTTTGTGTAATAGGGAATTTATTTTATTTTTATTTTTACATTAACCACTTGAACCCTCGCATCCCATATTCTGGGGGGAACATTAGCCTGAAAATAGAAGATCTACAAGCTCACAACGCGTCGCCCTGCGACGCGTTGTGAGCTTGTAGATCTGCTATTTTAGGCGAAGAGGTTTAGATGTTGAGAGAGAAAAAAGATCTGACCAAGTACCGAGCCAAAGTTCAAGTTTACAAAGTATTGAGGGTTTAAGTGGTTAAATGTCTGAAAACACACATTTAACATGACTCCATATATTGAAGTGGTTGGTGATGGGGGTCCCTGCTTCCTCTCTCTCTCTTTCTCTCTCTCTCCCCTCTCTCTCTCAGCTAAGGGGTCCTTGGCCTGAAAAGCCTTGAAGACCCCTGACTGACTTATATAGTGATGTGATGGCTGCTTATGGTTTTGCCCTGTGGTCTATAGTCTGTGTTGTTGACAACATTTAAATCATAAATCTCATCATCACACTGC
>NC_137611.1:8701090-8736702 GCF_963280865.1 Gymnoscopelus braueri
ATTACTATAACAATAACCCGTCAGTCACCAGCAGCTCAGCTCAATTTACTTTGTCAATATGTCGTTATTTGGTTATTATTTAGGGTTAATATTTGGACATTAAAAAACACCACACTGTCTTGTAAACAATCTGAGATTATCATTATCTACTGGCTTAAAATAAAATAAAAGAGGGAATAAAATACAAATCAAATGTAAATATCTTAAATCGCCAAACAATACAACAATATCACCTCAGGAATAACAACAAAGGATGTCAAAATGAAATGATGATGTTGTTGTTGTTGTTGATGTTGTCCAATTAATAGGCTTATAACGGTGACCATTAATGTCTGTATTATTCTATATTAGTTATATAGCTATTATTTACATTGGTTTATTTGTTGGTTTGGTTGAAGACAATAATGTGTATATTTATGAACTACAGCTGACCGTTGAAGGTTGTAATAATTCAATGTGATCCTGCTGCTTATATTAGCGCAGCTAGCTCGGTGTGTGTGTGTGTGTGTGTGTGTGTGTGTGTGTGTGTGTGTGTGTGTGTGAGAGAGAGAGATGGGGGCGGAGTGGGTAGGGTACCAGTCCAGACCCCCCATCCCCCCCCCCCATACCATATCATCCATGTCCCACAGACATCAGTGGATGATGTGAGTCACCAGCACAGAGTGATGATGAGGTGTCATCTAGCAGCCTGGATGTAAACATCACTCACTCATCATCGGCATTCTTTCTGATCTCAGTTCCCTTTGTCTTCCGTACACACACACACACACACACACACACACACACACACACACACAGAGTCAGTCAGTCGGCCATTGCCTCTGGGCTTGTTACTGAGGCCTTCAGTAGTATCACACTTCAAAAGGAAGGGAAATATTGACTGAATTGATTGATTGATTGAGGGACACAAATACCCTAGGCCAGGGGTCTTCAACGTTTTTTGGCCCAAGGACCCCTTAGCTGAGAGAGAGATGAAGCAGGGACCCCCCCACTACATATTGTATAACATTGTGTTGCAGATTTCATAGATTTCTTAGACAGTTTCATAGACTTTGACAGCACTGTCATCAGTGTATGTTGGATTAATGAGTATTTTCAGACATTTAACCACTTGAACCGTCAATACTTCTTCCCTCTAGAGGTCTTCTTTTTTTCCCTCTACACCAAACCTCTTTGCCCAAAATAGCAGATCTACAAGCTCACAACGCCTCGCAGCGCGAGGCGTTGTGAGCTTGTAGATCTACTATTTTTGGCTAATGTTCCACTCAGAATTGGGATGCTAGGGTTCAAGTGGTTAATGTAAAAAACATGATCCTATCTCACAAGAATTTGGCGCCCCCCCTGTAGTAACTCTGAGGACCCCCTGTTGAAGACCACTGCCCCTAGGCTGATTGTGTTGTTTGTATTCCACTTCAGGTGAAAAAACTACAGCAGATTAAAACCATGGCTGACTAGTAGTAAACAACAACACAGCTGCACCAAACTAATTAACAATGAGTGTGTTAGATTTTCATAGGTGTGTCCAGAGCCAAGGGCCAACGTGCAAACATGATACTGATGATAGACAGTATTGACACACCTAAAAAAAAACACACACACCCATTATTAAATTGATTAGCTGCAACTGTGTTGTTTACATCACTGTGTATGTACCATGAGGTCAGTGTTTGTTTTAACATCAGCCTAGGATGTTGTGCCCCTTTTATGTGCAAGCATAGCCAGTGGTTCTCAAACATTTTCATATCAAGGACCCCCAAATTAATATGTATTTGGCCGCGAATCCCCCCCATCTGAAAAGATTTTACGTACAAGAATGTTGGATATTGACCGATGCTTAGACAAGACCACTGGTTCTCACAGTGGGGGGTGCCCAGCTAAATGTTTCCAAAAAATATTCCACATTTGGTTTTGCAAATAGCAGATCTACAAGCTGTAAGCTTGCCCGTGTATAAGGGTGGTATTTAGCCGAGAACCCCCTGGAACCCCATCAAGCACTGAGCAGAGCAACATAACGGTGGACTGTAGGTCAATAAAAGGCTGTGTGTTCTACATAGACTGTAAATCCTTATTTAGTTATTTGAGGTGTTTTGGTCTTGTGTGTGATGTGATGTAGTCCAGCGGTTCTCGAACATTTTCTGTCTCATTTCTGAGTCAAATGCCCCCAAATTGATGCTAGTTACTGCAGTAGGCGGCGGACTCCCATTTGAAAAGATTTAGTGCCAGGGACCCCTATCATTTAGTTCATACATGGGGAACTGGCGGCCCGGGGGCCACATGCGGCCCCCACATATCAACCTACTGCTACTTTTGTGTGAGATAGAATGGCAAAAAAAGTTAAAATACGGAGAGGCAGTATAGATGCAATGTGGCCCTCTGGAGTGAGTGTGGAAATATAGTGGCCCTCTCCATCATCAAAGTTGCCCACCCCTTAGTTGTTAGATTTAGTGCGTAATTTTAAAACTGCCTAAATGTCTACATTGTACTGTAATGTCAGCCTTTTGCACCTTTAATATCCCTGAATAGTCATGCTTTAGTCACACAGTGTATTACAGTGACATGATAGTGAAATTAAACTGTTGCTAATGTTGCTGATGTGGTCAGGTTAGGTGACAGCACTGGAGAATATTGACTCAGCTGTGTGCCTCAGTTGTGTCAACATTAGAGTTGTTTACGATACACCGATACCAGTATCGCAAAAAAGCTGCCGATACTGCCTAAAATGCAGGTATCGGCGACTTTGTCAGTCTATGCCATTCTGATATGTTATTTACAGTCATCAATTATTTAGTATTTTGAATGCTTCAGTTGATGTTGCACTACTGTTTTATAGTCTTGCTTTACTATTAACATGATTGTTTTACTGACTTCTAAGCTGCTAAGACACAGCTCTTTTAGACATAGCTTCCACCAAGACTACATCTGTGAGACTGGATCTTAAAGACTTTAAACCAGTTCTAAACTCCTACCAGGAGAGAGATCACTGTAGTGGTGGGAAAAAAAGTTCATTTCAGTGAACGAACAATTACTTTCACGTTCACGGCAATGATTCGTTCACTTCAAATGATTCGTTCACGTTCTCGTTCAGTAGCGCTATTTTCAAGCGTTCAAAATTTACTTGAGTAAAAGCACAAAAGTATTGGCATCAAATTATACTTAAAGTACCAAAAGTAAAAGTGTTAACATATTTGAAAATAGCCGATCTACAAGCTCACAACGCGTCGCAGCTTGTAGATCTGCTATTTGAAAATAGCCTAGGTGTAAAATAGGGCTAAAGTGGTTAATGTATGTTTTATAATGTGTGTAAAACCCCACCGCGGGAGCGTTTATTTTTTACGTTGCGCGTGAACGGAACAGTTTCAGAAAGTGAACGAGCTCGTCCTTGGTGTTGCCAGATTCCGTGAGAGAAACAAGCAACCAGCTCCATGTCAAGCTTTGACCGTTCACCAGCACTATATTATACGGTACTGGGATGGCACTGCTGTTTTCTGACATAAGGAAGGCTTTATATGCTGCTTGCGGGCATTCTTGTGTTTTCACACGTCTGTTAGGGGACTAGGGAACCGCAGCACTGTCTGCTACTCTACTGCAGTGGTGTAAAGTAACTAAGTACATTTACTTAAGTACTGTACTTAAGTAAAATGTTGAGGTATTTGTACTTTACTTGAGTATTTCCAATTTCCAATACTTTTACTTCTACTCCACTACATCTCAGAGGCAAATATTGTACTTTTACTCCACTACAATTATTTGGAAACTTTAGTTACTAGTTACTTTTCAGATATAAATTATTAAATTATAAAACATACATTTGCCAATTTAGCCCTATTTTATACCTAGGCTATTTGAAAATAGCCGATCTACAAGCTCACAACGCGTCGCATCGCGACGCGTTGTGAGCTTGTAGATCTGCTATTTTCAAATATTTAGTACTTTTACTTTTGATACTTTAAGTACATTTTGATGCCAATACTTTTGTACTTTTACTCAAGTACATTTTGAATTCTGGAGTTTTACTTGTAACAGAGTATTTTTATATCGCAGTATTGGTACTTTTACTTAAGTAAAGAATTTGAGTACTTTTTCCACCACTGCTCTACTGCTTACATCCTCTTTATCTTTGTGTGTGTGTGTGTGCGCGTGTGTGTGTCCTCTCTAGTCGAAGATGAACGGTCTGTCCATCCGAGAGCTGTGCTGCCTCTTCTGCTGCCCGCCGTGCCCCAGCCGCATCGCGGCCAAGCTGGCCTTCCTCCCTCCGGAGCCCACCTACTCCCTGGTGCCCGACACGGACGCTGCTGGCGCCGGAGGGACCGGGACGACCGGAGCCGCCGCCACCACCACCACCACCACCTCCTCCTCCTCCACCAACACCAACACCACCACCGGGGGCAGCACCACCACCACCAGCTCCGGGGCCAGTGTGCCCGGCGCTCTGGGAGCCCCGGGGCTGCGCTCCCGGTTGGGTGGTGGAGGAGCAGCAGCAGCAGGAGCTGGTGGTGGTAGCGGAGCTGGAGCTGCAGGAGACAGGGGAGGAGGAGGAGGAGGAGGAGGTGGTGGTACGGGTGTGCCGGAGGGAGGCCGGTGGAAGCTGCACCTGACGGAGAGGGCGGAGTTCCAGTACTCCCAGAGGGAGCTGGACCAGACCGACGTGTTCCTGACCCGGTCCAGCCGGGGGAACCGGGTGGGCTGCATGTACATCCGCTGTGCCCCCAACGCCAGGTGAGACGCACTGCCAAGACCCTAATATAACACATGAACTGTTATCCTACAACCCGGTCTCACACAACTTAGTATACGTTGCACGGAGTGTCATTCCGTGCATAGACAACTGGAAAATCCGTGCATAGCCGCTAGGGCTGGTGAATTAATATTCGAATATCGAATATTCCTCGAATATGGGGAAAATATGTATATTCGAATATGAAAATTAATATTCGAATATTTTAAAAATATATATATTATTTGACAGGGACAATACAAAAAAAAATTGTTTTGTTTTTTTTGGATCCGAGCACTCGATACATTGTTTTTTGTTTCTGTCAATTATTTCTTTCATTTAAATTTATATATTTTTTTATAATAATAATAATAATATTCGAATATATTCGAATATCTGCCGATTTTTTTTTATTTTAAATTTTTATCCCGCGATTTTTGTAACCCATTTTTGTCACCCGGTGCCAATTTCCTAAGTGATCCTGGGCGCTACACCAGCCCTACACCAGCCCTACACCAGTCCCCCACAGTAGGGAGGCCAGGGCCGAGCTCATGCTTCCTTCAGGCATGAGAGCCAACTGACCTTCTTGTCACCTGACAGGGGGGAGTTTCCCTGGTTGGACGTAGCGCGTGGAAGGAACACGTTATTCCAACCAGTTCCCTTCCCCTCCATCAGGCGCCCCGGCTGTCATGGGGGAGGCGGTATAGCGACCAGGATTACTACATGTTTTTGTGAGGGTATTAACTACCCTAGGAGACACGGGGAGAACATGCAAACTCCACACAGAGTAGGCCCTTTCGCCAACCCCACCTAGGGTATGGACGCTGATGACGCGGAGGAGAAGACACGCCCCCAGCGCCCACAGCGTCCCCGGCGGGAATCGAACCCAGGACCTTCTAGCTGTGAGGCGACAGCGCTACCGAATGCGCCACCGTGCCTCCCTATATCTGCCGATTTTTAAGACAAATATTCGAATATCATTTCTGAGGAAAGTTGACAGCCCTACTAGCCGCCTCGCATCTACCCCATTGACTGAACCATTTCGGAGGCGCACAGTCTCAAGCGAACTGGAGCCACGTGAGGGACCACCGAGTGAGCTAAAGCAAACGAGTTGCCGTCCCCGAACGTTGCGACGTTCGCGTGAGCCTACTCAGTGCCGTTTGAGTTATGTACCGATAGGCACAGAATGGTACATTTTGTTGTGGGGACTGCTCTGCTTCCGGGGTGCAACCGGTTACGCCCACCGTGGGACTCGCCGTACATATACACGGATTTTCGGGTTTTCTAGGCGACTATGCACGGAATGACTGGGTCCGTGCAATGTATACTAAATTGTGTGAGATCAGGCTGTAGCCTACCAACCAAGGCCCTAATGGCACCTTAACACATGAAATATTAAACTATCCAAAACTAAAAAATATCCATGAATTCAAGTCTCCATGTGGTGAATCGATAGAATCTTTTTTTTTTTTTAACTATCTCTATAACTCCTGACTAGGCCTGTCCCCGACTAAGGATTTGTTTAGTCGACTCTAATTGGCGACTAATTGCCAATAGTCGACTGGCAGTCGACTAATAAAAAATGGGGGCCAAAATACATTTTATTTCAAAGGGCCAAGTCTACACAGTTTGTTTTGTCTCCAGCAGAGTTTCTAGTGTCTCTATCTCTCTCTGGAAGAGGTTGCACATGAACTCTGCAGCCGCACTGAGGCGCTCCAACACAAACAATACCAATACAAAGACGAGGAATAAGAAGAATAAAGTGGAAGTTACGTGTGGTTGCAGGTGTAGACTTGGCCAAAAAACAATTTAAAACATTTTTGGCCCTTAAAAAAAAAAAAAAAAAAAAATATTTTTCGACTAGAGTCGACTAAGAGACACTTAGTCGACTCGGACCCCCCGCGACTAACCAGTCGACTAGTCGACTTAGTCGAGGTCAGGCCTACTCCTGACCCATTAACCTACAAACCAGCTCAGTGGCCTTGTGGTTAGAGTGTCTGCCCTGAGATTAGGAGGTCAGGGTTCAATCCCTGGCTGAGTCATTCCAAAGAATATAATAATAATAGGACCCAATGCCTCCCTGCTTGGCACTCAGCATCAAGGGTTGGATTGGGGGGGGGTAAGTCCCTGTGACATACTAGCGTCATGTCCAGGGGGTGTATTTGTACACCAAGCTGCCTCACACTACAGAAACAGAAGATAGGCTCCTGCTCCTAAGGGCCACATGGCTCGGGAACCGTTGGTTCTCGAGGCTACTTTACTTACAACCAAGCCCCCACCAGCACCATAACACATTAACTATTAGCGCTCACTTCCACTGTTTGTTTGCGTGACCTGGCTTGGCCTTGATGATCTTAATGCTCCACTCCTGCTTGGAAGAGGTTTTGCACGGGGTAAACATTCTTGTGCCGTCATGTATTTCCCAGAATATATTTGATCGATACCGCTCCATCCACAGTCCTATAAATAAATGCTATGTTACTTAACACCGTTGTGCACTGACGGACGTCAATGTCAACATTTTGTTCATAATTATGTTATGATGATGACTTCCAATCTGAAGTATAATCTCCCAACAGCTGGCATTTTTGGAGATTTTAGCACCAGGTGAAATTGGCTATATTTATTGATACTGTCCGGATTAAACCATGTTACCACACAGGCTCCAGTATTACTATAAAACTAGAGGTATAATGTTACAAGATAATTTATCTGGATGCTGCAGAAATGTACACCACTTGTAGCGATGAGACATCGGAGGGATTGACATTTGATCTTTTATCACAAAAAAACGAAACACTTGAATTTACATTATCTGGACAATTATGATATTAAGAGTCCCTTCTGAGCTGTGGGCTCATTCTCACACCTCTACCAGCCAGTCTAAAAGACAGAATAAAGTTAACATCCTGACATTGTTGCACTTTGGTTTAGCCCGTCTCAATCAATAAGTGCATCTAGTTAACCATCAACATACGTACAATAAACTTGAAGCCTGAGCTCCTCTTTGACCCTATAGTCTTGTGAGCCAGACGGGATAGTTGTCTGGCTAAGTGAGACTAGTTTGACCTCCTCCTGACCTCCCCTTCTTCCAGGTTCACGGTGCTGTTCTCCCACGGCAACGCGGTGGACCTGGGTCAGATGAGCAGCTTCTACATCGGCCTGGGAACGCGCATCAACTGTAACATCTTCTCCTACGACTACTCGGGCTACGGCGTGAGCACGGGAAAGCCCTCCGAGAAGAACCTCTATGCAGACATAGACGCTGCGTGGCACGCCCTGCGCTCTAGGTGAGCAGGACCCCCCAAACCCCATTACCTGATGAAATGTGCATACCTGCCAACCTGCGCGCATTTTGCGTACAAACTATGCAATTCTAGGTCTCAGTACGCTGGTACAAAATTCCCAATGACAACTATGCAATTTCGGGGGATGGGCGCGTTATCTACAGTATTGCCATGGCAACACTACTTTTCAAGTATTGCTGGCAATACTCTTTTTCCCCTGACCAAATGGCAAGTTATTATAACATCACCTCCATTAGTGTAAGACATGCAATGTACTACATTTCTGGTGTGAAATTTCTATAACATAACTGTAAAGGGTCCCCCCAAAAAGTTGTGTGGGACCCCCCAGAAAATTTGTGATGGTACTCAACAGAAAATCCCAAGGTTGGCAGGTCTGAAGGTGGCTTCTCTTTCTCTCTATCTCTGTCTCGAGACTGTAGCTGTTGTGTAAGGTTTAGCGCACAATACATTTTAAGTGCCTTTTACTCTTTGTTTGGAATTGTTGACAATAACGTTGAACCATGAACCTCTGTCTTCTCTCTCTCTCTCTCTCTCTCTCTCTCTCTGTCTGTGTCTGTCTGTCTGTCTGTCTGTCTGTCTGTTTCTATCTGTCTGTCTATCTGTCTGTCTATCTGTGTCTCTATATATATGTCTGTCTATCTGTGTCTCTATATATATGTCTGTTTCTGTTTCTCTATATATATGTCTGTCTGTTTCTGTTTCTCTGTTTCTATGTGTCTATATATGTCTTTCTCTGTTTCTATCTGTGTCTGTCTCTATCTGTGTCTGTCTCTATCTGTGTCTCTATATCTGTCTGCCTATCTGTTTCTATGTGTGTCTCTATCTGTGTCTATATATGTCTGCTGTCTGTTTCTCTGTCTGTGTCTCTCTGTCACTTTCTCTGTTTCATGTGTTTTCTGTGGTTTCAAAGCTCAGTCACTAAGGTTTTGTGTGTGTGTGTGTGTGTGTGTGTGTGTGTGTGTGTGTGTGTGTGTGTGTGTGTGTGTGTGTGTTCCAGATACGGCATCAGCCCAGAGAACATCATCCTGTACGGGCAGAGCATCGGCACGGTGCCCACGGTAGACCTGGCGTCGCGGTTCGAGTGTGCTGCTGTGGTCCTCCACTCACCTCTGACCTCTGGGATGAGAGTGGCCTTCCCTGACACTAAGAAGACATACTGCTTTGACGCCTTCCCCAAGTAAGACACACGCACACACACACACACACACACAGCATATACATAGAAGCCAGCATGTCTTCTATGGATGCAATATTGCGCAGCGAAAATACATATTTAAGAAGAGCTTGTAGATGCATTTTCGGTTATTATTGTAAGTTTTGAGCATTTGAAGTGGTCAGTGGTCTGACAATGTAAACAACGGCACGAGCATTCTGCATACATGCACGTATGCGCGTGGCTATATATATGGAAAGCTCACTCCTCAGTTCTTCACTCGACGTGCAGATTTCTGAACGAACCTGACCACTGAATGTACCGCTATTGTCGAAGGCTGCTATCTTGTGTTAAACACACAAACATTTTAACACACTTTTAAATTGAGTGACTGTCTGTAGGCTATTTACTACATGTAATCACGGGTAACGGGGCAGACAAACGGGTCCATTATTTGAGTCTGGTTTGTATTTTGATATAATCACGGGGTGACGGATCGGTCTACGGATCTGATTATTAATAGCAGATCTACAAACTCAGAGTCTAGTTTAGGGATGAGTCCCACTGTTCAAATACTCGAATAGTCGTTTCTAAGATAAAAATGTAATATTAAAAAATTATAAAAAAAAAAAAAATAGAAAAATTAGTTCTGTTGCAAAGGCTATGTTGTTTATTTCACCACGTCTTATAGTTAGTTAGTTTAGTTACAATAATGTAAAAGATGTACATGCTACTGTCTTTTTTCTGAAAATAAGTTTATAGGCCAATGCAATGCTGTTATTGTAACCTATGAGTCATTTGATGAAAATCCCCAGAATAATTTCACCCAAACAAATCCCAGTAAAATAAATAAATAAATAGATTTTTTTTTTCACAAAAAAATGAAAAAGGGGCATGGTCGAATATTCGAATAGTCGGTAAGAATAGAATTATAGTAATCGATTTTCATTTTGGTCACTTTTACACATCCCTAGTCTAGTTACTAGTCAGTAACAGTCCCAGGGGACTCTGACATCAGTCGTCTATGACACCAGTCGTCTATGACTTGTCCATGACGTATGACTCCAGATCTGTTGAAATATAAGTCATAATTATTTCAAAAAGTTAGAAAAACATTATGTGAAAAGCAATTGTGTACAAAAGAAATGTGGCATTGATTGGTCCAGCAATTTTGCTCGAGTTTACATCCAGACACACACAGACAGACCCTCTTATAGACAGCTAGACTTCTGCAGAGCCATGCTGTGGCTGAAACATTTGCAGGGGGCTGGCAGGAAGGAAGCCATTTTGCAATACATGCAATGCAAATGTGCAAATACAGTTGTTCCCACTCTATTCTAATCTGTACGGAGCCTTTAATTCCTTTCACAAAACGTGTGCTATAGCACTAAATTAGCATAGGTCTGTTACACAGATAATCCCACCTTAAATACGCTGGCTAAATTCTAGAATTGTGATGACTGGCCATCGCCCCGTCTCTGTCCGTGAGTCACAAACAACATCCAGTTCTTTTTCTCCCTTTTGTCCAGGTCAGCAACTCTGGTCCAAATAGCAACTTATTTTTTTTGTGTGGTCTTGTTTCATCGGACGCATGCAGAATCATTTCACAGATGAAATTGTCTTACATTCCATCCTACGTTTAACTTGCTATACAACCCACTAATTGAACGGCTTCCTTCCTTCCTGTGTGTCTTCCAGCATAGAGAAGGTGTCGAAGATCCCCTCCCCGGTGCTGATCATCCACGGTACGGAGGACGAGGTCATCGACTTCTCCCACGGCCTGGCGCTGTTCGAGCGCTGTCCCAAGGCCGTGGAGCCCCTCTGGGTGGAGGGGGCGGGCCACAACGACATCGAGCTCTACAGCCAGTACCTGGAGAGGCTACGGCGCTTCATCAACCAGGACCTGGCTGCCCAACACACCTGAAAAAAAAACAACAACAACAAAAAAAAACAACCCCACCTCTGTATGGGTGGAAATGATGGCTCTTTCCGACTACCAAGAACTTTAAAGCGAAACCACCGTCGTGCCATGAAAACATATTTCATAAGAGGCTATACGGCTCCTTTTCAGATTACGGTTCTCCAGAACCTTAATTATTTGGGGACCTTTTTGCTCAGGAGGTGGTGGTACTAACTATATAACCCTGTGTTCTTCTGGGTAAACCCAGAACTCACAACTTATTATTTCCAAGATGTTTCCCGAAGGAAAAAAAAAAGAAATTGCGGAAAATATCGGATCTACAAGCTCGCAACGTGTTGCAGCGAGACACGTTGTTGAGCTTGTATTTGTTTTTGCTTTTTTTATGAGTTTTTTTTTTTTTTTTGCAGGGGGTGGTTCTTGTGATAATATAAACGTAAACGATAAAAATCTTCATAGGACATCACACAGGTTCTGGGTTAACCCTTCGTAGTCGAAAAGAGCCGCGTGTATGTGTGTGCGTGTGTCCGTGTGTGCGGGTGAGCGTTTGTGTGCGTTTATGTACATGTTTTGAGTGTTTTATCCATATCTCCATGGAACAAACAGGTGTGTGTGTGTGTGTGTGTGTGTGTGTGTGTGTGTGTGTGTATGTTTACGCACGTATGAGTTGTGAATATTTAGAAATGAAGGACTTTTCCTGATAAAGACATTTTTTATCAGACCTCTGAACAAACTGCATGTGGAGGAGGGACTCTTATGGAGACTTATCGAAACTAAAAAAGAAGAAAAATCTGTTTTTCTTTTCGTTTATTTTTTCTTTCTTTGTGCGTACGTGCATGAGTGTGTGTGTGTGTTTGGAGAATACCTCCACGGCTTGACCAGTCCCCCCAACCTCCCCCCTTCCCCCCCCCCAGAGGAAATTCCACTGGTCAAGCATGTGACCCCCCACCCCACCACCACCCCCCCCCCCAAACTCCTGGTCTAAGGCTGGTAGTGATGTCTCTCTTGACTGCCAGGGTCATTTCCAAGCTACAGCCCCATTTACTACTTTGTTTTTTTTTTACAATGGCGTCGTGATGGCGCCTGTGTGCGCTGATGCGTAAATAAAGCGTAACACTAACCACACCCTGTATCTGTGAGAGGGTCTGCGGGCCGTCTGTGATCTCCTTCACTGTGAGTTAAAGGTGCAGTAAGTGATATTTCTTTTGGGTTAAATTAAGTGTTAAAATAGCTCTATATTTTGGTAGTAAACAGAAAATACATGGTCCAAGTCGGGATACAATTTTGACACACTGAGATCTTTTATCTCTCTCCTGATTCGCTGAAATTGGTGTCCCACCTGATAATGTATTTTCAGTTTTTTATTAAAGAGCTGGAGAGACGGGGAGAGACCCCTGTTACTGAACACTATGGAAATGTTAAACATTTTTGTATTCAGGATATACTTTTTTGTTTTAACCAAAAGAATATCACTTACCCCACCTTTTTTTTTAAAGTGAAAGTACAAGGACTAGTCGGTGATGCTAAGCCGGCCCGTGCGGTTGGTGGTGCTGCCGCCGTGGGGGCCGTCATCATGTCCTCTTGTTCCCATAGCGACCGTGGTTTCGGTCCACGTGCGCCGTTAGCTTGGGCCTGCGCTGTAGCCAAATGCCCTTTTTTATTGTCCGCTGAGCTGAAGAAGAGAGCCACGGGGAGACATTTCACTTAACTTGCTCCATCTAGCTCTCGGCGTTAAGGCCCGATATCCAGTCCTGTTTCCCCCCCAAAAGAACGAATATCTGGCGGAAACATCACCGTGGCTGGAATGGAACCAGGCCTCTGAGAGCCGTTTGGAACATTATTATCCGCCAGGGGTTTTCTTGGCAGTTAATTGAATCGCTTCATGAGTAGACCTTTTTTCATGGCCGCCATATTGACAAAAATACTTAGTGTAACGTTACTTCCTTCACAGGTGTTAGCAATGATACTGATAAAAGGCCAAAATCATCCCCTTTCCGAACTATGATTGGGGTTGAGCCAGGACATCTGGAGGTGCACGGGGTTCCGAGGAAAAGGTTCTGAGACCACCTTTTTCCGAAGCTCGGAATGGCGTCAGTTTGTAGTTCTATCACCTACCCCTTTTCTGAAGAAAGGTTTGGACGTGGGAAGTATGTATTGCACTTGAGGCTCTGCTCCATTCTGGACAAACAAAGAGTTTAGGGTGCTGCTGTCGTGCATGTTGTCGGCTCACTGGAAAGACTCTGCTACACTAAAATGGAACAGAGTCTTCATGAATACGATTAGTAACGTTGCACTGCTAATTTATGTCGATACGGTTGCCATGAAAATGGCCCGTTGCAGCTTCTTCCGTTTGTTTTCTTTTAGCCAGATAACGGTGGTTGGCACGATAATATCACACTACGCTACTTTTTACGAGTCACATCTTTTGTTCTTAACGGAAGGCTACAGCCTAGCCTAGTCATTGTTTACCGATTAATGAAGTACAAAAAAAAGAGAGGGTGGAACGGGTGGCACCAGCTTGATGGTAGCAGATGTAGTTTAGAACCGAAATGCGTCTTTTTTTTTTTTTGGTTTTGTTTTTGTTAAATGTGAATGAAGGCCACGTACAACAGCAGAGAGGAGGAGGATAAGGTTTGAGTGTTGCGCTCTGGTCTCTGCTGGTTGAACGGGCCTGTTTTTAGAGTGTGGAGGCTTGTAGAACCGGCTGTAGTGAAGGTGGTACTCTGTTATATATGTTCAGCAGACCAAACTGATGAAGTTTTGTACGCGACACTTTTTTACACCCCTCCCCCCCTCCCCCAACAGTTTGATCAGGAAGTATGTCTTCATGGCGTTAATCATCTCTCGCTGCGTCCGAGGCTCTCCCACGTTTTAACCCATTTGCAGCCATCTGCCTTTTTTTAACGGCGGTTTATACTTTTATTAGTCATGCGCCGGTGTTGCACACGCGGGAAATAGCAGATCCGCAAGCTCACAGCGGTTGTAGATCTGCTATTTTTCCACTTGACAAAGTACAAGGCTTTTTAGTCTTGGCAGCATAATTTGTTTTAGCGTTAAGTTTTTTTTGCAAGTCTGCTCTTCAATCATATTCCCTACTTGTTCTTCGTAAGAGGCGTTTACGTACGAACATATATTGCCAGAACAGACTGCATGATTATAACCGACTGATGCCGGATTTTTGGGTCTGATCCCGATTAAATTTGTTGAGTCGTTGCTCACCGATAACCGATATTTTGCGATAAAAAGTGCAAAATCTTGAAATCAATTTAAAAACCATTTGAGAACATTTCACTTATAAGCAAACTATGAATAACAATAAACAACTTTTTGATATATACAAATTTAAATTAAGTATATATAAAACTTGAATATATGAAAATAACATTTAACTTTAATTATATAATGAACAAGCAAACAAGTAAATATAAAATACAATACTTTTTATTATTTGTGCTATTTTATTTAACCACTTAAGCCCTATTCAGACACTTTCAAATATTGCTGGTCTACGAGCTCACAACGCATTGCAGCGCGATGTATTGTGAGCTACAAGCTCACAAGGCAATGTGCTATTTAATTGTTTTTTTTTATTCAAAATGACATCGACTGCATCAAAAAAGTTGAATAATAGATACCATATATCAGACGGGCTCCAGCCGAGATTATGATTCATGATTCAGTAATTCTTTAACCTTCTGATGGAGGCCTCAAACTAGTTGGAAGCTCAGAGCGTTCACGATTTGATCAAATATGTGTAATTTATGCGACTAGAATTTGGACAAATCAGATTGTAGTTAAGCTGATTAACGACAAAAATCTGAATGCTGTATATCTGCAGCCGGTAACCCGGCCGGTAAAAATGGAAAAGTCAGTGTTTCCCAAACTTTTTCTCGAGACCTCGAGACCCTAAAGATACATTTGATGTCTCCCCGGGGCGCAAAAATCATGAATTAAGCCCTACTTGATTGAGTGAAAATCGGCTGTTTTTTTTATTAGTTGCTTAAAAAGTTGGAATTTCTTTTTTATTAGAATCTTTTCCAAATCACTTTTCTTTTTCTTTTTTAAATCTTATGAAATGATAATTTAACAATTGTTGGAAACATTGTATTTTTATTTGACATTTAGTCGTGACCCATAAAGATTGATCCATGACCCCCAAAAACCCGCCCACTCACTGAGTGGACTGCAGCTTCAGTCTGGATAATCAGTCTAATCTCGAACCCCATAGTTTGGTAAACACTGAAACAAAGTCTTCTGGAGAGTTTGAGGCAATTAAATATGACCATAGATAAGTCTTTAGCCATCCATACCGGTACCATCATCATACTGTCATCATCAACAGGACATCATGCTAGCTATAGCTTAGCGTTGTTTTTTTTGGTAAACTTTTTAATTCATGTCTTTTTTTTTGGCCCTAAACGTACAAGGAGCTCTTCTATGGGTGGACAGAACGCTTTCAACGTGTGACCCCAAGCCATACTTGAGCCTCTCACTGTTGGTGTGGTGCAGGTTCCACCACACAGTCACACACCTTCACACCTCATCTAACACAGTGGTTTTCAACCCTTTTGGGTCGGGGGTCCCCACATGATTTTGGGGGGGGGGGTGCCCAGATGACCGTTTTAATACCTTACAAAATACCATTACTGCATCAAAAGTAATCGACAAACTATACTATAAAAACTGGTCAAACATTGGCCAAATTGTCAAATAATATAAGTAAAGAGGCAAATATTGTGAAAAATAGCCAATCTACAAGCTCACAACGCCTCGCAGTGCGAGGCGTTGTGAGCTTGTAGTTCGGCTATTTTTCACAGTATTTATCTGCGGAACCGAGTCAAGCTAAATGTAATGCCTACAATTCCTGGGGGTCCCCAGTTCAAATATGATTTATTTTGGGGGGTCACGGCCTGAAAAGGTTGAGAACCACTGATCTAACACACACACACGCGTTTGTATTACTATACCTGTGAGGACATCAACATTTCAAAATAGCTGGAAAAAAACAATTAAGTATAAACAACTAAGTTTGAATCAGGCATAGCTCTCTCATAACCCCAAAACCCTCCTAACCTCCAGGCATGTAACGATTCACTCAACTCACGATGTGATTCGAATCGCGATACTAGGTTCACGATAGGATTTTTCACGATCTTTTTTAATACAAAATTATTTTCCAGACGAATGACTGAAATCTTTTTTTTAACTATTTCTCTTACATAGATCCAGTATTTTTTTTCTTTTTTTTCCTTCTTTACAATACTGTGTTTTCTCTTTTCAATACAGTAGCAAATGACTGAAAACTTTTTTTTTAATCAATTCTCTTACAAAGATCCTGTATTTGCTTTTTTTTACGCGCCCTGCTGTTTGCATCGTGTTAAATCTTTTATGAAATCGATTTAAATTGTCACCAGTTTAAAAGTGATTTTAATCGATTTACGATAAATCGTTACATGCCTACTAACCTCTAAACGTCTAATCTTAACTCTCTCACCCAACCTGGATCTTTTCCTAATTGTAAACCTGTCTGTTGTAGACTATTTCAGATTCTACTATATTTGTGGGGCCATTTGAACCCTCACAAGCATAGTAATACAAGCACACACACACACACAGACCATATGCACACACATGCATACGTATACTACACGCGTGGTAGTATATGATTTACACATTTATATATATATATTCAGAACAAGCATGACAAAAAGCAGGTCTTAAGTTCAGCACTATTGTATAAAGCATCCAAAGTTGTAGTTAGGATATTAACTATGTAAGTTTGTGCGTCTTCTTTTTTAGAAATATCGACTAACAGACCCTCTCTTCGACAGGTCAGAGCGCGCTAGCGTGTCCATTAATTTGTCCACTTTTTTTTAACCCCTCCCCTGTGAGCTGATTGGCCCCCACTGTGCAGAGCCGAGGTAGAGGAACTAGTTAGTGGCCATTTTCCACAGAAAGCGTCCAAATCTCTTCACCCAAAAAAAGTAGCCAATCTACAAGCTCTAAATGCATCGCGTTGCGAAGTTGTAGATTTTCTTTTGGCGAATGCTCAACCCCATGAATAGGCATGCTGGGGTTCATGTGGTTAAGACACAAATGGCTGAAACATTGTAAACATGGACTTTTATCATGTTCCTTACGACAGATTCAGAGCTCTGCAGCTGAATCTGTCGGCAACTCCCATTACAACGTGTAGAGTTGTTGTTATTAGGAATGAAAACAAAGCAGCACCAACGGAAGAGGAGGGCCGAAGGAGAGTAAAAAGGGCCGACATCCGGTCTCTACACAGGGATTATTTTGTTTTTGTTTTTTTGCCCGAAGGGTTCCCAGATTGCGGCTGTGGTAACGACCGGGATTGCCAGACCCCACAGCCTGCAGGATCAAACTTGACACTGAAGTTTTTCTCTCCAAATGTTGCAAAACTATTTTCTGCTTCAAGTGCCTGGAGCACTCCGCCCAAAATAATGCTGGATGCTGAAGCGTGATGCTCGGTGCAGGGAAAGAGGAGTGCTCCAGTCTGTCCTTAAAACGCTTTCTGTGGTCTCGGGCGGCCCGTAGGCTGTAGCATCACCTCGCCATCTGATTGGTTAATTCTGAGCCAATACGGCGGCGTTTTTTTGTCTTCTTCTTCAGATCTGCACAAAGTGTCTGGTGCAGGTGTTGGTTACATCGCCTCCAGTCGTAGCAGCAGCGTTCGGTAAACCACTTAAGCCCCTAAATACTTCTCCGTACGACGAGTAGTTAACAGGTCTACAAAATTGGTCTTAAGCTAACGTGTCGTATTGTTAGCTTGTAGATCGGCTGTTTTTTCCCGCTGCGGAGGTGATGACGCCAGGGCTGTGCCACTATCCAAAACCGGTGAAGAGACAGAGCGATGGTGAAAGAGAGAGAGAGAGTGTATGTTCTTTTCTCTAATGTAGCATGGAAGTATAAAATACGGAGCGTTAATTTAGCTGAGAATTATCACCCAGGTTTAAAAACTGCATTCTGTAACCTTTTTTTCCAACCAGAGGATGTAAAAATGTGCTTTTGAGCTTCACACAATACCACCTGTCAACCACTAGAGGTCCTTCCCCACCAAAGGAGACCAAACACAACCGCCACAGTTTTATGTTAAACATAGTAACATACTGTACTGTGCAGATTAATTAAAATAACATATTACTCACTAAAGGAAGTTACGGGGTTGCAGGTTTTATTTAACGATCCATATTTTAACACGCTAGGCCTCTGTTTTTTTTTCTTCCTCTTTAGCTCACATTTTGTCAGGGAAACCAAACCATTCGAGCCACCTGTTTAACGGGGGTCTGTTTTCCGGGAAACTGGGGGTGTGTGGGGGGAGAGGTTATATGGACACTGATGGGTGCTATGTGGAGGAGAGGGTTTGGACACTGAGAAACCGTATGCATGTCCATTGTATGTGTTTGCTGGGGGGTGGGTTGTTAGATCTAACGCACTGTTTCTCAACAGGCTCTGGGGACCCTTACAAGGTCTGTAAATTCTGAGAGTGTACAAATGGAACCAAATGGGTCCGTTTTGTACACTCTCTGAGTTAAAATGAACACTGAAGATTGTACAGGGTTGATTGGCGTCAGAGAGTTTAAAAAAAAAAGTATGAAATGGGGGTCCGTTGTCTAATGTTTATCAAACTGGGGGTCCTTGAAATAAATGTTAAAAAAAATCACTGAAGTAAACTATCAAGCCCGAGAACACCGCTCAAAACCGAATAGTACATGGCAGCCGCTTCCATTGAGTGATTGCAGAATTGGTGCCATGTTATATTCGGTTCCTCAAGATACATACTGGAACCCCAATCTACAATGTAACTCAAGAGTTACAGACCCTGTAAAAGGGTCCATTATTTGGAGCCCTGGTCGGTCCCCCGAACCCACCGTTGAGAACCAGTGCTCTATAATAGTCTGTACACACCGTCTGGGGTCAAAGGTTGCCCTCACGACGTAAGTAAAAAGTTTATGCGCTTTTTAAAAAAACGGGACGTCTATTGGATTTAGTTTTTTTTTTTTGTATTACTGATACTAACTGATGTATTGTCATGACTTTTGTGCTAGAGTTGGGGGTCCGGGCAGTGATTTGGGGGGGGGGGGGGGGGGGGGCGTATACCTGACGATAAAACAGTCGGGTTTGTTTATATGGTGTATACTTAACCTATTCGTTTGTATTATGATTTGTAATTTTATGTTTTTTTGAAACTGAAAAAAATATGATGTAATGATATTAATTCATGGGACTGAATCTTGACCTTTTTATTGACCATGGAAAATAATAAAATGACAATTATGTACAAAAATATCACAAGTCTGCACGTTGACTTTGTTACAGCATAACCATGTTTGTATATATCCAGTGTTGGAAAAAGTACTCAAATTCTTTACTTAAAGGTAGGGTAAGTGATTTTCTTTGGTTAAAATAAGTGTTAAATAGCTCTATATTCTGATAGTACTCATTGCTATAGAGTGTTTGTTCAGTAAAAGGAGTCTCCTTGTCTCTCCAGCTCTTTATAAAACAGAAAATGCATTTTCGCAGTTTCATTTCCAATTTTATCCAATCAGGATAGAGAACTCAATCAGGATATAGATTAAACAAGTGAAATTGGAAGTGATGACACTAAGAAATGAGCAGACAGAATTGGAACTGGAACACTATAAAAATGAAGCTTAAAAATGGGTACTTTCTCCTGATTGGCTGAGATTTTGACACCTACCGAAAAATGTATTTTCTATTTATTAAAGAGCTGGAGAGACGGGGAGACTCCTGTTACTGAACAAACACTCTATAGCAATGATTACTATTAGAATATAGTGCTTTAACCTTTTAACAAAATACTTTTTGATTTAACCCAAAAATATCACTTACCCTACCTTTAAGTAAAAGTACCAATACTGCAATATAGAAATACTCTGTTACAAGTAAAAGTCCAGAATTAAAAATGTACTTGAGTAAAAGTACAAAAGTATTGACATCAAAATGTACTTAAAGTACCAAAAGTAAAAGTACAACATTTTTTGAAAATAGCAGATCTACAAGCTCACAACGCGTAGATCGGCTATTTTCAAATAGCCTATGTATAAAATAGGACTAAAGTGGTTAATGTATATTTTATAATGTAATAATTTATATCTGCAAAGTAACTAGTAACTAAAGTTTTCAAATAATTGTAGTGGAGTAAAAGTACAATATTTGCCTCTGAGATGTAGTGGAGTAGAAGTAAAAGTACTGAAAATTGGAAAAATTCTAGTAAAGTACAAATACCTCAAAATTGTACTTAAGTACAGTACTTAAGTAAATGTACTCAGTTACTTTACACCACTGGATATCAAGAGGTTTTTACACTGGTCTGAATAATTAGTAGATATTGAATTATTAGAGTTACTGTATCATCACCTTCACATTAAAAAAGTAATTTGTCATTATATTCTACATTTCTAATCGCACTTTTGGATATCTTTGTGTGTGTAATATATCTCTGCTGTCAGGCAGAAACCAGCTAACTCCAAAATGTAAATGTTTCAGGAAATGAAAAAACAACGAAAAGCTCACAATGAGGTTGGAGGTCAAAAGGGGTGGAGCCTGGAGTCAGCAAAACCAGCTAACTCCACCCCCCTCTGGTGTTCCGGGGATGAAAAATGTCATACATATAAAATCATTAATTAATTAATTTCATGTTGATGACAATAACTTGTATCACCTAGTGGGTTAGAATGGTCTACATACAGACAATTCATTTTACAGGGAAAGACTGCCCTCTGCTGGCTGATCAACTCAACAGTTGTTTTTGATCGTTCCAGAAACGCATTTAAAACAAAAACACAACTAACATTTTAAAACAAGGATGATAAAAAGGGCTTAACTGAACTCACTTTTAACAGCAGAATCCTGTTAACAACAGTACCATACTCAGCACAACCATAGTCAGTAGGCTACTTTAGTCAGCACCATAAAAAAAGGAGGAAAGAAAGAAGCTTATGATGGTTGCTGGTTTTAGCTGGTCTTTCCAGGCTGGACAAACTGGGCCCTGCTGGTGCCTGTGTGTGCACTGTGCTTGCTGTAGACAAGTGACAGGTCAACAAGTCACAGACACAATTTCAAGTATAATGGAGGCCAAAATCCTCCATTGACCTCCATTATACATTTCTGAACTTTTAAAGGAGTACATTTCTAAGACTATGAAACATTTCAAAGATTCATTTTCAGGCAAACATGTCCACAGTATTTTAAAGTATGAATGAGGTTACTAGGTGTAGTATGTAGGATTAGTAGCCTGCCAAAGTTTGTACTTGTTTCCCTTTAAATGTCATTGCCGCATTGACAATGCATTGGGCGCTTAAAGTTAAATAACTACAAATCATTTCAAAGTAAAACATCTCAAGCATGCATGTCAACAGTAAGGTGGAATTGTTGAACTGTGAATGGAGTTTATAGGCTAAGGTGTTTTTTTGAGGTCCCAAATTCTTCCATCGGCCTCCATTATAAATCTCTGAATTTTAATAATAATTGTTTAACTATGGAACGTGATAACTTACCTGAATTTTGATGCATGAACATGAGACAAACAAAAGCATGGTTCCTGTGGTTGAGAAATAATGATGTCACTATGACCAACCCAGTGAATTTCGGATTATTATCTTTGCAGATCAAATTAGAGTAAATGTCTTATGATTTATTTTCTCCCCCTCATCTCTCTGTTGATGCCATTTGACCTGTCATAAGAGACAGTCTGACACACTGTTGGAGCCAGGACTTGAACCTCCAACCTTTTGCTTACCAGGCACTGGCAGTCACTCCACCCATTGAGCTGAGGTTGCCCTACTTCAAGTAATAGTATGTAGTGCCAGTGCACCTTTTTAAAATAAATAAATAAATAAATACAAATCTTTCTTAAGGGGCTCCCCATAAGAAAGATTTGTATTTAAAACTTTTTTTTAAAAGTGCCTTGCCAATCCATGGCAAGGCACAAACGGCCTGTGAACCAGAATGTTATAGGTTTGATTCCTATCCCTGACATTGTGTGAAAGTATCGACAAATTTGGAAAAAAAATATATATATTCTTTTTAAGTATTAAATATAAATCTTCCTCACACTACATCTTTTAACATGGGGGCCTTGACCTCAAAATGTTTTAGATCCACATGTATCATAGAAACAGCTGTAGGTGAATGGATAGAGTGGCTACATAGTGAGCCGAAGGCTACAGGTTCAAGACCCGATTGCTCCAGTATGATCCTGAACAAGACATACTCCACTGCAATTATTTGGTAATAATACTAGTACTTTTACTTGTAACAAAGTATTTCTACATTGTATGCTACTATTTAGTTAAGTACACAATGTGACTACCTTTTCCACCACCGCTAGTAATAACAGAGAAACAATATAAACATTATATGAAAATAACTCAGTGATACAGTACTCGACCATAGCTGAGTGGTCAGTGAGCTTGCCTTGGGTATTCAGGGGCTCTGGTGATCCAGGTTAGATCCCAGGCCAGCACACATGTTGAGGTGTCACTGAGCAAGACATTGAACTGTGAATGGAGTTTCTAGGTGAAAGTGTTTTTTTGAGGTCCCAAATTCGTCCATCGACCTCCATTATAAATCTCTGAACTTTTAAAGGAGTACAATTCTAAAACTATTAAACATTTCAAAGATTCCTTTTCAGGCAAACATGTCCACAGTAAGATGAACATTTTAAAGTATGAATGGGGTTACTAGCAGTAAGTATGTAGGATTAATAGCCTGTACTCGTTTCCCTTTAAATGTCCATTGCCGCATTGACAATGCATTGGGCGCTTAAAGTTAAATATCTCCCAAACTACAAATGATTTCAAAGAAAAAATCTCAAGCATGCATGTCCACAGTAAGGTGGAATTTTTGAACTGTGAATGGAGTTTCTAGGTGAAAGTGTTTTTTTGAGGTCCCAAATTCGTCCATCGACCTCCATTATAAATCTCTGAACTTTTAAAGGAGTACAATTCTAAAACTATTAAACATTTCAAAGATTCCTTTTCAGGCAAACATGTCCACAGTAAGATGAACATTTTAAAGTATGAATGGGGTTACTAGCAGTAAGTATGTAGGATTAGTAGCCTGTACTCGTTTCCCTTTAAATGTCCATTGCCGCATTGACAATGCATTGGGCGCTTAAAGTTAAATATCTCCCAAACTACAAATGATTTCAAAGAAAAAATCTCAAGCATGCATGTCCACAGTAAGGTGGAATTTTTGAACTGTGAATGGAGTTTCTACGTGAAAGTGTTTTTTTGAGGTCCCAAATTCGTCCATCGACCTCCATTATAAATCTCTGAACCTTTAAAGGAGTACAATTCTAAAACTATTAAACATTTCAAAGATTCCTTTTCAGGCAAACATGTCCACAGTAAGATGAACATTTTAAAGTATGAATGGGGTTACTAGCAGTAAGTATGTAGGATTAATAGCCTGTACTCGTTTCCCTTTAAATGTCCATTGCCACATTGACAATGCATTGGGCGCTTAAATTTAAATATCTCCCAAACTACAAATGATTTCAAAGAAAAAATCTCAAGCATGCATGTCCACAGTAAGGTGGAATTGTTGAACTGTGAATGGAGTTTCTATGTGAAAGTGTTTTTTTGAGGTCCCAAATTCGTCCATTGACCTCCATTATAAATCTCTGAACTTTTAAAGGAGTACAATTCTAAAACTATTAAACATTTCAAAGATTCCTTTTCAGGCAAACATGTCCACAGTAAGATGAACATTTTAAAGTTTGAATGGGGTTACTAGCAGTAAGTATGTAGGATTAGTAGCCTGTACTCGTTTCCCTTTAAATGTCCATTTCCGCATTGACAATGCATTGGGCGCTTAAAGTTAAATATCTCCCAAACTACAAATGATTTCAAAGAAAAAATCTCAAGCATGCATGTCCACAGTAAGGTGGAATTTTTGAACTGTGAATGGAGTTTCTAGGTGAAAGTGTTTTTTTGAGGTCCCAAATTCGTCCATCGACCTCCATTATAAATCTCTGAACTTTTAAAGGAGTACAATTCTAAAACTATTAAACATTTCAAAGATTCCTTTTCAGGCAAACATGTCCACAGTAAGATGAACATTTTAAAGTATGAATGGGGTTACTAGCCGTAAGTATGTAGGATTAGTAGCCTGTACTCGTTTCCCTTTAAATGTCCATTTCCGCATTGACAATGCATTGGGCGCTTAAAGTTAAATATCTCCCAAACTACAAATGATTTCAAAGAAAAAATCTCAAGCATGCATGTCCACAGTAAGGTGGAATTTTTGAACTGTGAATGGAGTTTCTAGGTGAAAGTGTTTTTTTGAGGTCCCAAATTCGTCCATCGACCTCCATTATAAATCTCTGAACTTTTAAAGGAGTACAATTCTAAAACTATTAAACATTTCAAAGATTCCTTTTCAGGCAAACATGTCCACAGTAAGATGAACATTTTAAAGTATGAATGGGGTTACTAGCAGTAAGTATGTAGGATTAGTAGCCTGTACTCGTTTCCCTTTAAATGTCCATTTCCGCATTGACAATGCATTGGGCGCTTAAAGTTAAATATCTCCCAAACTACAAATGATTTCAAAGAAAAAATCTCAAGCATGCATGTCCACAGTAAGGTGGAATTTTTGAACTGTGAATGGAGTTTCTAGGTGAAAGTGTTTTTTTGAGGTCCCAAATTCGTCCATCGACCTCCATTATAAATCTCTGAACTTTTAAAGGAGTACAATTCTAAAACTATTAAACATTTCAAAGATTCCTTTTCAGGCAAACATGTCCACAGTAAGATGAACATTTTAAAGTATGAATGGGGTTACTAGCCGTAAGTATGTAGGATTAGTAGCCTGTACTCGTTTCCCTTTAAATGTCCATTTCCGCATTGACAATGCATTGGGCGCTTAAAGTTAAATATCTCCCAAACTACAAATGATTTCAAAGAAAAAATCTCAAGCATGCATGTCCACAGTAAGGTGGAATTTTTGAACTGTGAATGGAGTTTCTAGGTGAAAGTGTTTTTTTGAGGTCCTAAATTCGTCCATCGACCTCCATTATAAATGTCTGAACTTTTAAAGGAGTACAATTCTAAAACTATTAAACATTTCAAAGATTCCTTTTCAGGCAAACATGTCCACAGTAAGATGAACATTTTAAAGTATGAATGGGGTTACTAGCCGTAAGTATGTAGGATTAGTAGCCTGTACTCGTTTCCCTTTAAATGTCCATTTCCGCATTGACAATGCATTGGGCGCTTAAAGTTAAATATCTCCCAAACTACAAATGATTTCAAAGAAAAAATCTCAAGCATGCATGTCCACAGTAAGGTGGAATTTTTGAACTGTGAATGGAGTTTCTAGGTGAAAGTGTTTTTTTGAGGTCCCAAATTCGTCCATCGACCTCCATTATAAATCTCTGAACTTTTAAAGGAGTACAATTCTAAAACTATTAAACATTTCAAAGATTCCTTTTCAGGCAAACATGTCCACAGTAAGATGAACATTTTAAAGTTTGAATGGGGTTACTAGCAGTAAGTATGTAGGATTAGTAGCCTGTACTCGTTTCCCTTTAAATGTCCATTTCCGCATTGACAATGCATTGGGCGCTTAAAGTTAAATATCTCCCAAACTACAAATGATTTCAAAGAAAAAATCTCAAGCATGCATGTCCACAGTAAGGTGGAATTTTTTAACTGTGAATGGAGTTTCTAGGTGAAAGTGTTTTTTTGAGGTCCTAAATTCGTCCATCGACCTCCATTATAAATGTCTGAACTTTTAAAGTAGTACAATTCTAAAACTATTAAACATTTCAAAGATTCCTTTTCAGGCAAACATGTCCACAGTAAGATGAACATTTTAAAGTATGAATGGGGTTACTAGCCGTAAGTATGTAGGATTAGTAGCCTGTACTCGTTTCCCTTTAAATGTCCATTTCCGCATTGACAATGCATTGGGCGCTTAAAGTTAAATATCTCCCAAACTACAAATGATTTCAAAGAAAAAATCTCAAGCATGCATGTCCACAGTAAGGTGGAATTTTTGAACTGTGAATGGAGTTTCTAGGTGAAAGTGTTTTTTTGAGGTCCCAAATTCGTCCATCGACCTCCATTATAAATCTCTGAACTTTTAAAGGAGTACAATTCTAAACCTATTAAACATTTCAAAGATTCCTTTTCAGGCAAACATGTCCACAGTAAGATGAACATTTTAAAGTATGAATGGGGTTACTAGCAGTAAGTATGTAGGATTAGTAGCCTGTACTCGTTTCCCTTTAAATGTCCATTTCCGCATTGACAATGCATTGGGCGCTTAAAGTTAAATATCTCCCAAACTACAAATGATTTCAAAGAAAAAATCTCAAGCATGCATGTCCACAGTAAGGTGGAATTTTTGAACTGTGAATGGAGTTTCTAGGTGAAAGTGTTTTTTTGAGGTCCTAAATTCGTCCATCGACCTCCATTATAAATGTCTGAACTTTTAAAGTAGTACAATTCTAAAACTATTAAACATTTCAAAGATTCCTTTTCAGGCAAACATGTCCACAGTAAGATGAACATTTTAAAGTATGAATGGGGTTACTAGCCGTAAGTATGTAGGATTAGTAGCCTGTACTCGTTTCCCTTTAAATGTCCATTTCCGCATTGACAATGCATTGGGCGCTTAAAGTTAAATATCTCCCAAACTACAAATGATTTAAAGAAAAAATCTCAAGCATGCATGTCCACAGTAAGGTGGAATTTTTGAACTGTGAATGGAGTTTCTAGGTGAAAGTGTTTTTTTGAGGTCCCAAATTCGTCCATCGACCTCCATTATAAATCTCTGAACTTTTAAAGGAGTACAATTCTAAACCTATTAAACATTTCAAAGATTCCTTTTCAGGCAAACATGTCCACAGTAAGATGAACATTTTAAAGTATGAATGGGGTTACTAGCAGTAAGTATGTAGGATTAGTAGCCTGTACTCGTTTCCCTTTAAATGTCCATTTCCGCATTGACAATGCATTGGGCGCTTAAAGTTAAATATCTCCCAAACTACAAATGATTTCAAAGAAAAAATCTCAAGCATGCATGTCCACAGTAAGGTGGAATTTTTGAACTGTGAATGGAGTTTCTAGGTGAAAGTGTTTTTTTGAGGTCCCAAATTCGTCCATCGACCTCCATTATAAATCTCTGAACTTTTAAAGGAGTACAATTCTAAAACTATTAAACATTTCAAAGATTCCTTTTCAGGCAAACATGTCCACAGTAAGATGAACATTTTAAAGTATGAATGGGGTTACTAGCCGTAAGTATGTAGGATTAGTAGCCTGTACTCGTTTCCCTTTAAATGTCCATTTCCGCATTGACAATGCATTGGGCGCTTAAAGTTAAATATCTCCCAAACTACAAATGATTTCAAAGAAAAAATCTCAAGCATGCATGTCCACAGTAAGGTGGAATTTTTGAACTGTGAATGGAGTTTCTAGGTGAAAGTGTTTTTTTGAGGTCCCAAATTTGTCCATCGACCTCCATTATAAATCTCTGAACTTTTAAAGGAGTACAATTCTAAAACTATTAAACATTTCAAAGATTCCTTTTCAGGCAAACATGTCCACAGTAAGATGAACATTTTAAAGTATGAATGGGGTTACTAGCAGTAAGTATGTAGGATTAGTAGCCTGTACTCGTTTCCCTTTAAATGTCCATTTCCGCATTGACAATGCATTGGGCGCTTAAAGTTAAATATCTCCCAAACTACAAATGATTTCAAAGAAAAAATCTCAAGCATGCATGTCCACAGTAAGGTGGAATTTTTGAACTGTGAATGGAGTTTCTAGGTGAAAGTGTTTTTTTGAGGTCCCAAATTCGTCCATCGACCTCCATTATAAATGTCTGAACTTTTAAAGGAGTACAATTCTAAAACTATTAAACATTTCAAAGATTCCTTTTCAGGCAAACATGTCCACAGTAAGATGAACATTTTAAAGTTTGAATGGGGTTACTAGCAGTAAGTATGTAGGATTAGTAGCCTGTACTCGTTTCCCTTTAAATGTCCATTTCCGCATTGACAATGCATTGGGCGCTTAAAGTTAAATATCTCCCAAACTACAAATGATTTCAAAGAAAAAATCTCAAGCATGCATGTCCACAGTAAGGTGGAATTTTTGAACTGTGAATGGAGTTTCTAGGTGAAAGTGTTTTTTTGAGGTCCCAAATTCGTCCATCGACCTCCATTATAAATCTCTGAACTTTTAAAGGAGTACAATTCTAAAACTATTAAACATTTCAAAGATTCCTTTTCAGGCAAACATGTCCACAGTAAGATGAACATTTTAAAGTATGAATGGGGTTACTAGCAGTAAGTATGTAGGATTAGTAGCCTGTACTCGTTTCCCTTTAAATGTCCATTTCCGCATTGACAATGCATTGGGCGCTTAAAGTTAAATATCTCCCAAACTACAAATGATTTCAAAGAAAAAATCTCAAGCATGCATGTCCACAGTAAGGTGGAATTTTTGAACTGTGAATGGAGTTTCTAGGTGAAAGTGTTTTTTTGAGGTCCCAAATTCGTCCATCGACCTCCATTATAAATCTCTGAACTTTTAAAGGAGTACAATTCTAAAACTATTAAACATTTCAAAGATTCCTTTTCAGGCAAACATGTCCACAGTAAGATGAACATTTTAAAGTATGAATGGGGTTACTAGCCGTAAGTATGTAGGATTAGTAGCCTGTACTCGTTTCCCTTTAAATGTCCATTTCCGCATTGACAATGCATTGGGCGCTTAAAGTTAAATATCTCCCAAACTACAAATGATTTCAAAGAAAAAATCTCAAGCATGCATGTCCACAGTAAGGTGGAATTTTTGAACTGTGAATGGAGTTTCTAGGTGAAAGTGTTTTTTTGAGGTCCTAAATTCGTCCATCGACCTCCATTATAAATGTCTGAACTTTTAAAGGAGTACAATTCTAAAACTATTAAACATTTCAAAGATTCCTTTTCAGGCAAACATGTCCACAGTAAGATGAACATTTTAAAGTATGAATGGGGTTACTAGCCGTAAGTATGTAGGATTAGTAGCCTGTACTCGTTTCCCTTTAAATGTCCATTTCCGCATTGACAATGCATTGGGCGCTTAAAGTTAAATATCTCCCAAACTACAAATGATTTCAAAGAAAAAATCTCAAGCATGCATGTCCACAGTAAGGTGGAATTTTTGAACTGTGAATGGAGTTTCTAGGTGAAAGTGTTTTTTTGAGGTCCCAAATTCGTCCATCGACCTCCATTATAAATGTCTGAACTTTTAAAGGAGTACAATTCTAAAACTATTAAACATTTCAAAGATTCCTTTTCAGGCAAACATGTCCACAGTAAGATGAACATTTTAAAGTTTGAATGGGGTTACTAGCAGTAAGTATGTAGGATTAGTAGCCTGTACTCGTTTCCCTTTAAATGTCCATTTCCGCATTGACAATGCATTGGGCGCTTAAAGTTAAATATCTCCCAAACTACAAATGATTTCAAAGAAAAAATCTCAAGCATGCATGTCCACAGTAAGGTGGAATTTTTGAACTGTGAATGGAGTTTCTAGGTGAAAGTGTTTTTTTGAGGTCCTAAATTCGTCCATCGACCTCCATTATAAATGTCTGAACTTTTAAAGGAGTACAATTCTAAAACTATTAAACATTTCAAAGATTCCTTTTCAGGCAAACATGTCCACAGTAAGATGAACATTTTAAAGTATGAATGGGGTTACTAGCCGTAAGTATGTAGGATTAGTAGCCTGTACTCGTTTCCCTTTAAATGTCCATTTCCGCATTGACAATGCATTGGGCGCTTAAAGTTAAATATCTCCCAAACTACAAATGATTTCAAAGAAAAAATCTCAAGCATGCATGTCCACAGTAAGGTGGAATTTTTGAACTGTGAATGGAGTTTCTAGGTGAAAGTGTTTTTTTGAGGTCCCAAATTCGTCCATCGACCTCCATTATAAATCTCTGAACTTTTAAAGGAGTACAATTCTAAACCTATTAAACATTTCAAAGATTCCTTTTCAGGCAAACATGTCCACAGTAAGATGAACATTTTTAAAGTATGAATGGGGTTACTAGCAGTAAGTATGTAGGATTAGTAGCCTGTACTCGTTTCCCTTTAAATGTCCATTTCCGCATTGACAATGCATTGGGCGCTTAAAGTTAAATATCTCCCAAACTACAAATGATTTCAAAGAAAAAATCTCAAGCATGCATGTCCACAGTAAGGTGGAATTTTTGAACTGTGAATGGAGTTTCTAGGTGAAAGTGTTTTTTTGAGGTCCCAAATTCGTCCATCGACCTCCATTATAAATCTCTGAACTTTTAAAGGAGTACAATTCTAAAACTATTAAACATTTCAAAGATTCCTTTTCAGGCAAACATGTCCACAGTAAGATGAACATTTTAAAGTATGAATGGGGTTACTAGCCGTAAGTATGTAGGATTAGTAGCCTGTACTCGTTTCCCTTTAAATGTCCATTTCCGCATTGACAATGCATTGGGCGCTTAAAGTTAAATATCTCCCAAACTACAAATGATTTCAAAGAAAAAATCTCAAGCATGCATGTCCACAGTAAGGTGGAATTTTTGAACTGTGAATGGAGTTTCTAGGTGAAAGTGTTTTTTTGAGGTCCCAAATTTGTCCATCGACCTCCATTATAAATCTCTGAACTTTTAAAGGAGTACAATTCTAAAACTATTAAACATTTCAAAGATTCCTTTTCAGGCAAACATGTCCACAGTAAGATGAACATTTTAAAGTATGAATGGGGTTACTAGCAGTAAGTATGTAGGATTAGTAGCCTGTACTCGTTTCCCTTTAAATGTCCATGGCCGCATTGACAATGCATTGGGCGCTTAAAGTTAAATATCTCCCAAACTACAAATGATTTCAAAGAAAAAATCTCAAGCATGCATGTCCACAGTAAGGTGGAATTTTTGAACTGTGAATGGAGTTTCTAGGTGAAAGTGTTTTTTTGAGGTCCCAAATTCGTCCATCGACCTCCATTATAAATCTCTGAACTTTTAAAGGAGTACAATTCTAAAACTATTAAACATTTCAAAGATTCCTTTTCAGGCAAACATGTCCACAGTAAGATGAACATTTTAAAGTATGAATGGGGTTACTAGCCGTAAGTATGTAGGATTAGTAGCCTGTACTCGTTTCCCTTTAAATGTCCATTTCCGCATTGACAATGCATTGGGCGCTTAAAGTTAAATATCTCCCAAACTACAAATGATTTCAAAGAAAAAATCTCAAGCATGCATGTCCACAGTAAGGTGGAATTTTTGAACTGTGAATGGAGTTTCTAGGTGAAAGTGTTTTTTTGAGGTCCCAAATTCGTCCATCGACCTCCATTATAAATGTCTGAACTTTTAAAGGAGTACAATTCTAAAACTATTAAACATTTCAAAGATTCCTTTTCAGGCAAACATGTCCACAGTAAGATGAACATTTTAAAGTTTGAATGGGGTTACTAGCAGTAAGTATGTAGGATTAGTAGCCTGTACTCGTTTCCCTTTAAATGTCCATTTCCGCATTGACAATGCATTGGGCGCTTAAAGTTAAATATCTCCCAAACTACAAATGATTTCAAAGAAAAAAATCTCAAGCATGCATGTCCACAGTAAGGTGGAATTTTTGAACTGTGAATGGAGTTTCTAGGTGAAAGTGTTTTTTTGAGGTCCCAAATTCGTCCATCGACCTCCATTATAAATCTCTGAACTTTTAAAGGAGTACAATTCTAAAACTATTAAACATTTCAAAGATTCCTTTTCAGGCAAACATGTCCACAGTAAGATGAACATTTTAAAGTATGAATGGGGTTACTAGCAGTAAGTATGTAGGATTAGTAGCCTGTACTCGTTTCCCTTTAAATGTCCATTTCCGCATTGACAATGCATTGGGCGCTTAAAGTTAAATATCTCCCAAACTACAAATGATTTCAAAGAAAAAATCTCAAGCATGCATGTCCACAGTAAGGTGGAATTTTTGAACTGTGAATGGAGTTTCTAGGTGAAAGTGTTTTTTTGAGGTCCCAAATTCGTCCATCGACCTCCATTATAAATCTCTGAACTTTTAAAGGAGTACAATTCTAAAACTATTAAACATTTCAAAGATTCCTTTTCAGGCAAACATGTCCACAGTAAGATGAACATTTTAAAGTATGAATGGGGTTACTAGCCGTAAGTATGTAGGATTAGTAGCCTGTACTCGTTTCCCTTTAAATGTCCATTTCCGCATTGACAATGCATTGGGCGCTTAAAGTTAAATATCTCCCAAACTACAAATGATTTCAAAGAAAAAATCTCAAGCATGCATGTCCACAGTAAGGTGGAATTTTTGAACTGTGAATGGAGTTTCTAGGTGAAAGTGTTTTTTTGAGGTCCTAAATTCGTCCATCGACCTCCATTATAAATGTCTGAACTTTTAAAGGAGTACAATTCTAAAACTATTAAACATTTCAAAGATTCCTTTTCAGGCAAACATGTCCACAGTAAGATGAACATTTTAAAGTATGAATGGGGTTACTAGCCGTAAGTATGTAGGATTAGTAGCCTGTACTCGTTTCCCTTTAAATGTCCATTTCCGCATTGACAATACATTGGGCGCTTAAAGTTAAATATCTCCCAAACTACAAATGATTTCAAAGAAAAAATCTCAAGCATGCATGTCCACAGTAAGGTGGAATTTTTGAACTGTGAATGGAGTTTCTAGGTGAAAGTGTTTTTTTGAGGTCCCAAATTCGTCCATCGACCTCCATTATAAATGTCTGAACTTTTAAAGGAGTACAATTCTAAAACTATTAAACATTTCAAAGATTCCTTTTCAGGCAAACATGTCCACAGTAAGATGAACATTTTAAAGTTTGAATGGGGTTACTAGCAGTAAGTATGTAGGATTAGTAGCCTGTACTCGTTTCCCTTTAAATGTCCATTTCCGCATTGACAATGCATTGGGCGCTTAAAGTTAAATATCTCCCAAACTACAAATGATTTCAAAGAAAAAATCTCAAGCATGCATGTCCACAGTAAGGTGGAATTTTTGAACTGTGAATGGAGTTTCTAGGTGAAAGTGTTTTTTTGAGGTCCTAAATTCGTCCATCGACCTCCATTATAAATGTCTGAACTTTTAAAGGAGTACAATTCTAAAACTATTAAACATTTCAAAGATTCCTTTTCAGGCAAACATGTCCACAGTAAGATGAACATTTTAAAGTATGAATGGGGTTACTAGCCGTAAGTATGTAGGATTAGTAGCCTGTACTCGTTTCCCTTTAAATGTCCATTTCCGCATTGACAATGCATTGGGCGCTTAAAGTTAAATATCTCCCAAACTACAAATGATTTCAGAGAAAAAATCTCAAGCATGCATGTCCACAGTAAGGTGGAATTTTTGAACTGTGAATGGAGTTTCTAGGTGAAAGTGTTTTTTTGAGGTCCCAAATTCGTCCATCGACCTCCATTATAAATCTCTGAACTTTTAAAGGAGTACAATTCTAAACCTATTAAACATTTCAAAGATTCCTTTTCAGGCAAACATGTCCACAGTAAGATGAACATTTTTAAAGTATGAATGGGGTTACTAGCAGTAAGTATGTAGGATTAGTAGCCTGTACTCGTTTCCCTTTAAATGTCCATTTCCGCATTGACAATGCATTGGGCGCTTAAAGTTAAATATCTCCCAAACTACAAATGATTTCAAAGAAAAAATCTCAAGCATGCATGTCCACAGTAAGGTGGAATTTTTGAACTGTGAATGGAGTTTCTAGGTGAAAGTGTTTTTTTGAGGTCCCAAATTCGTCCATCGACCTCCATTATAAATCTCTGAACTTTTAAAGGAGTACAATTCTAAAACTATTAAACATTTCAAAGATTCCTTTTCAGGCAAACATGTCCACAGTAAGATGAACATTTTAAAGTATGAATGGGGTTACTAGCCGTAAGTATGTAGGATTAGTAGCCTGTACTCGTTTCCCTTTAAATGTCCATTTCCGCATTGACAATGCATTGGGCGCTTAAAGTTAAATATCTCCCAAACTACAAATGATTTCAAAGAAAAAATCTCAAGCATGCATGTCCACAGTAAGGTGGAATTTTTGAACTGTGAATGGAGTTTCTAGGTGAAAGTGTTTTTTTGAGGTCCCAAATTTGTCCATCGACCTCCATTATAAATCTCTGAACTTTTAAAGGAGTACAATTCTAAAACTATTAAACATTTCAAAGATTCCTTTTCAGGCAAACATGTCCACAGTAAGATGAACATTTTAAAGTATGAATGGGGTTACTAGCAGTAAGTATGTAGGATTAGTAGCCTGTACTCGTTTCCCTTTAAATGTCCATGGCCGCATTGACAATGCATTGGGCGCTTAAAGTTAAATATCTCCCAAACTACAAATGATTTCAAAGAAAAAATCTCAAGCATGCATGTCCACAGTAAGGTGGAATTTTTGAACTGTGAATGGAGTTTCTAGGTGAAAGTGTTTTTTTGAGGTCCCAAATTCGTCCATCGACCTCCATTATAAATCTCTGAACTTTTAAAGGAGTACAATTCTAAAACTATTAAACATTTCAAAGATTCCTTTTCAGGCAAACATGTCCACAGTAAGATGAACATTTTAAAGTATGAATGGGGTTACTAGCCGTAAGTATGTAGGATTAGTAGCCTGTACTCGTTTCCCTTTAAATGTCCATTTCCGCATTGACAATGCATTGGGCGCTTAAAGTTAAATATCTCCCAAACTACAAATGATTTCAAAGAAAAAATCTCAAGCATGCATGTCCACAGTAAGGTGGAATTTTTGAACTGTGAATGGAGTTTCTAGGTGAAAGTGTTTTTTTTTGAGGTCCCAAATTCGTCCATCGACCTCCATTATAAATGTCTGAACTTTTAAAGGAGTACAATTCTAAAACTATTAAACATTTCAAAGATTCCTTTTCAGGCAAACATGTCCACAGTAAGATGAACATTTTAAAGTTTGAATGGGGTTACTAGCAGTAAGTATGTAGGATTAGTAGCCTGTACTCGTTTCCCTTTAAATGTCCATTTCCGCATTGACAATGCATTGGGCGCTTAAAGTTAAATATCTCCCAAACTACAAATGATTTCAAAGAAAAAATCTCAAGCATGCATGTCCACAGTAAGGTGGAATTTTTGAACTGTGAATGGAGTTTCTAGGTGAAAGTGTTTTTTTGAGGTCCCAAATTCGTCCATCGACCTCCATTATAAATCTCTGAACTTTTAAAGGAGTACAATTCTAAAACTATTAAACATTTCAAAGATTCCTTTTCAGGCAAACATGTCCACAGTAAGATGAACATTTTAAAGTATGAATGGGGTTACTAGCAGTAAGTATGTAGGATTAGTAGCCTGTACTCGTTTCCCTTTAAATGTCCATTTCCGCATTGACAATGCATTGGGCGCTTAAAGTTAAATATCTCCCAAACTACAAATGATTTCAAAGAAAAAATCTCAAGCATGCATGTCCACAGTAA
>NC_137611.1:8736902-8859402 GCF_963280865.1 Gymnoscopelus braueri
GGTGGAATTTTTGAACTGTGAATGGAGTTTCTAGGTGAAAGTGTTTTTTTGAGGTCCTAAATTCGTCCATCGACCTCCATTATAAATGTCTGAACTTTTAAAGGAGTACAATTCTAAAACTATTAAACATTTCAAAGATTCCTTTTCAGGCAAACATGTCCACAGTAAGATGAACATTTTAAAGTATGAATGGGGTTACTAGCCGTAAGTATGTAGGATTAGTAGCCTGTACTCGTTTCCCTTTAAATGTCCATTTCCGCATTGACAATGCATTGGGCGCTTAAAGTTAAATATCTCCCAAACTACAAATGATTTCAAAGAAAAAATCTCAAGCATGCATGTCCACAGTAAGGTGGAATTTTTGAACTGTGAATGGAGTTTCTAGGTGAAAGTGTTTTTTTGAGGTCCCAAATTCGTCCATCGACCTCCATTATAAATGTCTGAACTTTTAAAGGAGTACAATTCTAAAACTATTAAACATTTCAAAGATTCCTTTTCAGGCAAACATGTCCACAGTAAGATGAACATTTTAAAGTTTGAATGGGGTTACTAGCAGTAAGTATGTAGGATTAGTAGCCTGTACTCGTTTCCCTTTAAATGTCCATTTCCGCATTGACAATGCATTGGGCGCTTAAAGTTAAATATCTCCCAAACTACAAATGATTTCAAAGAAAAAATCTCAAGCATGCATGTCCACAGTAAGGTGGAATTTTTGAACTGTGAATGGAGTTTCTAGGTGAAAGTGTTTTTTTGAGGTCCTAAATTCGTCCATCGACCTCCATTATAAATGTCTGAACTTTTAAAGGAGTACAATTCTAAAACTATTAAACATTTCAAAGATTCCTTTTCAGGCAAACATGTCCACAGTAAGATGAACATTTTAAAGTATGAATGGGGTTACTAGCCGTAAGTATGTAGGATTAGTAGCCTGTACTCGTTTCCCTTTAAATGTCCATTTCCGCATTGACAATGCATTGGGCGCTTAAAGTTAAATATCTCCCAAACTACAAATGATTTCAAAGAAAAAATCTCAAGCATGCATGTCCACAGTAAGGTGGAATTTTTGAACTGTGAATGGAGTTTCTAGGTGAAAGTGTTTTTTTGAGGTCCCAAATTCGTCCATCGACCTCCATTATAAATCTCTGAACTTTTAAAGGAGTACAATTCTAAACCTATTAAACATTTCAAAGATTCCTTTTCAGGCAAACATGTCCACAGTAAGATGAACATTTTAAAGTATGAATGGGGTTACTAGCAGTAAGTATGTAGGATTAGTAGCCTGTACTCGTTTCCCTTTAAATGTCCATTTCCGCATTGACAATGCATTGGGCGCTTAAAGTTAAATATCTCCCAAACTACAAATGATTTCAAAGAAAAAATCTCAAGCATGCATGTCCACAGTAAGGTGGAATTTTTGAACTGTGAATGGAGTTTCTAGGTGAAAGTGTTTTTTTGAGGTCCCAAATTCGTCCATCGACCTCCATTATAAATCTCTGAACTTTTAAAGGAGTACAATTCTAAAACTATTAAACATTTCAAAGATTCCTTTTCAGGCAAACATGTCCACAGTAAGATGAACATTTTAAAGTATGAATGGGGTTACTAGCCGTAAGTATGTAGGATTAGTAGCCTGTACTCGTTTCCCTTTAAATGTCCATTTCCGCATTGACAATGCATTGGGCGCTTAAAGTTAAATATCTCCCAAACTACAAATGATTTCAAAGAAAAAATCTCAAGCATGCATGTCCACAGTAAGGTGGAATTTTTGAACTGTGAATGGAGTTTCTAGGTGAAAGTGTTTTTTTGAGGTCCCAAATTTGTCCATCGACCTCCATTATAAATCTCTGAACTTTTAAAGGAGTACAATTCTAAAACTATTAAACATTTCAAAGATTCCTTTTCAGGCAAACATGTCCACAGTAAGATGAACATTTTAAAGTATGAATGGGGTTACTAGCAGTAAGTATGTAGGATTAGTAGCCTGTACTCGTTTCCCTTTAAATGTCCATGGCCGCATTGACAATGCATTGGGCGCTTAAAGTTAAATATCTCCCAAACTACAAATGATTTCAAAGAAAAAATCTCAAGCATGCATGTCCACAGTAAGGTGGAATTTTTGAACTGTGAATGGAGTTTCTAGGTGAAAGTGTTTTTTTGAGGTCCCAAATTCGTCCATCGACCTCCATTATAAATGTCTGAACTTTTAAAGGAGTACAATTCTAAAACTATTAAACATTTCAAAGATTCCTTTTCAGGCAAACATGTCCACAGTAAGATGAACATTTTAAAGTATGAATGGGGTTACTAGCCGTAAGTATGTAGGATTAGTAGCCTGTACTCGTTTCCCTTTAAATGTCCATTTCCGCATTGACAATGCATTGGGCGCTTAAAGTTAAATATCTCCCAAACTACAAATGATTTCAAAGAAAAAATCTCAAGCATGCATGTCCACAGTAAGGTGGAATTTTTGAACTGTGAATGGAGTTTCTAGGTGAAAGTTTTTTTTTGAGGTCCCAAATTTGTCCATCGACCTCCATTATAAATCTCTGAACTTTTAAAGGAGTACAATTCTAAAACTATTAAACATTTCAAAGATTCCTTTTCAGGCAAACATGTCCACAGTAAGATGAACATTTTAAAGTATGAATGGGGTTACTAGCAGTAAGTATGTAGGATTAGTAGCCTGTACTCGTTTCCCTTTAAATGTCCATGGCCGCATTGACAATGCATTGGGCGCTTAAAGTTAAATATCTCCCAAACTACAAATGATTTCAAAGAAAAAATCTCAAGCATGCATGTCCACAGTAAGGTGGAATTTTTGAACTGTGAATGGAGTTTCTAGGTGAAAGTGTTTTTTTGAGGTCCTAAATTCGTCCATCGACCTCCATTATAAATGTCTGAACTTTTAAAGGAGTACAATTCTAAAACTATTAAACATTTCAAAGATTCCTTTTCAGGCAAACATGTCCACAGTAAGATGAACATTTTAAAGTATGAATGGGGTTACTAGCCGTAAGTATGTAGGATTAGTAGCCTGTACTCGTTTCCCTTTAAATGTCCATTTCCGCATTGACAATGCATTGGGCGCTTAAAGTTAAATATCTCCCAAACTACAAATGATTTCAAAGAAAAAATCTCAAGCATGCATGTCCACAGTAAGGTGGAATTTTTGAACTGTGAATGGAGTTTCTAGGTGAAAGTGTTTTTTTGAGGTCCCAAATTCGTCCATCGACCTCCATTATAAATCTCTGAACTTTTAAAGGAGTACAATTCTAAACCTATTAAACATTTCAAAGATTCCTTTTCAGGCAAACATGTCCACAGTAAGATGAACATTTTAAAGTATGAATGGGGTTACTAGCAGTAAGTATGTAGGATTAGTAGCCTGTACTCGTTTCCCTTTAAATGTCCATTTCCGCATTGACAATGCATTGGGCGCTTAAAGTTAAATATCTCCCAAACTACAAATGATTTCAAAGAAAAAATCTCAAGCATGCATGTCCACAGTAAGGTGGAATTTTTGAACTGTGAATGGAGTTTCTAGGTGAAAGTGTTTTTTTGAGGTCCCAAATTCGTCCATCGACCTCCATTATAAATCTCTGAACTTTTAAAGGAGTACAATTCTAAAACTATTAAACATTTCAAAGATTCCTTTTCAGGCAAACATGTCCACAGTAAGATGAACATTTTAAAGTATGAATGGGGTTACTAGCCGTAAGTATGTAGGATTAGTAGCCTGTACTCGTTTACCTTTAAATGTCCATTTCCGCATTGACAATGCATTGGGCGCTTAAAGTTAAATATCTCCCAAACTACAAATGATTTCAAAGAAAAAATCTCAAGCATGCATGTCCACAGTAAGGTGGAATTTTTGAACTGTGAATGGAGTTTCTAGGTGAAAGTGTTTTTTTGAGGTCCCAAATTTGTCCATCGACCTCCATTATAAATCTCTGAACTTTTAAAGGAGTACAATTCTAAAACTATTAAACATTTCAAAGATTCCTTTTCAGGCAAACATGTCCACAGTAAGATGAACATTTTAAAGTATGAATGGGGTTACTAGCAGTAAGTATGTAGGATTAGTAGCCTGTACTCGTTTCCCTTTAAATGTCCATGGCCGCATTGACAATGCATTGGGCGCTTAAAGTTAAATATCTCCCAAACTACAAATGATTTCAAAGAAAAAATCTCAAGCATGCATGTCCACAGTAAGGTGGAATTTTTGAACTGTGAATGGAGTTTCTAGGTGAAAGTGTTTTTTTGAGGTCCCAAATTCGTCCATCGACCTCCATTATAAATCTCTGAACTTTTAAAGGAGTACAATTCTAAAACTATTAAACATTTCAAAGATTCCTTTTCAGGCAAACATGTCCACAGTAAGATGAACATTTTAAAGTATGAATGGGGTTACTAGCAGTAAGTATGTAGGATTAGTAGCCTGTACTCGTTTCCCTTTAAATGTCCATTTCCGCATTGACAATGCATTGGGCGCTTAAAGTTAAATATCTCCCAAACTACAAATGATTTCAAAGAAAAAATCTCAAGCATGCATGTCCACAGTAAGGTGGAATTTTTGAACTGTGAATGGAGTTTCTAGGTGAAAGTGTTTTTTTGAGGTCCCAAATTCGTCCATCGACCTCCATTATAAATCTCTGAACTTTTAAAGGAGTACAATTCTAAAACTATTAAACATTTCAAAGATTCCTTTTCAGGCAAACATGTCCACAGTAAGATGAACATTTTAAAGTATGAATGGGGTTACTAGCCGTAAGTATGTAGGATTAGTAGCCTGTACTCGTTTCCCTTTAAATGTCCATTTCCGCATTGACAATGCATTGGGCGCTTAAAGTTAAATATCTCCCAAACTACAAATGATTTCAAAGAAAAAATCTCAAGCATGCATGTCCACAGTAAGGTGGAATTTTTGAACTGTGAATGGAGTTTCTAGGTGAAAGTGTTTTTTTGAGGTCCTAAATTCGTCCATCGACCTCCATTATAAATGTCTGAACTTTTAAAGGAGTACAATTCTAAAACTATTAAACATTTCAAAGATTCCTTTTCAGGCAAACATGTCCACAGTAAGATGAACATTTTAAAGTATGAATGGGGTTACTAGCCGTAAGTATGTAGGATTAGTAGCCTGTACTCGTTTCCCTTTAAATGTCCATTTCCGCATTGACAATGCATTGGGCGCTTAAAGTTAAATATCTCCCAAACTACAAATGATTTCAAAGAAAAAATCTCAAGCATGCATGTCCACAGTAAGGTGGAATTTTTGAACTGTGAATGGAGTTTCTAGGTGAAAGTGTTTTTTTGAGGTCCCAAATTCGTCCATCGACCTCCATTATAAATGTCTGAACTTTTAAAGGAGTACAATTCTAAAACTATTAAACATTTCAAAGATTCCTTTTCAGGCAAACATGTCCACAGTAAGATGAACATTTTAAAGTTTGAATGGGGTTACTAGCAGTAAGTATGTAGGATTAGTAGCCTGTACTCGTTTCCCTTTAAATGTCCATTTCCGCATTGACAATGCATTGGGCGCTTAAAGTTAAATATCTCCCAAACTACAAATGATTTCAAAGAAAAAATCTCAAGCATGCATGTCCACAGTAAGGTGGAATTTTTGAACTGTGAATGGAGTTTCTAGGTGAAAGTGTTTTTTTGAGGTCCTAAATTCGTCCATCGACCTCCATTATAAATGTCTGAACTTTTAAAGGAGTACAATTCTAAAACTATTAAACATTTCAAAGATTCCTTTTCAGGCAAACATGTCCACAGTAAGATGAACATTTTAAAGTATGAATGGGGTTACTAGCCGTAAGTATGTAGGATTAGTAGCCTGTACTCGTTTCCCTTTAAATGTCCATTTCCGCATTGACAATGCATTGGGCGCTTAAAGTTAAATATCTCCCAAACTACAAATGATTTCAAAGAAAAAATCTCAAGCATGCATGTCCACAGTAAGGTGGAATTTTTGAACTGTGAATGGAGTTTCTAGGTGAAAGTGTTTTTTTGAGGTCCCAAATTCGTCCATCGACCTCCATTATAAATCTCTGAACTTTTAAAGGAGTACAATTCTAAACCTATTAAACATTTCAAAGATTCCTTTTCAGGCAAACATGTCCACAGTAAGATGAACATTTTAAAGTATGAATGGGGTTACTAGCAGTAAGTATGTAGGATTAGTAGCCTGTACTCGTTTCCCTTTAAATGTCCATTTCCGCATTGACAATGCATTGGGCGCTTAAAGTTAAATATCTCCCAAACTACAAATGATTTCAAAGAAAAAATCTCAAGCATGCATGTCCACAGTAAGGTGGAATTTTTGAACTGTGAATGGAGTTTCTAGGTGAAAGTGTTTTTTTGAGGTCCCAAATTCGTCCATCGACCTCCATTATAAATCTCTGAACTTTTAAAGGAGTACAATTCTAAAACTATTAAACATTTCAAAGATTCCTTTTCAGGCAAACATGTCCACAGTAAGATGAACATTTTAAAGTATGAATGGGGTTACTAGCCGTAAGTATGTAGGATTAGTAGCCTGTACTCGTTTCCCTTTAAATGTCCATTTCCGCATTGACAATGCATTGGGCGCTTAAAGTTAAATATCTCCCAAACTACAAATGATTTCAAAGAAAAAATCTCAAGCATGCATGTCCACAGTAAGGTGGAATTTTTGAACTGTGAATGGAGTTTCTAGGTGAAAGTGTTTTTTTGAGGTCCCAAATTTGTCCATCGACCTCCATTATAAATCTCTGAACTTTTAAAGGAGTACAATTCTAAAACTATTAAACATTTCAAAGATTCCTTTTCAGGCAAACATGTCCACAGTAAGATGAACATTTTAAAGTATGAATGGGGTTACTAGCAGTAAGTATGTAGGATTAGTAGCCTGTACTCGTTTCCCTTTAAATGTCCATGGCCGCATTGACAATGCATTGGGCGCTTAAAGTTAAATATCTCCCAAACTACAAATGATTTCAAAGAAAAAATCTCAAGCATGCATGTCCACAGTAAGGTGGAATTTTTGAACTGTGAATGGAGTTTCTAGGTGAAAGTGTTTTTTTGAGGTCCCAAATTCGTCCATCGACCTCCATTATAAATCTCTGAACTTTTAAAGGAGTACAATTCTAAAACTATTAAACATTTCAAAGATTCCTTTTCAGGCAAACATGTCCACAGTAAGATGAACATTTTAAAGTATGAATGGGGTTACTAGCCGTAAGTATGTAGGATTAGTAGCCTGTACTCGTTTCCCTTTAAATGTCCATTTCCGCATTGACAATGCATTGGGCGCTTAAAGTTAAATATCTCCCAAACTACAAATGATTTCAAAGAAAAAATCTCAAGCATGCATGTCCACAGTAAGGTGGAATTTTTGAACTGTGAATGGAGTTTCTAGGTGAAAGTGTTTTTTTGAGGTCCCAAATTTGTCCATCGACCTCCATTATAAATCTCTGAACCTTTAAAGGAGTACAATTCTAAAACTATTAAACATTTCAAAGATTCCTTTTCAGGCAAACATGTCCACAGTAAGATGAACATTTTAAAGTATGAATGGGGTTACTAGCAGTAAGTATGTAGGATTAGTAGCCTGTACTCGTTTCCCTTTAAATGTCCATGGCCGCATTGACAATGCATTGGGCGCTTAAAGTTAAATATCTCCCAAACTACAAATGATTTCAAAGAAAAAATCTCAAGCATGCATGTCCACAGTAAGGTGGAATTTTTGAACTGTGAATGGAGTTTCTAGGTGAAAGTGTTTTTTTGAGGTCCCAAATTCGTCCATCGACCTCCATTATAAATCTCTGAACTTTTAAAGGAGTACAATTCTAAAACTATTAAACATTTCAAAGATTCCTTTTCAGGCAAACATGTCCACAGTAAGATGAACATTTTAAAGTATGAATGGGGTTACTAGCAGTAAGTATGTAGGATTAGTAGCCTGTACTCGTTTCCCTTTAAATGTCCATTTCCGCATTGACAATGCATTGGGCGCTTAAAGTTAAATATCTCCCAAACTACAAATGATTTCAAAGAAAAAATCTCAAGCATGCATGTCCACAGTAAGGTGGAATTTTTGAACTGTGAATGGAGTTTCTAGGTGAAAGTGTTTTTTTGAGGTCCCAAATTCGTCCATCGACCTCCATTATAAATCTCTGAACTTTTAAAGGAGTACAATTCTAAAACTATTAAACATTTCAAAGATTCCTTTTCAGGCAAACATGTCCACAGTAAGATGAACATTTTAAAGTATGAATGGGGTTACTAGCCGTAAGTATGTAGGATTAGTAGCCTGTACTCGTTTCCCTTTAAATGTCCATTTCCGCATTGACAATGCATTGGGTGCTTAAAGTTAAATATCTCCCAAACTAATGATTTCAAAGAAAAAAATCTGAAGCATGCATGTCCACAGTAAGGTGGAATTTTTTAACTCTGAATGGAGTTTCTAGGTGAAAGTGTTTTTTTGAGGTCCCAAATTCATACATCATCACACCACATTATGCCATACCTGCCAACCTCAGACCGTCCGATAACAGGAGATTTTTTCCCAGTGGGAGGGCTCTTCACCACGCTAACCATGTAAGTGCACGTGAGGGGGCGAGGCTTCCCCTATTGGGCGGTTGCCTGGGTGGGACTTCTTTCCTCTACATCAGAAGAGTAAGGACGTCACATTCTAATACAGACCGAATGTCCAAACTAAGCAATGGTCTTTTTGTGGTGCACCTCGCTAATCATCAGACTTTTAATCCATCACCTCTGAGTGTCCGGGTTCGAACTCCCGCTTAGTACATTCATTTTTCAAACAACCACGGACTACTTTTTTAAATATCAAATCTGAGCAATCTGGCTCCCACGGGTCTACTGTCTTTTTACGCCTTTATCATAAAGGTTGCTGAACAATATATAGAGGATGAAATGCATAATTTATTAAATAATATAAAGGTAATATCAAATACATTGTAGAAAATGACAGACATGACGCTTTATTAGCAAGACAGTCTTTTATTATATTATTCCTCATTTTGCTGGTTTCCCCTGAAACCCCTTTACAGTTACAGAGTACAACTGTCTTAGAACCACTGCTGATGATGTGGCCATAGCTGAATGGTTAGAGAGCCTGCCTGTCAAGCCATAAATCCCAGGTTTGATCCCAGGCCTCAGCAATGTGTCAAAGTGTCCCTGAACAAAACACTTAAAAGAATAGTTCACCCAAAAAATACTTATTTTCTATCAATTACACACTCCATGAAGCCTTGAATTCATGGAGATTTTTTAGTTTTTGACACATTCCTGAGCCCAGACTCAGACATATTGGTTGGATGCATGGCACATACTGTATAATAGGCTATCGCATTGTGGATTAGTAGGCGATAATTCCAATATTCACTATACATTCCTCATGTTTAAGCCTAACTGAATTATATATTTATGAACTTGCATATAAATTGTATATATTTTTGGACGACTTGTGCATTTAATTTGTCGGCAATACTTTGCCACGCTTTCTCCCTGGATCCATTTATTGCGGCCATGTTTCCTTTCTTGCTTATTATACATTTTACTTCCTCGTATGATTCCGGGGAGACATCAAATTTCTCTTTTGGGCCTTGAGTCTTGGGAATTTTAAATCGGTTTAAAAGAGATTTAAACCGATTCCACCCTGTTGCAACTTATTCTGTTTAGACAGAACTTTACCGTCCAGACTCGTCAACAATCAAACATTTAAACTAAGAAACATACAATTAAAAGGGAATAGAGAAAAGAGATGTGTAAACAGAGCTCTCTCTCTCTCTCTCTCTCTCTCTCTCTCTCTCTCTCTCTCTCTCTCTCTCTCTCTCTCTCTCTCTCTCTCTCTCTCAGTCATGTCTTCCAGTCAGTTCCTGTGTCTTTCTCTGCTCTTCTTTCTTGAGGGACCTCATCCAATTATCACTCCAGCTGATACTTTATTGAATTGATGTGAGATTCAGTGTGTGTGTTTGTCTGTGCTTCTTTCTTCCACAGGTCCTGCAAGGAGAAGCTCCACTCCTGGAATCAGTACAGTACAGACACAGGCCTCCAGAATCAGGGTTGCTAGATCTGCTTATTATCATTTTCCCGCAAGATTTTATTTGAAAATAGCCGATCTACAAGCTCACAACGTGTCGCATCGCGACGCGTTGTGAGCTTTTAGATCTGCTATTTTCAAATTGCTGATGTATATGTTAAAGTGCACATGTGGCCCATAGTCGCTACTTTTGGGCTGGTTTTCCTAGACCTGGTTGCTTGTTTCTCTCACAAAATCTGGCAACACTGTCCAGAATGCCCAGGGGCTTTTAACTTTATCTAATCTTTTACTGAATACCATGCAAGTTTACAGACTAAGAACTTCTGTGGTGCAGCGGTTTAGATACAGAGCTTTCAACCAGAAGGTTCACCTTTATCTAATCTTTCAGTGAAGTGCGTGCAAGAGACCAGATAAAGCATGAACCATGGTGGAGCAGTGGTTAAGATACAGGCCTTTTAACCGCTGGGTTGTTGGTTCAAATCCAATAGGGATATTTATACCAAGTTTCTTGTGGTCTATATTCTATGTACTATATTCTGTTTACTTAAAGGTAGGGTAAGTGATTTGCGTTCGTTAAAATAATTGTTAAATAGCTCTATATTCTGATAGTACTCATTGCTATAGAGTGTTTGTTCAGTATTAGGAGTCTCCTTGTCTCTCCACCTCTTTATTAAACAGAAAATGCATTTTCGTTTCAGTTTCAGTTTCATTTCCAATTTTATCCAACCAGGACAGAGAACTCAATCAGGATACAGATTAAACAAGTGAAATTGGAAGTGATGACACTAAGAAATGAGCATGCAAAATTGGAACTGGAACACTATACAAATTAAGCTTAAAAATGGGTACTTTCTCCTGATTGGCTGAGATTTTGACACCTACCGAAAAATTTATTTTCTGTTTATTAAAGAGCTGGAGAGACGGGGAGACTCCTGTTACTGAACAAACACTCTATAGCAATGATTACTATCAGAATATAGTGCTTTAACCTTTTAAAAAAATACTTTTTGTTTTAACCAAAAAATATCACTTACCCTACCTTTAAGAGCTGGAGAGACCCCTGTGACCGAACAAACACAGAATATAGGACTTTAACCTTTTTAACAAAAACAAAAAAAATACCAAAAAATATCACTTACCCTACCTTTAAATAAGTTTCTATTTCAGAATGGAGAAAAGCTAATAAATAAAAAGAATAAACAAAAGCAATAATCAACTTTTTTGATAGATAAAAACAAATATTTAAATAAACATTTCACTTTAATTATACAAGAATTAAAAGCAACCATACAGCACTGTAAATGTAACCCCTATTGAACAATTCATGATGTGTCATGATCTTATACAGCTGCTACTTTTGAAAAACATTACATTTCTTTGGAACATTTTCACCTAATGACATGTCCAAAATAGAGAAACAAGGTTAAAATTGCATAATTGCGATACCAAGGTCATCAAGTAAAATGATAGCTTACTCTACTTACTATTATCCACACAGTTCACTACACCAATATTTTCCAAAATGTTTTGTCATTTTATTTTGTATTGTATGTATTACTGATGTATTGAGTACAATGGACCACAATGGAAACAAGCTCCCCGGAGATTTTTGTGTTATCCTTTAAGCGTCTTTAAATACTCTGTTACAAGTAAAAAAGAAAGGCCTATGTTAAAAATGTTACTTCAGGAAAAGTACAAAGGTAATGTTGTCAATTATACTTAAGTGACAAAAGTAAAAGTTCTCGCAGAATGTCGGCTATAATTCGAATAGACTTAGGGCTTAATTGATTAATGTTTTGTAGTAGCCTAGGCTAAAAATAATAATGACGGAAATCTACAAAGTACCTTGCAACTAAAGTTAGCAAATAACTGTAGTGGAGTAAAAACTACAACATTTACCTCTGAGATAGTGGAGTAGAACTTAGTATAAAGTATTGAAAAATGGACATACTCAAGTAAAGGAATGGGGGGGGGGGGGACTCAAAATTGCTCTTAAGTACAGTATCTGAGTAAATGTACTTGGTTACTTTCCACCACTGATTATAGTTAAACTATTGCTCATTTGGACCCCACTTTGAAAACCACTAGCCTGGCTACATTGCTAAGGCACAGTAAACAGCGGCCTCTAGTGGCTCATTGCTTTAGTAAGGCACTGACAGCAAGGCTCAAGGTTGACTTGTGTTCAAAATTGATATCAGGAAGAGGGCAGTGGTGGAAAAAGTACTCAAATGTTTTACTTAAGTAAGAGTATCAATACTGCAATGTAGAAGTACTCTGTTACAAGTAACAGTCCAGAATTCAAAATGTACTTGAGTAAAAGTACAAAAGTATTGGTATCAAAATGTACTCAAAGTACCAAAAGTAAAAGTAAAAGTACAAGCTCACAACGCGTCGCGATGCGACGCGTTGTGAGCTTGTAGATCTGCTATTTTCAAAAAGCCTAGGTATAAAATAGGGCTAAAGTGGTTAATGTATGTTTTATAATGTAATCATTTATATCCACAAAGTAACTAGTAACTAAAGTTTTCAAATAAATGTAGTGGAGTAAAAGTACAATATTTGCCTCTGAGATGTAGTGGAGTAGAAGTAAAAGTATGGGAAATTGGAAATACTCAAGTAAAGTAAAAAATCCTCAAAATTTTACTTAAGTACAGTACTTGAGTAAATTTACTTGGCACCTCAATGTTAAATTGTCTATTTTGTTTCCCGAAATGTAAAACGATACAGAATTTGGGAAAATGGTCGGAAGTAATGTAAATTATACATGATTTCTTTGATCATTTTATTTTTTCTCTTTCTCTTCGGGATGAGCTGCCTCTGTGTGTCAGGCGGGCTCAATCTAACCTGTCCTATAAAAACAGTGTGAAAACACTGTTGTTGAAAAAACTACAGGCTAGTGATGCACTTTAATTTGTGTTTTTATGGCTTGATATTTGTTTTAGGGATTCTAGGCTGTTTTGTATTTTGTGAGTTCATGTGATTGCGTTGAGTGCTCTATTGGAGCTGTGTACGTTTATTGGACTATTCATGAAACAAGTGTACATTGTGATTACTTGTATGTCTTTTACCAAAATCTAATCAAATCATGTACCGAGCAAACATGCACGGTACATGATTAACAGACCTAAATCTACCCTTATTTTTTTCTTTCTTTTGTTTATGCCCAAACTGACTGGCTATACACAGGTTTTGTAACAATTTGTAGCAATTGTACTAAATGCCAAATGTTCAAATCATGTGCGGTATACTAATGTGTGTGTGTGTGTGTGTGTGTGTGTGTGTGTGTGTGTGTGTGTGTGTGTGTGTGTGTGTGTGTGTGTGTGTGTGTGTGTTTACATTACTTCAGACCATTTTTCCAAATTATTATTATTTTTTTCTTCAAATTTTGGAATTAAATAGCCAATTTAGGTGCCCACTCTTCCGGTCACTGTAACAAATATATAGTGTTCACGGTCAAAGTGCTAAATGACAGAGGCTTTGTTCAGACTGCATGCAAATCCCATCTGTTTCTCTGATCTGATCTCTAGGACTGACTGCAGTTGTAAAATCTACAGTAAACAGCGACCTCTAGTGGTTCATTGCTGTAGTTACTTAGGACTGACTGTCCACACTGTTATTATGCAAGTGATCTGATTGGATTTTGTGTATTTATTTAGGCGTATAGCGACACGTGGTGAGCTTGTAGATCGGCTATTTTGGGGGCGAGGAACGTCGTACGATGATGTCAGAGTGTCTACCAGACTGAGACTCGTCTTTATGATCTGATTCACAAAAATATGTTTCCCTGTGGATTTTTTCACTGTTCAAAACAATCTGATTCCAATTTTGATTCCAACAAAAAAAAAACATTTGGGGGCTGCCAGTCGGAACATAATAGCCTTATTGGCACTCGTTTGGCAATCGTTCTTGTTGGCAAACGTAGTGCTGATGAGACGATGTCAGGATCTCCGGTCCTGACTCTTCATGAACCGTGTGACTCTTCATGAACCGTGTTCAGTTCTCTGCTCTCTCCCTGGCTATGTTTCCTTGTACCTGCAAAATGAGGAACACATGAGAGGAGAGGAAGTGTAAAACATCTTGTCAGAATCTTGCACTAACACCAACAACATGAACTAAGGTACAGAAGCAGATAGTTTTGCTCTCAGGAGGCAAAGCATTATCTTTTTCATCAGGTGACATCAAAGTTTCATCAAAGTTCAAGGCCAACATTCCCACATATGGGTAGTCAATTGTGGCAAGCTGAAACACAATGCATTCTTACAACTGTTGCAATATAAATGTAAACGTTTTCAGTCACATGACGTGAATGGAAAAATCATAAAATGACCAATATGACAGGGAATGCAGAGTTGATCTTTAAGCAACACGTGAAGCAAAGTTTCACATCTCGACATGGAATGGTTACATTGTGACAATAAAGTAAACCACACCAAAGGGAAGTTCTGCATTCTCTTTTGCTTTGAGTACCCACCTACGCCCCCCCCCACGCCCCTTCAATGTTGCCATGTCCTCTTATTATAGGTTTTGATTGATTGATTGAATATTTCATTAGGCAAAAAATTTAAACAACACAATTACATTTATAATACTTTGTCTAAAAGGTCCGTCCAAAAAAAATCCTTGCGGTCTTGTTTCCATTGTGGTCCGTATATTCAATTAATAGATTAAGTCATGTTGGTTGCATTTTTTGGGGGCTTGATGCTAAAGTGTAGTTGGGCTTGTTTCCTAAATGTTTGCTATCAAACATTTTCATGTCAAGGACCATTAATGCGTTGGTTCTCAAAGTGGGGTCCGGGGACCCCCAGGGGTCCTTGGGGGGGTTCCAGGGGGTCCCCAGCAAAATGTGTTAATATAGCATCACAATAATTTCAACCACTTTAACCTTTTATACTTGGCTATTCAAAAATAGCAGATATACAAGCTCATAGCGCGGCACCGAGTGCAGAGTGCCGGGCTATGAGCTTGTAGATCTACTATTTTTGAAAAATCTTGAACATTTTTGCAAATCTTTGAATATAATATTTTTAAAGCAAACATTTGCAATTCAAATCTTTACTTCTGGGGGTCCCTGGAACTGAATATTTTGACATGGGGGTCTGCGGCCAAATACATATCATTTTGGGGGTCCTTGACATGAAAAAGTTTGAGAACCACTGCATTAATTTGTATTTGTTCCAGTATTTGTGTGTGGGTGTGTGTGTGTGGGTGGGTGTGTGTGAATGTGTAGGTGTGTTTGCATGACTGATAGTGGTGTGGCATTCTAATCTCTTATCGGCCGTCTCTCATAATGAGCCATGCTGTGTGGGTGACCTGCTGCAGGTTGATGTTTCAGGAAGTTGTCAGAACCGGTTTGAGCTCTCTGTCCTGTCCCTCTCCACAGCCTGGCTTTGTTTGTTTAACATCCTCTGATCATTTTCTCTGCTAAGCTTCCTCTTTGAATTTCCTCCTGTGTTAAATGGGAACGTTGTATCTCTGCCAGGTGCTTTCCACCAGGATGTCTATAACCGTCTCTGCCGGGTGGAAATCTCCTGTGTTTCTTTCAAATCTACGAGCTCAAAACACGTCACTTCACCCAGCGTTTCAAGCTTGTAGATCTGCTACTTTTGATGCTGTAGTGTGACGCTGTAGTATGATCACGATATATATATATTTTTTTCATGTGTGTTTTCACGTATGGTGTGGTGTGGTGTGGTGTGGTGTGTGTGTGTGTGTGTGTGTGTGTGTGTGTGTGTGTGTGTGTGTGTGTGTGTGTGTGTGTGTGTGTGTGTGTGTGTGTACACTTACGTAAGTGAGAATTCGGCCAAGGCTCCCAAAGCCTTCAGCTGCTCCTCTAGAGCCACGATCCTCAACCTGATGTACCCTGATGTGAACACCAGCACCACCAACCTACAGCACACACACACACACACAGACACACACGCACACGCACACACACACACACACACACACACACACACACACACACACACACACACACACACACACACACACACACACACACACACACACACACACACACACACACACACACACACACACAGTTACACGATCGGAGGTTCTGATTTGTCGGGGAAATTATTACAGACTATCAACCTTAGGAGAGTTTTGGACCTTAACTCCATAATATATGTTTTGCATGATTCCAGAGGCCATTCACATCAAACACTGTTTACACAACTTTATCGTTCTTAAGTGTGGATGCTAACTTAATCATCATTATAGTTATAGTTATCGTTAATTATAATAAGAATAACAATATCCCAAATGTATATAGCGCTTTTCTAAGTACCCAAAGACGCCTTACATGGGGGTGAGGAGAAGACAACAAAAAGAAAATCTACTTTAATAGAAGTAAAGAATAGCTAAGACTGTGGAATAAAATCAATAGTGGAACAGTAAAAAGGGGGTGTGCGGTTACCGGGGGAAAGCCATATTGAACGGGTGGGTTTTGAGAGCGGTTTTGAGCGATTGGAGGGTGGGGGCTTCTCTAGTTATCGTGCTCAGTGTGAATGGCGCTTTATACTTAGTACCGTAAATTTCGGACTATAAGCCGCGACTTTTTTCCCATTTTTCGACCCTGCGGCTTATATAACAGTGCGGCTTATCTATGGATTTTTACAGCTAACGGCCACTAGGGGACCTCCTAAATCTATGGATTTTACACCCGCGGCTTATAGTCCAGTGCGGCTTATATATGTTCCAAACATTAAATTTAGCTGCTGCGGCTTATAGTCAGGTGCGCCTTATAGTGCGAAAATTACGGTATGTATCTTTCGCCGCAGGCTGAAAACCCACCTCTTCAGGAAACACTACCTTTCCTCTTTGCCCAGCTTACTTGTTGTCAATTAGTTGTACGAGCTTTTGTCTTATTGGATCTTGCTTATTCGACACACTTATTTGTTTTAGCTCTTGCTCATTTGATTTTCCTATTTTGTCTCATCTGCTTATGAAAGTAGGTAGCTGATATATTGCACGTTTACCTTAGAACTAGGTACACTCTTAGTTGCTTGTTTTAGAAGAGAATGCACTTCTGGTGATTAGTAGTTTTGTTCCCTACCTATGTTGAATGCACTTATTGTAAATCGCTTTGGATAAAGCGTCTGCTAAATGACTTTAATGTAATGTAATGTTGTGCATCATATCTCACAGTGGAACTATGACTTTTGGTGCGAGACGCTGACGTTCAACTAAGTACAAATCAGGCGTTGCTCCTGTGAAACGTGCCCTCCTGTTCACCCAGGGTGGAGGGACAGAAGGACACACAGACTGTAATGATACTCACAACAGCAGATAGATGTAGAACACCATGTTCAGATGATTGGTTTCTTTCTGGAAAAGGAGCGAGGGAACCCTTTCAAAGACACCGTCAAGAGTCCACAAATCACCTGCTGAATGAAGGATTAAAAAAACACTGTCATCTCATCTGATCTCCCACACCTCCTCCTCAACCTTTCCTTAATTTCGCCTGACTGTCACCAGGCTGGCCTTGGACTTCTGCTCTTCCTCGTGGACCTACAGTACAGGATGTGGATTATACCAGTGAAAGTCACATTTTTGTGGTTTTGAGGAATTTTCACTTTACTGGAGTATTTCCAATTTTCAATACTTTTACTTCTACTCCACTACATCTCAGAGACAAATATTGTACTTTTTTACTTCACTACAACTATTGGACAACTTTAGTTACTAGTTACTTTGTAGATTTAGAATATTATTACAAAACATACATTAACCACTTCAGCCCTATATGGACTTCGGCTATTTGAAAATAGCCGATCTACAAGCTCACAACGCGTCGCGATGCGACACGTTGTGAGCTTGTAGATCTGCTATTTTCAAATGATTTTATACGTTTTGAAAACATGTAATGGAAGTTTTCGGCACAATGACTAATGAGTACTTCCACTGTTGGTACTTTAAGCACATATTGATGCCAATACTTTTACTCAAGTAAATTCTGAATACCAGACTTACTTGTAGCAGAGTATTTCTGCATTGTAGTATTGATAGTTTTACTTAAGTAAAAAGCGTAAGTACTTCTTCCACCACTGGCTGATACTCTGCATCTTAATCTCACGTACACCACACTGATACTCTTCTTGCACCTTTAATGTCTATATCATGTACAGTAGGCTATAATCTGCTGCTATGCTCATGCACCTTATGTGTAAACCTCATGTACGGATGGATATGCTATGTGTAAATATATGTACACACTTATCTCTTTCTCTTTCTGTAAACAACAGAAACGATGGAGCTTTGCACAAAAACAAATCACACCCACTGTTTTACACCTGTGAACCTGTGATGTGACAATAAAGATGATTCTGAACGAAAGGGACTACAGCATGAATTTTAACTTTTTCTTATTTTTTGTGTGTTTTTGGTCTCCCCTACCTCTCTTCTATCCCCAAAAATATCCCAGTTTGAACACTCAGGCTTTCACAGCAAATCTGGGGTTTTCTGTAAATTGGTCTCAAAACAGGCCAAACTGATTTACAATCCCTCCCGTTTTTCAGTTCCAACCAAAAAAAATAATATATATATATATATATATATATATATATTTTTTTTTTACTTTTTCCACACAGAACCAGGAGATGCATACATGCATACAAACTGGCTCAATAGCGCCCCGTGCTAAACAGGACAATGTGGTATTGCAGGTGAAAGTGCTTTATAAGCCAGAGAGAAGTTAGTTAGAATGAGTATATCTGAGGCTTGATTTAGGGACATAAACATATGATATTAAATATATATATATTTTTTATAATTCATGGTGTATATCCTTTAATGCCCCGTTCAGACGGCAACATAACTGCAACTAGACTCTAGTGTGTGAGTACTTCCTGTGTGTGTGTGTGTGTGTGTGTGTGTGTGTGTGTGTGTGTGTGTGTGTGTGTGTGTGTGTGTGTGTGTGTGTGTGTGTGTGTGTGTGTGTGTGTGTGTGTGTGTGTGTGTGTGTGTGTGCGCGCGCACGCACGCATGCACTCACACTAGAGTCTAGTGCGTGCATCTCACCTCTCTCCTCCTCCAGTGTACTGGTCATTTTGGAGGCCATCTCCTCCACTGTACTGCTTCTAGGAGAGGAGCTTCTCCTTACAGGAGCTGTGCAAGAAGCACAAACACAAACATGAGTGCATGCGTGCATGCGTGCATGCATGCTTGTATGCACTCGCACTAGAGTCTAGTGTTTGAGTGCATGCCTGTGTGCATGCGTTCATCTCACCTCTCTCCTCCGGTGTACTGGGCATTCTGGAGGCCTGTGTCTGTACTGTGCTGCTTCCAGGAGTGGAGTTTCTCCTGGCAGGACCTGTGGAAGAAAGAAGCACAAACAAACACAGACACTGAATCTCACATCAATTCAATGAAGTGACTGAACCGTTGCACCAGTCTGCACCATGCAGCCAACATCACTCTGACAAAAACCGAAACAACACTCGCAAAACACAGTCAGACATACACTATGCAAGGGATAATGTACGGGTAGCTGGTCATTATTTAAAAATAAATCCAGACAGGGTGATTATAATCACCCTGAAGGGATTTATTTTTCAATAATCACCAGTACATTATCCGGCTTATTACACGGCTACATAATAAATAAATAGACCCAAAAGTAACAACAAAACTAAGTATTTCCTTGCTTACGGCAATGAAAGTATTCCATAAGTGTTGCGCTGGGAGGACACGGTCGCCTCGGAAAACAAGGAAGTGTAGTGGATCAAATGGAATACATTTTTGGTCACTGCATTGTCTATTTCTCGCTTCAAATGTTTTCAAAAACATTCTTGAGAGAAACGTTTAGTTGTAAATGACATGGTGTGTTTGTTCACATAGCTATCATGTTGGATACAGCATAAAATCAAGCAGCTCAGGTTGATATGAGAAGGTTCTCTGAGCCTTTGATTAGACAGCGGTCTGTTATTGTGCTCATCGGTCATTATTCAGAAATAACGCAGCTGAATTCAGCGATTGGCCAATCAGAATCAAGCATTCAACCAAGCCGTGTAATAAAAGAAAATAACAGTGAAGACAGGAAAAGGAATATGCAGTCAGGCACTGAATCGTTCACCTTTCTAACAATATTCTTTCCATCTAATTTACTTTGGCTCCCCATCTCCTTCAGGACTGAATACAAGATCTCCCTTCTTCACACATCAGTGCATCCACGGCAAATAACATGTATTATTATTATCATTACCACAGCAAACATCACTTTATTCCCTGCTGAAACATCCATTCCACATTTCTACATGTGTTCTTGTGGGGCTGCAACTATCAGATATTTTTGTAGTCATTATTTTATGATGTTTTTGATTAATCGAATGATTACAAAAAGAAAGTCAATGAATAAAATTACCACTTCAAAATGATTTTATTTATACTTCATTGCACAATGGTGTCATGCAAAAATAGTGAAAGTAGTGCCATGTTTGACTATATTCGAAATATTTACAAAAGGATTGAACTTTTCACCCATTATGCCATACCCAAATCATCATCAATCATCAATCGTGAATCGATTATTTTATAAAATTATCGATTATTATTTTGTTATCAGAAATCACACCCGTATTGTGTGTGTGTGTGTGTGTGTGTGTGTGTGTGTGTGTGTGTGTGTGCGTGCGTGCGTGCGTGCGTGCGTGCGTGCGTGCGTGCGTGCGTGCGTGTGCGTGTGCGTGTGCGCGTGTGCGTGTGCGTGTGTGTGTGTGCGTGTGCGTGCGTGTGTGCTGTTGTCTCTTGCCTGCGTTGGTCAGTTCAGGAAAGTCATTGTCCACACATAGACTGTTGTTACGACTGACGGGGACACTGCCATCCAGACTGGACGGGCTGGACATCTGTGGACAGACAGGGAGACACGTTCATAGCTGGACTGCGGACAGGAAGATCAGTATAGTATTGTATTGCATATACCACAATGGAAATAAACCCCCTGGGGCGTTTGGTGTTATTGTTTTAACAGAGCTTATGACTGTACTACTGACTTTTGATTGATTGATTGATATCTTTATTGATCATGAAAAAAACATATGTCACATGTAACATACATCTGACCTGCCATAATCAAAGGATAACGCACACAAGCTTAGAGCTTGTTTCCATTGCCCACAGGTTGAGAACCAGATTTCTCTTTTTCCTTTTTCTGACAGTGATGCATGTAAATAAATAAATAAGTTGTTGATAGTGTGATAGTGCATTAGAGGACATATTATGCAGGCAGTGAACGCACAATGTCCTGATCCACTTCATTCTCTGCAGAGGACACTCTGGGACTGCTGTTGGCACTCTCTGCTCCCTGCTGAGGACACCGCACGCACGCATGTATGCACACACACACACGCACACACACACACACACACACACACACACACACACACACACACACACACACACACACACACACACACACACACACACACACACACACACACACACACACACACACACACACACACACACACACACACACACACACACACACACACACACACACACACACACACACACTACCTCAAGAAATCAGGGAGGCCAGCATAGTCATCATCTTTAAGGGTCAACTGAAAACCCACCTTTTTAACTTAGCTTCTAACCAGCATCTTATGAGATGTATTACTCAGCACCTGTGTTGCTGCTGTTTTGTTGTTGTTTTAATCTGTTTTTGATTATTGTATTGTTTTTCATACGTTTAGATTTTTGCTGTATTGTACAGCACTTTGAGCTGCATTTCGACGTATGAAAAGTGCTATATAAATAAATATACACAGATACTATAGGAGGACCAGGAAAAGTGTCCTCACAAATGTCTGTTTCTCAAATTCTACTATACTTGTGGGGACATTAAGGCTCTCAAGGTTTGTCCTTCACATGCATGTCCTTCACGTGATGGGTGCGCATGCACACACGCACACACACACACATACCTGTGTTTGTTGTGAACAGATGGACTGCAGCAACTTGTAACAGGTCTCCCGGTTCCTCAGAGACCCAAAGGAGTACTACACACACAGACACACACACACACACACACACACACACACACACACACACACACACACACACACACACACACATACACACACACACACACACACACACACACACACACACACACACACACACACACACACACACACACACACACACACACACACACACACACACACACACACACACACACACACACACACACAGTTGATGATCATGTCAGGACTTATTAATACATTTTATTTGTAACACACATAACCATTTTTGCAAATCACAAAATTTTTAAGGGGTTTAAAGGGTTTAAAAACATTGGCATAAAAAAGAACAAAGGCAAGACAAAAACAGAAACATTCTGCAAACATTCCCACCCCGATAAGCACTGTGAATTCTAGGAGTTGAAGCATTACATTTAGTTTGACTCGGTTCCACAGACAAATATTCTGAAAATAGCCGATCTATAAGCTCACAACGCCTCGCATTGCAAGGCGTTGTGAGCTTGTAGATCGGCAATTTTCACAATGTTTACAGTAGTTTGTTGGTTACTTTTGACGTAGTAATGGTCTTATTATTAGTTTATTGTTATTTATTCTTTTTTCATTTTAGAGATATTAAAAAGGGCTTAAAAGTCCTTCAATTGTAACTTGAAGGATCGTGCCCGGCCATTCCCACCGGGCACGATAAGTATAACGATAACGATAATTATGTCGGCGTCCACATCGATGAATGACAAAGTTTACCGTACTGTAAACAGAGGCGCCATGAAGCCATGAAGCTCCAGCTGTGTTGTCGGAGAGCCCTGCAATGAATATGGACCACCTGTTGCTGCTATATATATCTATATATATATATATATAGTTGCTATATATGTCAGTGTATATCAGTGTTTATATCGTTGTTAAAATCGCGCAGAGAGTGATCCGAACGATCGTTTACGGCTGTCGTTATCCATGTGGTGTGGACACTGCCATCCACTTGAGTTTAGAACGATATCTTTAAAGTTATACTTATCGTGCCCGGTGGGAATGGTGCTTTATACTGGTTTGTTTACTGTTAAGTGAGAAAACAATGTTGCACATTAAGCTAATCATCCGGGGACCCCCCGGAAATAATTCGGGGACCCCCAGTTTGGGAACCACTGGTCTAATGAATGGTCCAGTTACAGGTACAAGTATGAGAGTGTGGTGGGGGTCAGCTGACCTTGTCTCCAGTAGCAATGCGGACAGACACCATGGTCAGGTTCAACTTGTGCTTCTTCACCTCGGAGACGCTGGCTACAGGAATGACCACCTGCAACGTAATGGATGGACTGTTAGGCATTCACACACACACACACACACACACACACACACACACACACACACACACACACACACACACACACACACCTCAAGGAGATACTTGTTTGGTGTCACTTTGGCATACAGTCTGGTTTCTCTAGTGCCTTACATACTGTGTGAAAAGTACAGAATGTTTTTGTGATGACCTATTAAACTAATTACATTATGACCTATTAAACCTTATCTCCATATTCCAACTTTTTAGGGCTACGTCATCATACATGAGTCTCGCACAAAAGTAGTGAAACTAGCCGACTTACAAGCTCACAGCTTGTACAGTAGATCGTCTACTTTCACTATTTCCCCTTTTTCTTTTTTACAATAATAATAAGTAACGGTTTCTGACATTCAAGGTTTCCACCCGAGGGCAACGATATTCAACCTATCTCTGTCCCAAGTTGCTGTCTGTCCCCACTGCGAACTGCCTTTTCCCATACTGTTGAAGCACAAGGGGGCGGGGCTGGCGGGCTATGTTAGTGCAGTGAGTGGCAGTTGGGGCAAACGCAGTCCCCACAACATCGTTTACGATTCTGTGCCTATCGGTACATAACTCGGACGGCGCTTAGTCGAGCAGACCATCGGCCGGTCGCCACTCGCGCCTGGAGGCGCGAGTGGCGCGACTCCTCGGCCTCAAGGTCTGCTGAGTCGGCGCGCCTCCGTCATGGTCCAAAACTATACTTTATTGGCGGAAAAAAGTTGTCCGCGGTTGTTCGAAAAACTTTAGTCCCAAGCGGGAATCGAACCCGGACTCCCAGAAGTAATGGATCAGTTCAATGATTATTGAGGTGAGCCGCTGAGGCCAATGCTGGGATTAGGTATTCGGGCTGTATTAGAATGTGACGTCCTAACAGTATGGGAAAAGGCAGTTCGCGTCCCCACTGGCCTCAGATCAGCAGCCATTGTACAGTGAATGGAGCATCATTGGGGCTTTGGCAGGCATGGTTGTGATGTCATCCTTGCTCTGTAGTATCATCACGGGAGGAGAGCCTCACCTCCAGATACATTGTGACATCACTGTGACGAACGGTTTCCACCTCGATGACATCATAGAGTGTGACTGAACCAGTGGTGGAAAAAGTACTAAAATTCTTTACTTAAGTAAAAGTACCAATACTGCAATATAAAAATACTCTGTTACAAGTAAAAATCCAAAATTAAAAATTTACTTGAGTAAAAGTACAAAAGTATTGGCATCAAAATGTACTTAAAGTACCAAAAGTAAAAGTACAAAATATTTGAAAATAGCCGATCTACAAGCTCACAACGCGTCGCGCTGCGACGCGTTGTGAGCTTGTAGATCTGCTATTTTCAAATAGCCTATGTATAAAATAGGGCTAAAGTGGTTAATGTATGTTTCATTATATCATAGTGTATATCTGCAAAGTAACTAGTAACTAAAGTTTTCAAATAATTGTAGTGGAGTAAAAGTACAATATTTGCCTCTGAGATGTAGTGGAGTAGAAGTAAAAGTATTGGAAATTGGAAATACTCAAGTAAAGTACAAATACCTCAAAATTGTACTTAAGTACAGTACTTGAGTAAATGTACTTGGTTACTTTCCACCACTGGACATCACTGTGATGAACGGTTTCCACCTCGATGACATCATAGAGTGTGACTGAACTAAGCATGCAGTCAGGTAAACCAGGGGCACTGCAAGTGGTGGAGGACAGGTACTTTAACCCTGTGCCACCCCAGCACCACGGGCCATCTGGAGGACTGGGGGCATGTACCGTCATCACAATGCTGTTCATAGACTACTAACAGCTCTGCATTTTAACAACCTGACCTCCAAACTCCACCACCTGTACCTTATGGCACGTCACTCTGTGTCTGAACCCTGGACCTCACCACCGGCACCACCCGACCCTTAAAAAACTGTCAGGCTGGACAGACACTCCCTCATCCTCCTCCCACCCATGACCTTGAACACCGGGCGCACCACAAGGATGCGTAATGAGCCTCTCTCCTGTTTGCACAACATCCCACTATATGGCAACATGTCTGATCTCATCTGAGAGAGGGTAAAAAGAAGCATTAAAGGAGAATTCCGGACATTTTAAGTGTTATCTTTCATGTGTAGTTACTCACTGACCGAGTTAGGAAGTGGCGATGTGTTTTTCCAGCGATCCCCCTGTCTGTGAGTCTGGTCGACCCCCACCATTGGCATAGTGGGAGGCGCGTGGCTCAGTGAAAATCGCCTAATTCCACAGCTCCAAACTTCTTCTTTTTTCCACAAATCCTCCTCATGGTGTCTCCTGATACTTTCACATGCACTGTTTATCACTCACGAGCTGGCGTTCATGGTCAGCGACGTGAATGTTTTCCTCTCGCGTGAAATCTCGCGTCTCGCGAGATTCACTGCGCTCACTGCGCTCCTCGGGAAATCTCGATAACACTTAAAATGTCCGGAATTCTCCTTTAAAAAAGGCTTCATCGTGGGGTTAATTGATAGAAAATATCCACCAGATGCTTCAGGAGAATACATAACATGGCAACACATCCACACACTGACCAAACAGTCTGCTCCACAGGTCAACTCTAATAAGACAGCAATCAGCATTCTCTCTCTCTCGAGGTTTCATCAAATGCGTCCAGAGACATGTTTACTTGTGACACTGTCTCATTACCCAGCCCCTCCCCCCACCCCCACAAGTGACCATCTCAGTACCCACAGTACGGAACAACAGGGGCGGCCATAGCTGAGTGGTTAGTGAGCCCGCCTAGGGAGCCAGAGGCCCTGGTTGCCCCAGGTACGATTCCAGGCCAAGCCAGCAAATGTGTCGATGAAATGAAATTTGTCCCTGAGCAAGACTCTTAACCCCTAATTGCTCACAGGCCCTCATTGGAAACAAGACCACAAGGACTTTCATGAACGGACCTGTTAAAGGAATTATCCTTAGGTGCAATACAATACAAATATCGACCAATCAGAAGAGGGGGCGGAGCTAAGTAACACCAATGAAGGACAAGCACTTAAAAACCGAGTCCAATGAGGTGACTCACAACAAGTGGCAACGACAAACTGTTCAAAAGTTTTGGCAAATAGATAGAAACTATGAAATATCAACCATTCAGAATAGGGGGCAGGGCTAAGTTCCACTCCACCAAATCAAGGGATGCGACTCACACGTCTGTGCGACAAACCGTTCAAAGGTTATAGCAAAAAATAGGAACAATCAAATATCGACCAAACAGAAGAGCTACAAGTAAGTGGGTGTGGCCTTCCCACACCCACACACATTTTGATATGAATGATTAAGCCCTCACACGTTTAGCACTCACAATCTGGGTTGCCAGAACTGCTTATTATAATTTCCCTGCAAGATTTTATTTGAAAATAGCCGATCTACAAGCTCACAACGCGTCGCATCGCGACGCGTTGTGAGCTTGTAGATCGGCTATTTTCAAATAGCTGATGTATATGTTAACTCTTTGACTGCCAGAGTATTTTCATAAAGTACTCCCCCAGTGCCAGCAATTTGTGTTTTTTTATTTTTATATTTTGAATTTTTCTCATGAAAATAATTTAAGGACACATAATTTAAAGACCCAGCACAAATCCGCCACTAGAGAGCAGCACATGACAGCGTGATCAGGTCGTTGGGTCTCTCTCACCCTTCTTGATAGATTAGACAGGGAAAAACATGAAAACGGATGTGACGTCGTCCCAGATTGTTTTGATCGGCAAAAATTACGATGTGATACACGACGGCGATGACTGATCGTCACCCAGACCATAGATTATAGAAGAGAACCTGTCCGTTTGTCCGTTATACCGTGTGAAAAATCGTTTATTTACCTATTTTGGACGAAAATGACTGGGGAAAAAAATCAAAAACCGGAAACGGAATCCAGGCCATGAAACCGGATGCAGATGTCCGTGAAGTAAGTGGAACTCGAGAATAACATTGAATATCAAGCAGCATAGCGCAATCAGAGATTAAACAATGAACGCGCGTCGAACGCGTCGAACGCGTCGACGGCCAACTGGACAAAGTAGCACTTGACGCGTTATCGCGTCGTCCGCAGTCAAAGAGTTAAAGTGCACATGTGGCCCATAGTCGCTTCTTTTGGGCTGGTTTTCCTGGACCTGGTTGCTTGTTTCTCTCACAGAATCTGGCAACACTGCTCACAATAGCAAGTGATACTGATCATCCCCTCAATCATGCCATCTGGACGGAGATACAGAACTTTGAGACTTTTTTAAACCCATTCAATGCGGGAACGCGTCTGTGTCATTTTAGATTTGAGTTATAACCATTATTTTATACTTTTGGCTATTCAAAAATAGCAGATCTACAAGCTCGTAGCGCGGCACTGAGTGCCGCGCTACGAGCTTGTAGATCTGCTATTTTTTAAATCTTTTGCAAGGAAAGATGGACAGTGACTCTGCTGTCCTGACATCAGTGGGAAGTTCATTCCACCACTGTGGGGCCAGAACAGAAAAAAAGTCGTGACCGTGTAGATCGGCCAGAAGGACCCTTGAGCGACGAGGCAATCAGTCGCCCCGAGGTGGCAGACCGCAGTGGTCGGACAGGGGTGTAAGCATCGACCATAGCCCGGAGGTAAGAAGGAGCTGTTCCTTTCACTGCCCTATAGGCTAGCACCAGGGTTTTAAACTGGATGCGAGCCGCTACGGGGAGTCAGTGTAGAGAACGGAGAAGGATAGTTGTGTGGGAGAACTTGGGGCGGTTGAACACCAGACGAGCCGCAGCTTTCTGAACAAGCTCCAGAGGTCTGATGGCTGATGCCGGAGCACCAGCGAGGAGGGAGTTGCAGTAGTCCAGGCGGGAGATGACAAGAGCCTGGATGAGCACCTGGGCTGCCTTCTCCGTGAGGAAGGGGCGAATCCTCCTGATGTTGTAGAGGAGGAATCTGCAGGACCGTGTCACTGATGCGATTTTTGCCGAGAACGACGGTTGATCGTCCAGGGTCACACCCAGATTCTTCGCAGTCCGAGTTGACGTCACCACAGCATTATCAATGGTGATGGTCATATTTGAACTGGGGACCCCCCAACATATTCATATTTGAACTGGGGACCCCCCCAACATATTCATATGTGAACTGGGGACCCCCCAACATATTCATATTTGAACTGGTGACCCCCCCAACATATTCATATTTGAACTGAGGACCCCCACCCTGACAAGCACTTGAAATTGTAGGAGTTGAGGCATTACATTATGTTTGACTCGGTTCCTGTCACAGTCCGCTCCTCGGGCTGTGGACGATGACTTTATTATTCGGACCTTGAATGCCCTTATATGGTGTTGGACTCCTATAGGCTGTTCTTTAGGCCTGGTTAGGCCGTTCTTTATATTCTGCATTTGTATTGTAACTCTGTTGCCCTGGCCTTGGTTTTCCGTACTCTTGTTTTGTAGTAGTGTTTCCTGTCTGCCTTGTTTACTGTTTCCTGTCTTGTCTCACCTCCCTGTGATTATTGTAAACCTAGTCACCTGTGCTCCTTGCCTGTTAGCCTATCCTGTGTTGATTGCCTGTTGTGTTCACCTGCGTCCTGTTAATCCCCTGTCTATTTAAGTCCTGTGTTTGATTCAGTTCCCTGTTGGTTCGTTGCTTACAGTCTTGTGAGTTATTTGTTAGTCCTTGCCTAGTTGATGCTTTGTACTTAGTTCACCTAGCTTTCCCAGTTTAGTTTCCCCTGTACGTCCTCCTTATTCTGACTGCTTACTTGTGTATCGACTCTGCCTGTACCTGGACTTTGATTACTGCCTACTCCCTTTGTTGGGTGTTAATAAACACTTTAATTTGAGCTACGCTGCCTCTGCCTCTCATCTTGCACTTGGGTCCTACACCTCCAGAACCACACCGTGACAGTTCCACAGATAAATGTTGTGAAAATAGCCTAGATCTACAAGCTCACAATGCCTCGCAGCCTCTTTCATAGTACAGTTTGTTGATACTTTTGATGCAGTATAATGCTCTTTTTCTTTTCTTTCTTTCTTTTTTTTTTGGTATTAAAAATGTCTTAAAGTCCTTAAATTGTCACCTCACTCATCTGGGGACCCCCCCCCACCCCCACAGGTCCGACCCACAGGTTGAGACCCATAATGCGCTGTGTAGTTCATACCATAGGAGTTTTGGTTGACAGTAGACAGCAACGTTACCTTGGTGTCTTTGAGCAGCACTGATGAGTAGAAACACAGGAAGTTCACAGACAAGTACAGCTTCCCATGGTAGAGACCTTCCTTCTGCAACGCACATGTGAACGCTGACACACACACGCACACGCACACACATGCACACGCACACGCACGCACACACACACACACACACGCACACGCACACGCACACGCACACGCACACGCGCACACACACACACACACACAGGCACGCACTTTAAGCAGGGAGTCAGGGACACATGAATTATTCTTAAACGCTTACGTAAGTCAAATCAAATTTATATATGATCAGCACAGACGACACAAAATACAAATGACATCAAACAGAAGAACACACTGGAGCAGCTCTTTATTAAGGTGCTGCTGAGTGTAATGAAAGACAAAGACCTACTGCATCTTCCTCAGAGCCATGACTCCATGCTGCCTTCACACAGGCAGCTACAAAGCTACAGGCTACCATTCATTTTCAATGGAAGGAAGCCACACAGCGATGAGGATACAAAGATACATCATGATGACGTTTGTAGCTGCTGTACAAAACAGCTACAAAGCTACAGATATGCTGTGTAGCGTTGTATCTTTTGTATCTGCCAGTGTGGACGCAGCATGAGGAAGATGCTGTAGCATCAAAATGTCTTTATAAAATGTTAACGTTACATTACATTTAACGTCAAAATTGGCTTCGGAATGCGAAAAAAAACTAAAGAATATCCATGAATTCAAGTCTCCATGGGGTGACTAATCGATAGAAAAAATGTCATTTTGAGGGTGAACTATCCCTTTAAAGGGACTACACCATGAATTTTAACTTTTCCTTATTTTGTGTGTGTTTTTGGTTTCCCCTACCTCTCTTCTATCCCAAACAATACTCCAGTTTGAGCACTCAGGCTTTCACAGCATATCTGGGGTTTTATGTAAATTTGTCTCAAAACAGGCCAAACTGATTTGGCCCCGAAAGTGACGTCACTAGCGGTACAATCCCTCCCGTTTTTCTGTTCCAACTTAGAAAAAAAGAAAGATTATTTTTTTCCCCTTTTTTTCTTACTTTTTCCACTCAGAACCAGGAGATAACATGCATACAAACTGGCTCAATAGTGCCACGTGCAAATCAGGACAATGTGGTATTGCAGGTGAAAGTGCTTTATAAGCCAGAGAGAAGTTAGTTGGAATGAGTATATCTGAGGCTTGATTTAGGCTCAAACCTTTTGAAAAACGTTTGAGGGACATAAACAATATGATATTAAATATACATATATTATTTTTTTATTCATGGGGTAGATCCTTTAAGAAAGACAGATGTGAACTCACAGTGTGTCAGGGCCTCTCCCTCTGATAGCTCCACAAACAGCTTGTGGAAGGTCTTGTTCTGTTTTACAAAGCTCTGTGAGGAAAACAACGCAGTCATGAATGTACGTGAATAGAAAAGAATCAACAAACAGCTTGTCAAAGAACTTCTGTTCTGTTTTACAAAGCGCTGTGAGGGGAAAAAAACAACGCTGAGGTAAAGTCATGATGAATGTTATCATGCCAGTGCTGGGGTTATAGGCATAGAGGTTTACCAACACTCTAAACGGGATTACTGTGGGAATTACATCAAATGGGAATGTAGGAATTGAGAGCAGCATCTGTCTTGTTGCACTGCTACCCATCTGCATCGGCTGCGGTTTATTTACACCGTTTATTTACTGCTGCTTATCATCCTATAATTCTACAAAGCTCTGTGCGTCTGTCTGTGCCCAAAATCTCTTCTGCCCGGTTCTCCTCAGTGGCTGGAGCAATTGACCTGCATTTGCACACAGCCATTGACCATTACCATGTGCACGCAACACCGAAGCCCGTTCTTTTTTCTCGCTTTCCCCAAATGTCAGCTGTTTATTAGCGTTTTTGTGTTCGCTGGCTCTCCCGGGTTGCCAAACCAGGTGCGTGAAACAAGCGCCGGCGTTGCCACATCCGTGAAACAAGCGGACCATGACGCGCGCACGTGTGTGTTGGAACTGTTGCAGGTACCAAGTACTAAGACACTTTTTATGCCTGATGTACTGTCTGTGCACAGCGCATAACCCAAACTGCACATATACTTTGGGTGCTCATATCCCCCCGATGGGTATGGTCTAGTCTGTATAATACTGTATATTCTTTCACCCCGCACTTCTTTCTAGCTCTATTCTTCTCCCCTTTCCTGAGAACTGCAAATGATGGAGCTTGTACAGTATGAACACCTGCAAACCTGTGATGTGACAATAAATCTGAATCTGATTGTGATCAAAAGTGTAATTGACAATTTAACTCATTCTCTGCCAGACTTATTTCTGGCTGTGTTTGCCCACTGCCAGCGATTTAGTGTTTTTTATAACTTTAAAAAATGCAAAAAAAAAAATTCTCCATTATGATCGCAAGTCCAATCGTTTATAAACACACCGGCGATACGTGCACGTCGCTCAGACAACAGACCGATCGTGGCAGAGTCTCTGTCCACCAGCCCAGCGTAAAAACACCATGTTTCGCCATGTGAACGGAAAACTCACTTACTTTTTCACCTCGCCACAGACCTCACTAAATCCCTTATGATCGCGTGTTCAACTGTTTGTAGACACACAGGGTAGTTGTGTGAGTGGCCCAGAGAAGACATTTTCAATCGGCGACATTCCATTTTGCAGTAGTAGCAGTTTCTAAACAGCGTTTCTAAACAGCGTTCTACGGCGGAGAAAGACAAAGCCGAGATAATGCCGTTTTAGAGGGGGACTTAAACGGGAAGCAGGCGGAAACGAAAATCTTCGATTGACGTCATTTCCGTATCCGGGTGTGCTACAATGAAATGTGTCACTGCGAGAGATGAAGGACGGTGAGATCTTTTAAAATCAAAGTTTTTTCAAAATTATGTTTTTTACGTCCTAGGCAGAATTGGTAATTGGAAATAATTACGTTTTTTACGTTCTTGGTAGGGAATGAGTTAAAAAGGACCTACAGTAGTGTTGATGAGGCCATCGGGCTGCTCCGGGCTCTCCTCTTCTATAGGCTGTGACCTATAGCAGGAGACAGACAGAGAAAGGAGAAAGAGCGTGAAACAGGCACCAAAGGTTTCTCAGTTCATCTTAAAGCCAATGCAGAAGTAATGAAAATGCTGCGGTTCCTCATTAGCGGTCCCAGCAGGTGGTCCGGTCCCCTCCTGCGGCTGCAGAAAAAAAACTTTCAAGCGTTTCATAAAGACTTTAATGTCTTCAATCTCTAGTTTTAAGTCTTCTTTCACACAGCATGATGATGCGCTTTTGTAAATGATGGTCCCATTAACCCATTCAATCTGGGAACGCAGCTCCATCATTTTTTGATTTATTTGGCTGTTCAAAAATAGCAGATCTACAAGCTCGTAGTGCGGCACCGAGTGCCGCGCTACGAGCTTGTAGATCTGCTATTTTTGAAAAATCTTGAACATTTGTGCAATATATATATATTCTACAAATGTCTTCTAAATCCTAACCGTGTTTTGAAAAAAAAAAAATCAGTGGTTCGCAAGCTTTTTCATGTCAAGGACCCCCAAAATGATTATGTATTTCACCGTGGACCCCCATCTCAAAATATTTTGTTCCAGGAAACCCCCAGAGGCAAACATTTGAGTAAAATAATTTTGCTTAAAACATATATATATTTTGCACAAATTTGCAAAAAAAATCCAAAATAGCAGATCTACAAGTTCATAGCTATGAACTTGCAGTGGCGTAACGCAGAATCGCGGGGCCTCCCCGCGGGAGTTTCACGTGAGGCCCACGTACATGCATGTGCGTGCACAACCTGCGCGCGTGTGTCGAAAAATTTCGGGTCTAATTCGGGTCTAATTCGGGTCTATTTGACCAATATAAATCAACTTTTTTCTATTTTTTTGCTGTAAAAATATTTGTATCAGCGCAGGCGGGGCCCCGCTTGCTGGTGGCCCCCCCGCACCGCAGCACTTGCTGCCCCTCCGTTACGCCACTGTGAACTTGTATATCTGCTATTTTTGAATAGCCAAAGTGTAAAATATGGATAAAGTGGTTACACAGATGCGTTCCCGGTTTGAATGGGTTAAATTAGAGAATGCAGGCCATACTTTCGGGGCTTTTGATTGGGGTTTTACTGAGTGACTGAAGACCCGCCCCTCGCTCCCCTTCACACCAATAGCACACCGGTTGCAGTTGCACTTAGGGCGCTGAACTAGAGGCTTCTAAAAAGGGCTCTGTAGGAACAAATGGGTGAGGTTTACAGTCCCTTCGTCCACGTGTTTTCAGTCTATGGAATGAAAACATGAGGAGTGAGATAAGGATACCGGTTTATTATCCCTCCATGACGTTCTCAGCAGTAATGTGAGGACCACGCCTTTTCTGTTGGACGTTCACAGCCCTCGTGTCGCCATGTTGTGGACATGTCAGCCGGCGTCTGCCTCTGATCTTTATCATTAGTAGAGCCAGACAAATGAATGATGGCAAAAAAGTGCTCCTCGGAGCACAGGTCTCCGCCAGGTCAGGTAGGTTATTGTGGCCTCCTGGTGGCGCTATAACAGGCCAATGTGAAAAGGGTGCCATTTCTTCTTAGGCCTTTCACGGCAATCGGACACTGCATTCATGATTTGAGGCATTTTGTTCCAAAAATGTGTTTTGCTAAATTAGACCTGCTGGTGGCGCTATAACAGGCCAATGTGAAAAGGGTGGCATTTCTTCCTCGGCCTAGTGGGAATGTGCGTGTGAAAGTTCACGGAAATTGCAAGCTGCGTTCATGATTTGAGGCCTTTTGTTCAAAACGGACCAATCCTGCAAACTTTGGAAGCCAACCTTAGCCAATCAGGATGGAATATGGGAAATCGGACAGATCCGGGTTGATCACATGACTATAGAGATACTATGTACCAATTTGCATGACATTTGGATAAAATCTGTAGGAGTAATGTCAAAAAATGAGTTTTGCACAAATCGGCCTCCTGGTGGCGCTATAACAGGCCCATGTAAAACATTTGGGGCAGAGGTTCTGAATTGGCTTTGAGGGAGTGTGTGTGCACAGTTTCGCAGCGAGCGGGCCAGCGGTGCCGGAGATTAGCTGGTAACACACAGAGGGACGGACGGACGGACACACCGACGGACAGGGGGTAAAACATACTCTCTCGCCATGCCTTTCGGCCTGGCGGAGACAATAATGGCCCATGTATAAATTGGTCTGGACTTATTTTTTGACAACGTCTTGGCCTTTCTGCCCTGGCCTTTGTGTCCTCAAAATAATTGACAACACCAAAGGCCAAGTGTCCTTCCAGGCCTGGTTGTACCTGAGAGAGAGGCTGGCGGTGTTGAGACTGTAATGGTTATAATGGTACCTGAGAGAGAGGCTGGCGGTGTTGAGACTGTAATGGTTATAATGGTACCTGAGAGAGAGGCTGGTGGTGCTGAGACTGTAATGGTTATAATGGTACCTGAGAGAGAGGCTGGCGGTGCTGAGACTGTAATGGTTATAATGGTACCTGAGAGAGAGGCTGGCGGTGTTGAGACTGTAATGGTTATAATGGTACCTGAGAGAGAGGCTGGCGGTGCTGAGACTGTAATGGTTATAATGGTACCTGAGAGAGAGGCTGGCGGTGTTGAGACTGTAATGGTTATAATGGTACCTGAGAGAGAGGCTGGCGGTGTTGAGACTGTAATGGTTATAATGGTACCTGAGAGAGAGGCTGGCGGTGTTGAGACTGTAATGGTTATAATGGTACCTGAGAGAGAGGCTGGCGGTGTAGAGACTGTAATGGTTGTAATGGTACCTGAGAGAGAGGCTGGCGGTGTTGAGACTGTAATGGTTATAATGGTACCTGAGAGAGAGGCTGGCGGTGTAGAGACTGTAATGGTTGTAATGGTACCTGAGAGAGAGGCTGGCGGTGTTGAGACTGTAATGGTTGTAATGGTACCTGAGAGAGAGGCTGGCGGTGTTGAGACTGCGGCCCAGCTCCTGGATCTGCTGCTGGGCCTCTGCCAGGCTCTGACTGCCTCTGGAGGGCTTGATGATCAGCAGGCTGCCTTTACGACTACCATGGGACCTTCCAGGAGTCCCAACCTCCAGAGAACTGCTTAAACTGCTTAAGTAAAAAAAAAAAAAGTGCAGAAGAGAAAGAAAAAGAAAAACTCAATCAAAGGCAGCAGCAGACAAAAAGTATTTAGTTTAGATTACATTTAAAATAAATAAGAGTGGCAGCAGACCTGCAGTTTTCTAGGAGTGTTGTTCCAGATATGTGGAGCATAAAAACTAAATGCTGCTTCCCCACGTTTAGTTTTGGTTTTAGGGACAGAAAGCAGGCCTTTCCGTATAAGTGTACATCAGTATACTGTACGGTCTGTATACACAGTCTACAGTTTACATAGTATATTTCTATAGGGCACATGTATCGGCACAGAATCTTTTCAGATGGGGGTCCGTGGCCAAATACATATCAATACGGGGGGGTCCTTGACATGAAAACGTTTGGGAAACACTGGCATAATATGGTATAGTTTATTTCTGCTTACCTTTACTATACTGTATCGTTGCTTATCTTAGTTTGAGTTGAGATATACTATACTGTTGTTTTCATTCAGTGCAATTATGCACCCAGTGTCACCAAGACAAATAACAAAGCACATGGCAATTAAAATAATTGTGATAGTGATTGTGTAGAGCTACTAGCGCTCACTGCTCCTAATAATTAGGATGGGTAATTGAGAGGACAGATTTCACGTACTGTATTATGTGCAAATATTGCATTTATGTATTTGTTTGGTATATTTTATTTTATTTTACAAAGCAACTTTGGGTACTTAAAAAGAACAATAACAATCAGAGCTATTATCATGTTAATATAGAATATTATATTATTTTGCTGTAACAGTTCAGTAGATCACAATGTGCAATTACGTTGACTCCATCAGTGATTCTCATCCTGTGGGCCGGGGACCATTGGTGGGCCGCAAGGGTATGGCAAGTGGGGCCCCCAAATAATTGGCGAAACACTTACTGTAAGATTATATTGTTTTCTTTAAAATCTTGAAAAGAAACGTGTTTTCTTTGTGATACAAGGCACAGGAATTATAGTGCGATTTCAGATGATTTGGCAAAATATGCAACCATGGAAAAACCATAATCATAATCACGCAACTGACTGCGTTATTATGACATAAGGAAGCTCAAACAGATGTCTTTGTGTCTAACAGCAAAACCCTGGAGGCATAAATAAGCTGAAACAATGAAACAATGCACTGTAAACTAAAACATCTTTGATTCTTATCAGTAGCTCTGGTACATCTTGATTGTCTACTCTAGAAGGACAAATGGAATTTAACTGCTGAACTTCACTGCAACTGAAACTGAATCTTAATCCTTCAACACAATTCATTACGTCAGGCCAGGGCCAGGGGTTCTCAAACTTCTTCATGTCCATGGACCCCCGTCTGAAAACATGTTGTGCCAGGGGGGACCCCATACAAGATTTGTGTTGTTAAAATGTTTTTGAAAATATCCAACATTTTGTACATTTTTGTACACGTTGTTTTGAAAATAGCAGATCTACAAGCTCAAGTTGCGAGCTTGTAGTTGGTTCCTAGCCGCAAGCATTGAAACCGAAAAGTCCTATCTGATCGTATTAAACCAGGGGTCTTCAACATTTTCAGGCCAAGGACCCCCTAGCTGAGAGAGAGATGAAGCAGGGACCCCCTCTATATCGTATAAAATTGTGTTTCAGATTAAACTTTTTTTGTTTACTTAGTCTGCTCTTTTTTCCCTCTACACCAAACACCTCTTTGCCATAAATAGCCGATCTACAAGCTGCGAGGCGTTGTGAGCTTGTAGAGCTGCTATTTTTGGCTAAAGTTTTCCTCAGAAAAGGGATGCTATAGTGTTCAAGTGGTTAAGGTAAAAAAAAAATCATATCACACAAAGATTTGGCGGACCACCTGTAGTAACTCTGAGGACCCCCGAGGGGTCCCGGACCCACTGTTGAAGACCCCTGTATTAAACAATGTTAAACTCACCAACATTGCAGCTGTACGGAAAGCTTAAGTAGCCCTATGAGCTACTTACCCGTTTTCAATAACGCAACGTCCAGATGCCTCCTACATTATTATGTGCAATTTCAAAACAGGTGGTGCCGAGGACGCGAACAGCCTTTTTGCATGTAGTTTAAGCGCAAGGGGGCGGGGCCGCGGGTGGCGGGTGGGGAGAGATCCTGGCGACGCGAGCTATGTTAGTGCACTGAGTGGCAGTTGGGGCAAACGCAGTCCCCGCAACATCATTTACGATTTTTCAAACAACCGCAGACTACTTTTTTTCGCCGATAAAGTATAGTTTTGGACCATGACGGAGGCGTGCCGACTCAGCAGACCTTGAGGCCGAGGAGTCGCGCCCGAGCGCCTCCAGGCGCGAGTGCCCGCGACGACCGGCCGATGGTCTGCTAGTCGACTAAGCGCCGTCCGAGTTATGTACCGATAGGCACAGAATCGTAAATGATGTTGTGGGGACTGCGTTTGCCCCAACTGCCACTCAGTGCACTAACATAGCTTGCGTCGCCAGGCTCTCTCCCCACCCGCCACCCGCGGCCCCGCCCCCTTGCGCTTAAACTACATGCAAAAGGGCTGTTCGTGCCGAGGACCGTTGAGTGATTTCCAACGAGCGCATTGGAGCGCTTCCAAACGCGAACACTAATCACCTGCAAAGAATGTATTGACAGAAAGTAGCTCATAACATAACGTCTCTACGGTGGATTTGAATTAAACTAAAACTTGACGGATACATAGAGGATAACGCAGGCTTTCAGTGCAGCTGCCACCACGTTGGCGAGTTTAAAGTTTAACAGACGTGTACTCACACAGCACTGTCCAATGAGCGCCTCCGGATGTTCGTCATGTTGTCGAATACCTGCTTACAAACGACACAAAACACAACACAAGGGCACGTGTACAGCAGTGTTCATTTTGTTCACGACGATCTACAAGCTCACAACGTTATGAGCTTGTACTGTAGATCGGCTATTTTCAGCATGCTACCAAGTGTAAGATCTGCCATTACGACGCCATCAAGGCACCGCCACAATATATTTTTTTGTCTTCGAAATCAATCGTAGATTTAGTCACCAAAAATGATATTCAGTCGACTAAAACTAGACTAAAACTAAAACATTTCAGATGACTAAAATATGACTTAAAATAAATGAAATGCTATTAAAAGACTATGACTAAACTAAATCAAGATTTGCTGTCAAAATTAACACTGGCGTACAGTGTTAATTACAGTACACACACACACACACACACACACACACACACACACACACACACACACACACACACACACACACACACACACACACACACACACACACACACACACACACACACACACACACACACACACACACACACACACTCTAAACCTACTGTGTAGTCTTGTTCACTCCAACAGTCAGTGTGTGTGTGGTGTGTGTGTTTGTTGTAACCCTGGAAGAACTGCAGACTGTCAGGGACCAGCCCACAATGTCTTTACAAAACACAGCAACTTTCTACGATTGGTCCGTTCCTTGTGGGTTTAACCAATGAGCTTTCAGGTGTCGGGAAACTATACCACGGCTGAACCAATCGGGTAGGAGCACAAGGAGGAAGTAACATGATGGTTACTTACTGGCTGTTGATGTGGTGACGGTTGCCATGGTGAGAGACACACCTCCCAGCCTGAAGCTTTCATTTAGCTAGGTACACAGTAAAGGAGGCCATTCATTATTTAATTTAGCTACGTACATAAAGTATGCACTAAAATGCATACAAATGTACACAAATGGACCTGTAAGTGTTTGTTTAGAGTTCAGCCATTTAGACCTGAGGCCGATTAAAAAAAAAAAGCCTTCTAAAACCTAACCTAAGTTTCCTGAAAAACTGACACAGATGTTTTCCCGGATTGATAACAATGTATAGGCTTTCCAGGTCTAAATAGGTTAAATGGAAGTTCTTTGTGTGCACAAGTGCACGCACGCACACACGCACACACGCACACACGGACACGGACACACACACGGACACGGACACACACACACACACACACACACACACACACACACACACACACACACACACACACACACACACACACACACACACACACACACACACACACACACACACACACACACACACACACACACACACACACACACACACACCTAGACATTTTTGTATTACAATAATTGCGAGCATTTTAGGATGTAGATTTTATTAATGCATTTTTTTTTTTGCTTTTTTACAAATTATGCCATTTCCAGGGGGGAAAAAAAGCAGATCTACAAACTTACAAAATGTCACAGCACCTTACGTTGTAGGCTTTTAGATCTGCTATTTTCTGTGCACGACGCCGACATGTAACCAAGTAAGAATCAGGCATAATCCTGACATGCATAAGTCTGCACTCTGGATCATGCTAAAGCTTTCACATGTATTTTTCTTCCACTGTATGTGACGTTTGGAGCCCAAGTCAAAGAGACATATTGCCCTCAGTGCCCTAATACCCTCACATCACCCAAATGTGGAACAAACATGGGAAAATTCTCATTCCTATACGCTCTGCCACCAAAATGTGGAATGCCCTGACAGCATCCATTAAAAGGATGTGTATCACTGATTTCTTTCAAAGTTGGCCTGAAAAACATCTATCAGGAGACCACAAGGGGAGGTAAACGTGTTCTCTTTTGTACATAGCCTATAGTGTTTGTATTTGTTAATGACATGTATGTATGCTACAGTATGTGGATGAGTTGAATACATAGTCCCCAGGACTTCTTTGTGTTATCCTTGTAGCCTTAATGTCTGACTGCACCTCCTGCTGTTTACATTTGCATTTCTGACTAATAAAGTATTCAATCAATCAATCAAAGATGATCCAGTGTGCTCTAGGACTCTATTTATAGTTTGACTTCTGTCCTAGTGCACCTACTTCTTCCACCACTGACACACACACACACACACACACACACACACACACACACACACACACACACACACACACACACACACACACACACACACACACACACACACACACACACACACACACACACACACACACACACACACACACACACACACACACAGATAGACATCAGAGAGTGTCTGCTATGAGGAACAGCTTCTTGGTACATATTTGCATCGCTGCCAAAACAAATAACTTACGCAATAATGTGCAATAAAGTGCTTACTGCTTCCCCTAATTAATCTGGTTTTGTGCATCGATTGAATCCTTTTAAAACTACACAGAGTCACAGGCTGTTTGTTTTCTGCAAACTGGTGTCAGCAGTTACACTTTTAGCACCGTTGTTTAGTTTTATACCACTGTTCAAAATCAAACAGCGCTGTAGACCATTGGTTCTCAAAGTGGGGTCTGGGGACCCCCAGGGGTACCTGAGGGGGTTCCAGGGGGTCCCCAGCTAAATGGAGGATAGTTAGGAACCAAATGGACCCTTGTGGGTCTATAACTCTGAGAGTGTACAAATGGAACCAAATGGACCCTAACGGGTCCATTTGGTTCCATTTGTACACTCGCAGAGTTACATTAACATTGATTTTACAATATAAATTGGGGTCCCAGAGATAGAAATGCCATTAAATGGGGGTCCGTAGCCTAATGCATGTCAAACTGGGGGTCCTCTTGAAATTAAAATGGTTGAGAATCACTGGTAGCTGGCAGTGAAAAATCTTCTCTTATGGGGGTCCCTGGCATATCTTTTGAAATGGGGGTCCGCGGGCTAATAAGCGTCAATTTGGGGGTCCTTGACATGAAAAAGTTTAAGAACCACTGCTGTAGACCACTGGTTCTCAACATGGTTTTTCCCATTAAACCACTAAGTTAGTGTCTAAGTGTCCTTGAGCAAGACACTGAACCCCTAATTGCTCCCGATGAACAGGTTGGTGCCTTGCATGGTTTCCTCTGCCGTCGGTGTGTGAATGTGTGTGTGTGTGAATGTGTGTGTGTGAATGTGTGTGTGTGAATGGGTGAATGTAATGCACATCAGTGTAAAGCTCCTTGGATAAAAGCGCTGTACGTGCTATACTGTACTGTAAGAGATCGTCTGCTCCAGTTAGCTGTTAGTCTAAAGGCCCATACAAGGTGTCCGTAGACAGGTTGTCAGGTACGTCAGGGGGTGAGGAACGGTCGTACGTTTTTTACTCCTCCTAGCAGTGTTCATTTTGACAGCAAATTCTGATTTAGGCTTAAGGTCCTTACACACGGGGCGATTTTTTTCATGCGAATAATACGTTTTTTTTAAAAACCTTATAAAGTCAATGCAAGCTTCCACACCAGTTTCGCGGAGCGAAAAAAGCGTCTTTTAATTATTCGGAACGAGTCCAAATTTTGCGTATATTCGCATATTCGCCGGTGTGTAACCGCCTTTAGTCTTAAGGTCCTTACACACCGGCGAATGTGGCGAATATACGCAAAATTCGGACTCGTTCCGAATAATTAAAAGACGCTTTTTCGCTTCGCTTTTCCGCTTTTTCGCGCCATGTACGCTTGCATTGACTTTATAAGGTTTTTTAAAAAAGCGTATTATTCGCACGAAAAAATCGCCCCGGTGTGTAAGGACCTTTAGTCTTTTGAATAACACACCATTTAGTTTTACTCCTATTCTAGTCTTCTGAAATTGTTTAGTCTTAGTCTAGTCTTAGTTGACCAAATATCAAAATCTTAGTCTTTTAGTCTCAGTCAACAAAATGAACACTGCCTCCTAGTATAGTCTGATACGTTTTCTTATGTTTTAATCAAGACCAAGAGGCCTATATACGTATTCATCCGCTAGAGGGCAGTTGCGAGGGTATGTAGCTCCCCCACAATGCAACGCAAATGTGACCCAATGGACATTGGACACTAATAATACTTTTGGATAAATCGAAGTGACTACGCCACTCTCTTTAAGGGGAGAGACCCTGAACCAACTCTGCGTCTGCTACTGATGTTGGTTACTGTTAGAAATGCGGGTCAATTAGTGCAGAATTTTGTTTGCCAGCCCTGCAGTTGAGATTCCACGAAGCACCAAGAACATATAACCAACTAACACAAACAGCGGACAAATCTATCGTCGCGAGTCGTCATAAACTACGGCCACCCGCTATTGTTTTATAGGTATTTTGGATCTTCTCAGTGAGATGTCTCCTGTGTGTATCTGCTGGTGTAGAATGGGTGAAAGACTCCACCGTGTCTGTGTTTGCTCTGGCAGTGTACAGACATACATAACCAACACACACATAAATAATATAGCACAGTGCAGTAGGGGGTGAAACTCAAGTTTTAGTTTTTGTCTAGTTTGGGGAGTCAGGTTTAGTGACTTTTATTGCGTTTGTTTTGCTCAGTAACAGGACAGCTAGGATACATGCTAGCCTACATGCTAGCTTGCTTCCTCAAAGCTAGTTTCTACTCAAAGTTATTATTTGGCCATGTTCACCCTGACGTTAATCGTCGCTATTGTTTTGAAGACCCGTATGGTGTCTAAAACTCCTATCCTATTCTATATTTGACAATAGAGAGACGGACAGAGGCTTTCATGTGATCAGTCACAGCACCAATAAAAAGCATATCAAATGACACTGTGTGAAGGTCTTCTTCAGTCATGCCAGATCCGTGAGGATTTGCGGGACACCGGTGTTGTCGGTGCCAGCACCACTACGCCTCGATTCATTATACTTTTTATACTTTCGCGTGAAACGATCTTGTACGTTTATCCATGTACTCGAAACCGTTTTTGCGTCCGAATTTAAAGACTGGGCGATATCCTCCCAGCTGTTCTGGACTTTGTTTTTGTTCTTGTGGTCAGGGCTTGTACAGTCATAGAGCCATTGATATCCACGGACTAGTTCGCAAAGTTGTTCTTCGAATCTCGTTGTTGTCGTTAAGTGTTGCTATGTGAGCGTCTCTCATGCTGGTTCCGAGTTTATATTTTTCTACCCACGTCGATGCACGACGTCACTTCCACCTATACTCTTTCTTTTCTCACTACTGCCCCTACAGTTGACAAAGGTCGCCAAGGGTACTTTTTACTAAGGTGCGGTGAACGCACGTCGAGTTCAATCCGCAGGCGGACGGATGGAATAGTCGACGGACAAAAGGCGGCAAATTTGTCTCCACCTCCGCACATGCTGTCTGCCCACTGGTCTTACGGACACTACACATGCATGGGCCTTAAGACCCTACTATGTACCTAGGGAAATATCACACGTCATTGACGTCTGTGTTTACATACACCCGAGGGCTGACGCGGGGCAGCGTGTGAGAATCTTACTCAAAAGGCGTAGATTGTGCAGTGCGAGTGAAATGTTTGTGGCTGCAAGATTCAACACTTTTCAAGCTGTTCTTTGGAACTTAATGCATAGATTCATGTGTCTTGGATGAGTCTGTGAATAGCATCATTGTCAGCATAAGTAACCCTGTGAAGAGCTGCACTAGATACTCCTCTAGCCATAGGAGACATTGGCTTAAAAGCCTGTATTTATAACTGTCACAAATGGCCTGTCTAACATTGTTCATTTGTTTTTTATTTATGTTTATTGTTGTATGTAATTGTGTTTTTCTATGGATCTTGAGTCTGCAATAAAGACATTAATTCAATCATTTATTCATTATGGTATTAATACCTTTACTTAAGTAATAAATGTGAGTTCTTATTCCACCACTGCAGACAGACAGTGTAATCAGCTAGATCAGCGCTTGGTTTTTAGCTGATGTAAGCTGACATGTCCAAGAATGAAGAAGTGGTGAGTCAGTGTGAGAGGAGGATGAGGATGACTGATGCCTTTTCACTCACAAATGCCAGGCTGTCAGTCACTTACGAAAAGGGTGATTTATACTTAGTTACGCGCGTCTGTGTCCTGCGCCGAAAATAGCAGATCTACAAGATCGGCTACACGTGCAGACTGGCTATTTTCGGTGTGCGACACAGGTAGTGAAAAGTAACTATATTTTACTCAAGTACTGTACTTTAGTACAATTTTGAGGTATCTTTTTACTTTACTGGAGTATTTCCAATTGTCAATACTTTTACTCCACTACATCTCAAAGGCAAATATTGTACTTTTTACTCCACTATGATTATTTGAAAACTTTAGTTACTAGTTACTTTGTAGATTTTGATTATTATTATGAAACCACTTCAGACATATATATATACTGCATATACTTTGGCAAATTTGAAATTAGCACATCTACAAGCTCACAAGGCGTCGCAAACAATGCAACGCGCTGTGAGCTTGTAGATCTGTTACATTCTGCATAATTGAGTACTTTTACCGTTGGTACTTTAAGTATATTTTGATGCCAATACTTTTGCGCTTTTACTCAAAAATGTTTTGAGTTTGAGTTTGTACTTGTACTTGTACTTGTACTTGTACTTGTACTTGTACTTGTACTTGTAATGGAGCATTTCTACAATAGGGTATTGATACTTTTACTTAAGTAAAACATGTGAGTACTTCTTCCACACAGCACAACAACCTAATATAAGCCAGGCATAAGACTGACATAAGACTAAGAGTCTATAGGTGCCAAAATTATTTATACATGAATCTTTAGAAGTGTCTGACGGCTTTCTGTGTGCACCGGGCCACCTGTCATAATAACCTGTCACACGTTAACACCTATAACAAACTCATTAAAAGTGAATAACCGATGTGCTTATAGCAGAAAAGCTAGAATATGGAGATGAGAGGTTTCAGTCCAACAGCAACGATATGTAGTGCATCATGCGTGAGGCTTTTCACGGTGACATTCCATCAGTGGAGTAAAGTAACTAAGTAGATTTACTCAAGTACTGCACTTAAGTACAATTTTGAGCTACTTTTACTTTACTGGAGTATTTCCAATTGCCTATACTTTTACTTCTACTCCACTACATCTCAGAGGCAAATATTGTACTCTTACTCCACTACAATTACTTGAAACTTTAGTTACTAGTTACTTTGCAGATATAAAACATTACATTATAAAACATACATTAACCACTTTAGCCCTATTTTATACCTAGGCTATTTGAAAATAGCCGATCTACAAGCTCATAATGCGTCGCGATGCGACTTTTGGTACTTTAAGTACATTTTGATACCAATACTTTTGTACTTTTACTCAAGTAAATTTTGAATTCTGGACTTTTACTTGTAACGGAGTACTTCTACATTGCAGTGTTGATACTTTTACTTAAGTAAAACATTCAAGTACTTTTTCCACCACTGCTGTCCGACAGCATCCATATGTAGTGCATCATGCGTGAGGCTTTTCACGGTGACATTCCACCTGCTGACTGTACCGTGTCTTCTATCTAGAATGTGACGGTTCATTGTGACATACATTAGGCTGACATATGATGGCTTATTGTGTCAGACAGTAGGGTTTAATATGATGGTTCCTCATTATGTCATACAGGGTTGTAGGGTTACCTCCTGTTACCATATTGACAGAACAAACATGCATTATGAACTAACAGGGCTTCCTATAGGTGAGAGATAGACACTGAATGAACAAACAAAAAGGTTTAATGTTACAGGGCCTGTTCCAACACATATCTACTGTAGCCTACCGTCTGTCATCTATACACAATACTGTCACACGATGGACACAACGATGAGCTTCATTAAGCAATGTATATCAACATGGTTTTGGTGGAAGAAAAATTCTAACTTTTGACATTGCGATGTGACGTGTTGTGAGCTTTGTAGATCTGCTATTTTCAAAAGTTTGAAATAGGGCTTAATTGGTTCATGTATGGAGTATGTTTTATGATAATGATCTAAATTCACAAAGCAACTAGTAACTAAAGCTGTCAAATAATTGTAGTGAAGTAAAAAGGACAAGACGTTTAAGGATTACCTTTAACGAGATGGGTGTCAGCTGGAAGGGTCGCCATGCATGCAGGGACCGGAGCAGATGGAGGGGGCTCGTCGCCCAAAGTCCCAACAAGAATGGAAGCCAAGGAACTAAGTCTAGGTTAGTAAGTAAAAAGAACAATATTTGCCTCTGAGCTGTAGTGGAGTAGAAGTATAAAAGTATTGACAATTTTACATACTCAAGCAGTGGTGGAAAAAGTACTCAACTTCTTTACTTAAGTAACAGTACCAATACTGCAATATAGAAATACTCTGTTACAAGTAAAAGTCCAGAATTCAAAATCTACTTGAGTAAAAGTACAAAAGTATTGGCATCAAAATGTACTTAAATTACCAAAAGTAAAAGTACTAAAATGTTTGAAAATAGAAGATCTACAAGCTCACAACGCGTCGCGATGCGCCGTGTTGTGAGCTTGTAGATCGGCTATTTTCAAATAGCCTAGGTATAAAACGGGGCTAAAGTGGTTAATGTATGTTTCATAATATCATCATTTATATCTAAAAAGTAACTAGTAACTAAAGTTTTCAAATAATTGTAGTGGAGTAAAAGTACAATATTTGCCTCTGAGATGTAGTGGAGTAGAAGTAAAAGTATTGGAAATTGGACATACTCAAGTAAAGTACAAATACCTCAAAATTGTACTTAAGTACAGTACTTAAGTAAATGTACTTAGTTACTTTCCACCACTGTACTCAAGTAAAGTCAAAGTACCTCCAAATCGTACTTGAGTGAACACCACTGGTTCCTGGTTTGAATGTATTCTCCAGACAGTATCTTAAGACCATGCAGTCTTATGCAAAGGTAAAAACGTTTTGTTAGGTTCATTTGTTGACCTGGCATCCTATAGTTTCAATGTACAGATTATTATACTGTTTAGACAGGTTCTTGATTTACCTATGATCCTAGTTTACTCAGGCACTACTACACTGTCTCTCTGCATTTGATGTATGTGTTTACCTTGCTTACTGTAAGTCACTCTGGATAAAGAGTGTCTGATAAATGCCTACATTGTGAAGTGTAAATTGTAAAGCAGTAGATTATCTGAGACAGAGACACACAATGACACAAGGGTGGTACCTTATTTTTAACTCTATGGGTGGTACTCACTCTGTAAAATCCCCAGTGTACATTTAACCCAGAGACAACAGAGAGTGTAACAAAATGGACCCTTCATGGGAGAGAGTTAAAGGAACACTCAGGAGTTTGTCAGAGTAGAAGAGAGAGGAAAACACGACCACATGCGTGCTCCTCCTGAGTGCTGGCTGTCTGCAGGTGTAAGCAGCTGTCTCTAACAGCAGGGGGCGTCATCATCACCACAGCCTGCAGGAAGGACACTCATCCTATGATGATGCACCTTGTTGTGTGTCTGTCTGCTACACAAGTGCTTCTCAAACTTTTCTGTGTCAAGGACCCCCAAAATGATATGTATTTGGCCGCGGACCCCCATCTGAAAATATTTTTTTTGCCAGGGAGGGACCCCCAGGAGAGAAGAAGGTGTAAACATAATTCAAAATTATTCAATAATTTATTTATTTTTTAGCAGATACAAGCTTGAGCTTGTAGATCTGCTATTTTTGAATAGCCAACACAACATACTGCTTAAAATATTTTGATGCTACATTTTGCTGGAGACCCCACTGTTAGAACCAATGTGCTACACTACTCGAGAGACAGGGAGGGAGACAGAGTACAATTGGTGACGCATTTACAATACAGAAGAAAAAGACATCAAGGCCTACCAAATAATAGAGCGTTGGCGACGCATTTACATTACAGTAGAAGAAAAAGACGTCAAGGCCTACCAAATAATAGAGCGTTGGTGACACATTTACATTACAGTAGAAGAAAAAGACGTCAAGGCCTATCAAATAATAGAACAATTGTGAGCAATGTAAATTTGAAGGACCACTTCACCCATTTTCAACCTTATCTCTCTTAATTGGTCCTCACCTAATGCTCATTATAAAATGGCACCATTCCTGGACAGTGGACAGTTCATAAACCTGCCTACCAGGTCACAAACCCAGAGGGCTGGAAAAAAAGATTTACAGCAGACTATCTGATTCTTAATTAGGTGAACAATGGGGAGGAACAATTAAGTGCCTCTGGTCTCTATGACAACCGCATGAGCTGCTGTAGCTCAGAACAACACTGTATGAGCTTATAACAATAATACATAATTTAAAAAGCGTATTCCTGTTCCGCTCTTAAAGGGCTCTTTGGGAGCGTGGTGTTATTAAGAATGTAAACCGGTTTCCTATCTGTCTCTACAGAGCTTCCTTGTCCAAGACATGTTAATGATCTATTTATTGATCTGTAACCTAGATACTATGAACCATTGTCTCTGCTTGTGCAGCTGCCCTGCTTAAAGAGCCCAGCTGCAGCTACAATACATCATGGTAAATGTGACCCTTCTCCTCCATGCCTTTATAAAATCCATTATCAGACCATTAAGTGTGCCTTCTAACTGATGACAAGACACCAACATGTTATTATTTCCCCCAACACAGTGTACAGTAGTAGCAGTGCTGCTGCATTAAGGTCTATAATATGCTATCTCTTCTCTACAAAGGTTACAGTCACTGACCAGTGTAACTTAACAAGGTGGATAACTGTGCAAATGTGCAGAACTGCAAAGGCTGGCTCCACCCTGTGGACGTAGAGAGAATAGCCTCTTTCAGGCCTCAGAACAGGCCGACCACCAGGGGTCATCAATGAGTCCGTACATGCCAGCTAGGTATGGTACATGGACAAACGTGTCTGTGGCAAGACTTGTCCATGACTTCTTGTACATATTAGCAAATCTTTGGTGTTAAACGTTTAACATTGTACTGTATGATGGAAGCATCAACTGTACTGATACAACACAATTATTGAAATCCTTTTTAATGTCAAGGACCCCCTAATTAATATGTATTATATATATATACACACACACGCACACGCACACACATACATATATACTTACATATGTACACACACACACACACACACACACACACACACACACACACACACACACACACACACACACACACACACACACACACACACACACACACACACACACACATCGGATCTACAAGCTCACCACACGGTGTGAGCTTATAGATCGGCTATTTTCAAATAGCTGATATATACAGTATAGGGGTTTAAGTGGTTAAACAGATGTTTGTGCTGGGGACCCCCTCAAGGACCCCTGGACTTTGAGAACCATGGCCTATAACCCTAGACAGTAGTCCACTAGACTAGTATACACGTAGCGCTCGTGTTTGAACAGGTAAATACACACAAAAAGAATCCAAGTAAATGCAAGAAATAGACAATTAAAATCAAAACATGTGGAATGAATCACGGTAGGACCCACTGTGCCGTCTATCCAATCATCCTGTTTTTAATACAAAGAGAAGATACAATATCTACATCCATTGGTTGAAAGGAAAGTACAGGTACATTGGTGCGAGGGCCCTCACAGGCAGAGCAATAGTCGTCCTCTTTGTGCCTTTTTATATTTCTCTTGACACAATATCCATCAGAAAAGTTTAAAGTCATACTGCATAACTTTTTTCAATGAAACAAAAGTAGTTTTTTTTATATAATCTGTCACTGGTATATTTTCCACAATAGCCATTCCACGTACAAATGTGCTTTTTGACAACTTCTCCACGCAATATAAACACACGTTTTAATCGTGAGTGTCGGGGGGCCGAAATGTATTTTTATCCTTTTTTTTTAAAAACGGTTAATAAATACTGTTTCCGACAACGTGTTGGGGGGCACTAGGACCCTGCAGCACTCCTCATTGAGCGGTGCGGTTCCGCGTCTCTAGATAAACGCTGTAATGACGGGACGTCGCCAGAGGGGGGGCGTCGCCAAAAACGAATCGCTACACAGTATGACTTTAAGGAATAACATATTTTCTTTTTATATATGTCACAAATCGTCAAGACTATCGAACCACACATAGATTTATTTCATATTGTCAGGATATTTTTCAGGTTTTCTTTTTCTTTTTAAAACAAGTAACTTTTTAGAGGGTCGATCAGTTCAACGTGTAGCTCTTTGTCGTCGAAGTTAAAAATAAAAATACACTTGGCTACCGTGTGCTTTCCTTCCTCGTCATCGCAGCAAACTAATTGGTAACTGTGCACAGCTTGCCGTAGACTTACAACTACTCGGCTTCTATTACGTCTAGATCGCCTCCAAAATGTCCTAAGGCCCATTTTACTGTAGGGTGGATCACTCCACTGTCGCTATAAGGGGGGGGGGGGGGGGTTTGGGGTGGAGGGGATGGGTGGGGTGATGGGATGGGATGGGATGGGTAACGCCAGATTTATAGTCTGTCATACGCCGTTGTCGATAGGGTTGATGGGTATCGTCAGGACCCTGCCTAATCCGGTTCCTGTTCTACAAGCTAATAGCGAGCTTGTAGATCTGCTATTTTTCAAATATCGTGAACATTTGTGCAAATCTTTGAATATATTATATATATTTTTACAGTGTATAACTCTGTAAACTAATGTTTCATCAATTATTGTCACCTGTAATGAATAGTAACCTCCAGTTGATTCCACGAGAACACAATAGCAGCTACAGCTTGTTCTATGCTTTTTTTATAGGAGCAATTACTGGTTTTTATCAATTCCGATTCGAGTCCTTCATTTTTGTATGGGTACCCGGTACCCGGCAATTTGGATTCGGTTCCTATACTTGAATCCTAGTTTCGATACCCAACCCTAGCTGGCGTCTTACGACTTACGACAAAGCATAAACCGAGCTTATAAGAGGGGAATCAGTGTAAACTTAAAACTAGTCGTGGGTCTAGAACGTTCATGTCTAACTGAACTAGTCGGACATCAGTATCAAATAGCACCCCACACATACCAGATATACTAAAAGCAAATTAAAAAAAGCACCAAAAAACTGACCATTTAAAAAAAGAAGAAAATAAATTAATAAAAACATACGACAATATCATACAGTAACATTGGCTTGCCGAGTAAACAACATCTCATTGGTTATTATATTAGCTAGATATCTCAAATAAATAAATAAATAAATAAAACCAAAAACAAAAGTTACAAAATAGAATCATAATTGTATTTTTTTCTTCTTCTAAAAAAAAAAGAACAAAAACTAAACCAGGACCATTATATCAAATAAATATTTGACAAAGTGAACAGTTAATGATAAGGCTTTCTTTTTCTTCTTGGTAAGAAAAGAAAAAAAGAGAAGGAACTACCGTACGTCCATGACCCCACGTTTATAGAAGCTTGTGCTCTGGCCTACTGTACTTGTACTGTACTGTATGTTATGTAACCATACTGTAGAGAACTCCACTGAAACGACTTCTTATGTACAAACAGCAGGAACTCAGGGAGCTCTGGTACAATGGAACGTTTTTCTTTTTTTCTACATGTGCTCTTCGCTCAAAACATGGCTACGGACTGACTGTGGTTATAATTATGTCAAATCTAAAGTTAAGACACCTCAGTATTTCACCAAAGGACTTGTTGTGCCATGTACTGTACTGGAGTAGGCTGGAGGGACAATGTAAGCTTGGTACATGATCTACATAGAGGCTTTTTGGGGGGGCCAAAGAAGGTATACGTGTCCGCAGAAAACGTTTAATGAGGAGGAGCGCTTTGAATTATCATGTCCAGAGCGCTCGCATTGGAGTGTTTATTGACGCCCGCAACGTTGGAAACGACCAACTGTTGCTGTGCTCATAAATGTCCTGTCATCTTCGTTATAATTAGCACAAATAGCTTAGCCGCAACAACGTAAACACGGACTTCTCGCAGTTGTGGTTAACGATTCAACGTCGGGTCGTAAACGAGCGGGTTGTCACACACAGACAGGAGGATCAAAAGAGACGGCGACTAGCAGAGCTTCTCTCCAAAACGTAAACTCAAATTTTTTTCAGCTTGAAGCGCCCCAGGGCGCCAAGAAAACGCTGGGCGTAGAGCGCATTGAAGCGCGATGCTCAGGCGCTGGGAAGAGCAGCGCTGGGAAGAGCAGCACTGCAGCGCGTCTTAATATCATGCAAACAAATGCATGACAGACAGTCTTTATCATACAAACAAATGAATGACAGACAGACAGACAGACAGGCGCTGGCTTTCTGCGGACACACGGCCCCCGTAGACAGTCAAAACAAAGCAGTCCAACTCTCACACTGAAATGTGATTCTTTTGCACCCAAAAAGCCACAGTTGGAACCCACACTGCCCATTGTCCATGGTCCCGATCCGCTGAAACAACAGAAGCTTAATACAGACAGTCATAAAAATGCAAAAACGGTTGAATTCAAGTAGATACAGTAAGAGCGAGAGGAGGGAGTTGACCCCCTCCAACAAAAAAAAGAAAAGAAAGAAAAGAAAATAAGGAATGAAACCGATCTCAAGTCAGTTTTACATTTCATCGATTGTGGTCGACTTTTACAATTTGCTGAGGTCTCAGCAGAGCTTTATGCTTCCGTCTTCAAAGGGTTGTAAGAGACAGCGATGATGACACTAAACGCTTAGCGCACAGCAACACAGGGGGAGAGAACTGCATGAGCATGAAGCTGTGTGGTTTGTCAAATCACAAATAGAATCACACGCCGATGCGCGCAAAAATTGGGGTTGGCTACTATGAGAAATGAGGAGAGAGTGCATGCGTGTGCATGTGTGTGTGTGTGTGTACGCGCAGCGATCCAATTGTCACATCAAGTTCAGCCCAATTGACTGAACTAACAGGATGGGACTGATGCTGGCGACTGATTTTACACTTAGCTACTGTACGTGCTGAAAATAGCACGATCTACAAGCTCACAGCGCGTCCCGACGGGACGCGCCGCGAGCTTGTAGATCGTGCTATTTTCCGGCGACGAGAAACAATGCTGAAACTGAAAGTATTAAATCCAGGCTTGAGGGGGTTGGAACGGGGGACTAATAGCGCAGCAACGCACGCAAAAAAGCAAGCAAAGCTCAGTGGAGTAGACATCACATTGGACTAACTGGTTCTCCAACCACCGTGATGGGGATGAAGTAAGCGGGCTCTATACCCACTGTTCCGAGGCCAGTTTACACCCCCCACCCCCTCCACCCCCCTCCTACTGAATGCAAAGGGCCCCCATCCATCACGTCACATTTTTTAATTACAGATCAAGGCCCCACAACAGCGTGTGTGTGTGTTTTTTTTCCCTCTTGGCACTGCAGGTTACGGGGAGTGAGTAAGTAAGCATCTAATCAACATGCTTTTCAAACAGTTCCCCCAACAAGGGTGGCGAAGTTAAAGTTCGTCTCGTTCCTCGACGGAGGGCCCCTGACTCTTTAGTTTATCCACTGATTCCAAACACCTGTGCTCATGTGACTGACTACCTGTGTGGAAACGGAATTAAGTCTCACCTCCGGAACGAACGGACGACTTGACTTCACGGACACACGAAAACGTTCGCCGTTCTGCGTTTTGTAGCCCCTCTCCCCCCCCCACCCCACACTCAAGTTAAGTTCACCCTCTCCTCCCACCCCGCCAAAGTACGTACGTACAGTACACCTCTCCCCCCCACCCCACTAAAGTAAGAACACCAAATCTATAAGATACAAAGTCGAGGGTAAAAAGCCCATTGAGGGTGCAGCAAATATCCAGGCTTTCTTTGTGTCTTAGATTTTTCTTTTTGTGTGTGTTTGTTTTGTACATTTTTTTTTTTATAGATATTTTTTTAATACACATATAATATGGTAATAATTTCTGAGAGAGAGAGAGAGAGAGAGAGAGAGAGAGAGAGAGAAGAGAGAAGCAGTTTGTTTTTCACGGGTTCATATCGGTAGAATAGCTTGACCACAACACACACATCAGGTATTATAATGTCCTTCACATTGGAACACTGAGGTAAGTATATGAATTATACATGGTTTAGTTTGTCCTCCTCGAACCCACTGACCCCTGCAGGGGGGGGACATTGTCCTGTCAGAGGAGGTTCAGGGGGACAAGGTCCTGTCAGAGGGTAAGGGGAGTGGGGGAGGGGTGGGGTGGTGCTTTTGAAGTTTTTGTCGCTGTTTTGTTTTGTGGCTGCTTTTTTTCTCCGTTTAGTTTTTCCTCCTCCTGGTTGGTTGTAGAATTCACCCCTCGTTGAAAACTCGCTCCCCGGAAGGCTTAAGTTCGTTCGTTTGTCCGTCACTTTGTGTGTTTCTTTGCGTTGTTTTTTTGTGTGATATCTTTTTTGTTTTGTTTTGTTTTGTTTCAGTTTGTCCCCTCCTCTTTCTCCTGGTTGGCTGCCTGGCCTGTGGAACCTCAGGGCAGAGAGAAGGAGGGCTGGCGGGATGGATAGATGGAGGGATTGGAGGGAGGGAGGGTCACTGGCTGTGGCTTCTATGTTGCATAGTGGTCGAAGCTGCCCAGGTACTCTAGAGCGGCCTTGTAGCAGAACTGGTACTCATCCTGGAAGAGACACAAACACACACACACGCACACACACACAGGAGAGAGAGAGGCAAGGTTATTACACAGTAGATCTGCATTTCTTATTCGTTTTTTTTATTTTATTTTTTCACTTTTTGTTATCAATTTCAGTTTTGATAATTTTTCGAAGTGGATTTGATGGTTTTTAGTTTATTTATTTTAAGTTTAGTTTTAGTTTAGGTTAACATACAGACTTTTATTCATTCAAACAAGTCCAGGATTGTAGATTTAATGCAATAGTCATAGAACCTCTAAACAAAGGAGTTTATTTTCCAATAAAGTACATTTATTACACGCCTACTTCCCAACAAAATCAATAACCTATTGACACCAAACACAAATGAGAGACTGACCAATCAGAATGGAGCGTTCAACAAAGCGGTGTAATTACATTAGTCATGCTCTCACTCAGTCACTGACTCTTTATGCCTGATGATGTGTACTTGGAAGTGCTCTACCACAGTAAGTGGTATGAGTAAGAGTATACTGTAGATACTCCTAGTCAAATATTACTCAACGACATGTGAAAGTTGCTCTGTCAAATGTGTACTTGAGTTAAAGTACTGGGAGTACTTGCTTAAATACTTAAGTAATCAAAAGTACATATTTTACATGTGTGTGTGCTGCGTGTGTGCGTTTGTGCATGTGTGCAGAGCCCATGGCGCAAACCTTGCTACAATTGCACTTCAAGGTTTTTCCTTTATATTGAAATGAAATCGGATACAAAACATACAATAATCAAATCAAATCAATTACTGCCTTTTCTGACTGAAAAAAAATTATATATATATTAGAAGTTGTCTTCTAGCTGTAAGCCTCTTCATAATATCAGTGTTGATTTTGACAGCAAAGTTTGATCTAGATTTAGTCATAGTCTTTTGAATAAAATTCCATTTAGTTTTAGTCATATTTTAGTCATCTGAAATGTTTTAGTTTTTGTCTAGTTTTAGTCGACTAAACATCATAAGATTTTAGTCGACTAAATCAACAGTTGATTTAGTCGACGAAAATGTATTTTGGCGGTGCCTTGATGGCGTCGTAATGGCTGATTTTACACTTGGTTGCATGCTGAAAATGGCAGATCTACAAGCTTACAACGCGTCGCGTCGCGACGCGTTGTGAGCTTGTAGATCTGCTATTTTCAGAGCGCAACACCCGAGCGCAACCAAACATAAAATGACTTGTCTTTTAGTTCTACTGGATCTCTTCTCCTCTTGTCCCTCCCTAACATTTTAGTGTCGTTTTTATTCGTTGACGAAATTGTCGATATACAATTTAGTCTTAGTTTCAGTCATCATAGCTTAGTTTTTATCTAGTTTTCGTCACTGAAAAAAGGTAGTCGACGAACATTTTCCGTCATAGTTTTAGTGGAACAAAATCGACTTCATATCACACTGCCTGGCCTTGAGGGGCAGTCAGTCAGAGCGCGTCTATGGAAGTTTAAAAATATCCTCGTCTGACAAGAACCGATGACTGTTGATGCATAATGAATGCTGCTGGGCTATTTCATCTGGGCTATTATTGGAGGGCTAAAGGATCTAATTATTAGATGGTTAATTATTGAAAACGGCACCGCCGCTTCTGGTCCAGGGACCCACAGGGGTCCTTCGGGGGGTCTTGAATTATTGACAGGCACCAAATGGACCATTTGGTGCGTACAAATGGAACAGAGTTAAATGAACACTTTACAGTGTGGAGTGGGGGGTCCCAGAGATAAACCAGGGTATCAAATTGGGGGGGTCTACAGTGGCCTGATGCATGTCAAACCCGGGGGTCCTTGAAATTAACCTCTCAAACCCTATACGTATACTTTGTTGACCGGGGTCCCCAGGGTCGTCTATCCTTTTGTTCCCCTTCCTTTATCCCCTCTACACCAAATCTCTTTGCCAAAAGATATCTGACCTACAAGCTCATAACTTGTCGCTTTGTGAGCTTGTACATCGGCTATTTTCACTTAATGCTCGCCTAATTATGACGTGCCCAGAATAGGTACGCTATTGGTTAAAAAGTTTGAGAATCACAGATATACAGCATATAGAGTATGTGGATGTCGTAGTGTACCTAGGTCTGCACCATGGCTGGTCTCTGTATGACTATAATGAATTTTAGCGGGCCTTGATGGCGTCGTAATGGCTGATTTTACACGTGGTCGTGGTTGCATGCTGAAAATAGCCGATCTACAAGCTCACAACGTGTCGCAGCGCGACGCGTTGTGAGCTTGTAGATCTGCTATTTTCAGAGCGCAACACCCGAGCGCAACCAAACATAAAATGAGTTGTCTTTTAGTTCTAAATACTAAAAGTATCTGCAGCATGTGTTACCTCTGTCTGCACCATGGCTGGTCTCAGTATGATCTACAGTATCTACATCATGTGTTACCTCTGTCTGCACCATGGCTGGTCTCTGTGTGCGTAGCATCTTGACGGTCTGGAAGATGTCCACAGCGCCCTCGTAGCGCATCCTCTCCAGCACGATGCTCAGGGTGATGAACACACCGGTCCGCCCCACGCCAGCACTGTATCACACACAGACAAAAATAAAGACACGTGGTTCAACAATGTGTAAAGAAGAGAAAGGGCCAAAAGGCACTGAGAGTTCTGGTGTTAACATTAACATTTAACTTCGTTAAATCACGGCTGAGAGAGACCTATGCAAAAGCCAGGTTGTATTGTTAGACATGTAGCGAGAGCATTTCTGTATCAAATCAAACTATTTATAAAGCACATTTTAAAACAACCATGGTTGACCAAGGCATCAACATAACTTAAAAGATAAAATGTATATTGTCGCTGTCGGGAAGAAACCCCACAACGACAATACTGTTACTTGTGTCCATCTTTTTTTCTATTTTCAGGAAATAGAAAAAAAATAAACTGTCTTATTTAAATTTTTTTATCCTACAATTTTGTAACCAATTTTTTCAACCAGTGCCAATTGCCTGTGTAATCCTGGGCGCTACTCTCCCTCTGCCAGCCTAGGGAGAGCCCAGAACTGAGCTCATGCCTCCTTCAATGCATGAGGAGCTAGCGAGCCGCTTCTTATCACCCGACGCCCGTGCTGTCTTTTTAATACTTTTCATTGTTTCAATATCTATAAAACTCATAGACACACTTAAACACTTAAAAAAAAAAAGGGGCCCTATTTTTGCTTTCAAAAATAGCTATCGTATAACTTGTATATCAATTAGCTTGTTGTAAAAGGATGAAATATGGAGATACAAGGTTTCTACAGATACATGTCTGGTCTGAGGCCATTCAGGCCAAAGGCCTCGTACCTGCAGTGAACGCTGATGGGTCCGTCCTGGCCGAACTGCTCCTTGGTTTTGTGCACTTGTCCGATGAAGTCGATGAAGCCCTCGCCGGACTTGGGCACGCCCTGCTCCGGCCAGTCGGTAAACTGAAACTGACGCACTGTCCGTGATTGGCCGTCCTGAGGAGGAGGAAGAAGAAGAGAGGATATTTAACCTTTTATTGACCGGCTGGAACACACCACGGCAAAAAAATACAGACCTTTATTTAAAGGCCACGCTCCCCTGCCTGTCTGCCTGCCGTATTGAGTGAGTTGGAATGAGTTACCTCCCGACCGATACTCCTAATGATTGTTGTTATCTGAACTAGTAGCATTAAGGGGTGGAAATAACTAAGTACATTTACTCAAGTACTGCACTTAATGGTAGGGTAAGTGATTTTTTTTGGTTAAAATAAGTGTTAAAGGGATATTTTACTTTAAAACAAAAATCGTCTACTCAGGCCTTTGTGAACCCCCCAGACAGTTTTTAAGTTGCTCGATTCAGTATTTAGATAATTGATATTCATTTTATCAGACACGCCCCCTTCCTATACAAACCCATTATAACTTCAAACTCCATTTTTAACCATGTTAGATTCATCAAAAACACCCGTCCTTGGTTCTGGTGACTCACCCTGCCCTCCTAATAAGCGAGGGGGCCGTGCTTTTTTGATAACATTTTTCATTTATTTTATTAAATGTTTTTATTGTATTTCATTATTTTCATTCTCCAAAAAAAATATTAAAAATAAATGAAAAAGTAATCGAAAAAACACGGCCCCTCGTGTATTAGGAGGGCAAGGTGAGTCACCAGAACTTAAAAACTGTCTGGGGGGCTCAGACGATAAAATGACCCAACGTTTTTTTGAAAGTGAAAAATCCCATTAAATAACTCAATATTGTAATCATTGCTATATAATATTTGTTCAGTAACAGGCGTCTCTTTGTTTCTCCAGCTCTTTAGTAAACAGAAAATACAATTTCATCTAGGTTACTACCTGAAATTAGCACACTGTCTGGTACTTGCAAAAAACTTTATTCAGTGGACGTTTGGGTCATAGACCTTCATCAGGATAAACATGAGAGTGTGCGAGACCATCTTTCTTTATCTACCATTGATATCAGAGATCCCTTTGTGAATGATTTTACTCAAGTCAAATGTTTTGAATACAGGCCTTTTACTTGCAACAGGATATTTCTACATTGTGGTATTGGGTACTTTTTATCGTTGTACTCAATACAGAAATGGGAGTATATACCTCTTCCACCTCTGCTAATGATTATCTGTTATCTCTGTTATCTGACCTGGGATCAGTGGCTGAGGCTGATCGGTGTAACATGTGTCAGCCTGCCACTGTCACACGCTCAATAGAGCGCTGCGCGTGCGTGTGTGTGTGTGTGTGTGTGTGTGTGTGTGTGTGTGTGTGTGTGTGTGTGTGTGTGTGTGTGTGTGTGTGTGTGTGTGTGTGTGTGTGTGTGTGTGTGTGTGTGTGTGTGTGTGTGTGTGTGTGTGTGTTACTATACTTGTGAGGATCAAATGTCCTCACAAGTTAGTAAAAATGTTAAATAGATATTATGAGGACCATCTTCCTGGTCGTTTTTTATGGTTAAAAATGTTCGGGTGTGGCTTACAATTAGGAAAACATTCAGGTTCAGGGGTTAGGATTAGACATTTAGAGGTTAAGATTTAAGGGTTGGGGTCAAGAGTTAAATACCTGATTTATATATACATAGTTGCACGCCGGGTTGCCGCACACCAGAAATAAGCCGATCTACAAGCTCATAAAATGCGACGCGTTGTGAGCTTGTAGATCGGCTAATTGTTGAGCTATATGTTCGAAAACAATTCAATGCCGTCCTACAATTATGATGTCCTCACAAGGATAGTAACACAAACCCCTGTGTGTGGGTGTGTGTGTGTGTGTGTGTGTGTGTGTGTGTGTGTGTGTGTGTGTGTGTGTGTGTGTGTGTGTGTGTGTGTGACTGTGTGTGACTGTGTGTGTGTGTCAGCCTGCCTGTCTCCTGGTTTAAATGGAGATCAATAGAACATCTCTCAATAGGGCGTCAGAGCAGGACAGGCCTAACCCTGGTTATCTATCTATTACCCACACATGCACGCGCGCGCGCACACACACACACGCGGTCGGTAGAACACGCACACTCACATTAATTCTCACATTATGCATGTTACTGGGCACACGGCAAGCACTCACTCACGTACGCACACGTACAAATCAGGTTCACGGTTGAATGCAAGCAATCTATGGGTGGCTTGTCAGGGCAACTAACCTGCTTTGTGATGCAACACACACACACACACACACATCCCCCCCCCACACACACACACACACACACACACACACACACAGAGCGGATCGATATAGGAACATGCTGGACACAACCGCTCTCAAAGAGGGCTGATTGATGGCTTGTTGAGATGTGTCAATGACTTATATGTAGCTGGAGACTGATGGAGTCAATACAACCAGACAGGTGGAAGTCTTTTATACACGCACACGCACACACACACACACACGTTTGTATTACTATACTTGCGAGGACAATTTAGGACGGCAAAAAAAACACAAATAGTTAACCCATTAAGACCTGAAGCCGATTCTACTCTGTCTTCTAAATCCTAACAGTATTCTGAAAAAAACCAAAATAACATGGTAAAAAAAAAAGTACACAGGAGCCGAGATACAGGATTTTAAAGTAATAAGTTAACCAAGGAGTGAATGGAGCTAGAAATCTTTGGATCGTGATATCTCTGGTCTAAAAAAAAAAAAACTTTATTTTGAACAACGGTTATACTCGTTGTTGGCAATAGCGGGTGTATTTTTCAACAACGGTTATACTCGTGTTTGGCAGGGGTTAAAATATGGAGATAAGAGGTTTCTGCCCCGACAGCAACGATATCCAACCTGAAACCAACTTCACTGTGGTGAGAACACACACAGTGACACTCACCCTGGCGTCAGTGACTTTGAACTCTCTCAGGATGTACTGAGGCATGTTGTACTCAGCCATGGGATCCACCACGAAGTACTGGTACCTGGCTGAGCGCTCTGCTGGCCAGTACTGGTGACACTTCTCCTACAGGACACACACACACACACACACACACACACACACACACACACACACACACACACACACACACACACACACACACACACACACACACACACACACACACACACACACACACACACACACACACACACGGTTTAACAATTTATTCGTGTCCACATAAAGGAGAGCAGTGCAAGGACACACATATTAAAAGGTACAGTTAAGGTTACATTCACAATATCATGACATTATGTCTTCATGCTAAGGCAAGGCAGGTTTATCATGTGTAGCACGTTTCAACCACAGGGCAATTCAATGTGCTTTATTACACAAAGCATCAAGCAAAGGAAACACAATTATAACAGGAGATTAGAATACAATAAACAACTAAATAATTGAAAATAAAACTCACAAAGGAAGAAATACAGTGCAGAAAAACTAAAACTCAATGAAAGGCAGCAGCAAAGAGAAAGGTTTTATTTCTTTCTGTGATTTAAAATAACTATAAGAGTGGCAGCACACCTGCAGCTTTCTGAGAGTTTGTTCCAGATATGTGAAGCATAAAAAATTAATGCTGCTTCTCCACGATTATTTTTGGTTTTAGGGACAGAGAGCAGACCTTTCCCAGATGACCTGAGAGATCTGGATGGTTCATGATAGTCGTACACAAGATCAGAAATGTATTTAGGCCCTAAACCAGGGGTCCTCAGAGTTACTAAAGGGGGTCCGCCAAATCCTTGTGTGATTTGTTTTTACATTAACCACTTCAACCCCAAGAATCCCTCAGAATTCGGAGGGGAATTAGCCGAAAATAGAAGATCTACAAGCACACTACAAGCACACGCCTCGCAGCAACCAACATAGTCTCACTCCCAAGAAGGCACATATTGCCTTTTGGTCAGAACCTCCCAAGAAGGCACATATTGCCTTTTTGTCAGAACCCCACTGGGGTTCTGACCAAAAGGCAATATGTGCCTTCTTGGGAGTGAGACTGTGTTGCAGCAACGCCTTCACACAACACTGATGAAATCTATGAAAAGGTTTAATCACAATTTTATATAATACGTAGAGGGTCCGTGCTTCATCTCTCTCTCAGCTAGGGGGGTCCTTGGCCTGAAAAGGTTGAAGACCCCTGCCCTAAACCATTCAAAGCTTTAGTAGCAGTAGCAGCAGCGTTCTGAATCAACTGCAGTCGTCTGATCGATTTCTTTTAGGGAGACCTGTAAAGTCACCGTTACAGTTGTCAAGTCTACTGAAGATTAATACATTTTTTAAATGCTATGTAACCTGTGCTATATTTCTGAGGTGATAAGTAGGCTGTGAGTGTTAATGTGGCTGTTTAAATTCAGGTCCGAATCCATGACTACACCAAGATTTTTGGCTTGGCTAGAGAGGTTTTTAACATTAACCGACCGAAGGTGGGCGCTGACTTTTGAGTGTACAGGACACAAGCTTAGCCGGGAAAGCATCTGTGCGTTGGCTATTCAAAAATAGCAGATATACAAGCTCACGGCACGTCACGCAAGCTTGTACATCTGCTATTTTTTTAACATTTTAAAAAAATCTTTAAAGTGTGAGAACTACTGATTTAGAAGGCATTTGTATAGAATCGACCTAAGGTTTTAATGGGTCAAACTCTTACTGCATAACGTCCATTTTAGCAGTTATTTTTGGCGACACATCGAGTAGCAGAATCAGAATTGTTTTTATTGCCAGGTATGTTTGTACATGTGAGGAATTTGTGTCTTTAAACAAAAGGCGTGTCCACCGTACCCGTCCCATCTCTCTGAGCTTGGTGAGCATGACCACGATGGTGGAGTTGTGTTCCCACAGCATCCTCCAGAAGTCTTCTGTTGTCTCCGCCAGAGGACCCTGTGTGGAGATGTAGCCTCTCTGCTGCCTGCACGACAGCGGTGGAAAAAGTATTACATTTTACTTAAGTAAGAGTATCAATACTGCAATGTAGAAATACTCTGTTATGTACAAGTAAAAGTCTGGAATTCAAAATGTAAAAGTACAAAAGTATTGGCATCAAAATGTACTTAAAGTACCAAAAGTAGAAAGTACTCATTATGCAGAATGTCCCGTTTCACAAGTTATCATGTCTAATATTTATTAAAAATATTTTGAAAATAGCAGATCTACACACACACACAAAATAGCAGATCTAGGTCGGCTATTTTTGGCTAGTTTCATCCGTCAGGTTAGAGCTTGTAGGTCGGCTATTTTCAAATAGCCAAAGTTTAAATAGGGCTAAAGTGTTTAATGCATGTTTTGTAATAATAATCAAAATCTACAAAGTAACGAGTAACTAAAGTTTTCATACAATTGTAGTGGACAATATTTGCCTCTGAGATGTAGTGGAGTAGAAGTAAAAGTATTGAAAATGGAAAATACTCCAGTAAAGTAAAAAATACCTCAAAATTTTACTTAAGTACAGTACTTGAGTAAATATAGTTTACACCACTGCTGCATGCACACACGCATACACACACACACACACACACACAAACAAACGCACATGCACACACACACGCACACACACACACACACACACACACACACGCACGCGCGCAACCGTAATAAACAACCACTTCCATTAGAATGGCTGAGTCATCAGTCAGCGGGTGAATACCGCGTCCCTCCATGGGGACTGAGGCGTAGCCTGAGCTAGCGGGAGTAGCTAGCCAGACTGACAGCCGTCCACATAGAGGGGTTGTCCGGGATGTGACAGGATGTGACAGGATGTGACAGGCCGTGCCGTGCCAAAGCGCTGCGCGAGGGAAAGCTATCCGACCCAATCAGACGTCAAAGAAGTGCTCATCACCGGACACAGGAGTCAGCTCACATCAGCGGCACCATGACGCCACTGGCGGAAATGTAACTCTAAGTACCGTATACGTTTACTCCAAGTGCTGCACTTAAAGGGATATTTCACTTTTAACCCATTGAGACCTGAAGCCGATTCTACATGTCTCCTAAATCTCAACAGTTTTCTGAAAAACATATGTTTCTATATCAGTGGTGCTCAATCTTTCTCATGTCAAGGACCCACAAAATGATATGTATTTGGCCGCGGACCCCCATCAACATATTTTGTTCCAGGGACCCCCCCCCCAGAAGCAACGATTTGAGTTAAAAATGTTCGCTTTAAAAATATATATATTCAAAGATTTGCACACATTTTCACGATTTTTCAAAAATAGTAGATCTACAAGCTCGTAGCGCGGCACTCGGTGCCGCGCTATGAGCTTGTATATCTGCTATTTTTGAATAGCCAAAAGTGTAAAATGCTTTTTAGCTCAAATCTAAAAATGACACAGTTCCAGGTCTTAATGGGTTAAAGGGATATTTCACTTTTAAACATGTTTAGGGTCATTTACAGCGTCTCGTCAGGCTTTGGTGAGCACACCCAGACAGTTTTTAAAGGGATAGTTCACCTCCATGGGGTGACTTTTTTTCTATCGATTAGTCACCCCATGGAGAATTGAATTCATGGATATGCAGCGCAGGCAGCGTACCGGTATCCATCAATGTAACTGGCGTTGACGTAGTCGGAGCCCTCCAGCCCTCTGATTGGCTGCAGGCAGACCCTGGTGGTCTCGTAGGGCATGATGTTGACCAGGCGGTTCTTGAACTTGTTGCAAGGCAGGTTGGCCGTGACGAACCGGGACGTGTGGGCCTTGGTGTTGGCTAGTCGCTGGTTAGAGAGAGAGAGAGAGAGAGAGAGGGACAAATCACGTAACCACTTAACCCATTAATACCTGGAACGCATCTGTGTCACTTTAAGATTTATTTGGCTATTCAAAAATAGCAGATCTACAAGCTCATAGCGCGGCACCGAGTGCCGCGCTACGAGCTTGTAGATCTGCTATTTTTGAAAAATCGTGAAAATATTTTTTAAAATATTTTTTTCAGATTTTCTTTTAGGATTTAGATTTTTTTTAGACGCGGCCTCAGGTCTTAATGGGTTAAATCTTAACCACTTATTAGGTGCAGTAAGTGATATCTTTATTATTAAATACATGTTAAATATATTCTGATAGTAATCATTGCTATAGTGTTTGTTCAGTAACAGGGGGTCTCTCCCCCGTCTCTCCGGCTCTTTAGTAAAATACGTTTTTGGGTCGGGATACCAATTTTATCCAATCAGGAGAGAGAACTCATACAGAATAAACGAGTGGAATTGGAAGTGATGACACACACAAAGCAGAGACTCTTCAGTCTTTTGCGGTGTGGATCTTCCTGGAGCGAAATATTCTGTGGATCTCGAAAGATGAGTAAAAACGCTACCAGTGAAGTGGGTATTCATTTAAATTAACACTCTATAGCAATGCTTCTATCAAAATATAGAGCTACTGTATAACTTTTTTTGTTTTAACCAAACAATATCACTATACCACCTTAAATTCTAAACCACAAAAAGAAATATTATTTCCTAAAACAACCGATCAACAGGTCCCTAAGGACTGGCGTTCTTCCATGGGAGAGCTGCCAACACTAAACGAGCTGCAGACTGGAGTTCAGGATCATTTTGCATGGTTAACGCTGTAGCCCACTAACCTACAAGCATAGTGCATTCTATCCAGCCTACTTTGCATTACAAAGACTGTGAAAGCCTTAAGCTAGAATAAACAAACACTAACATATCTTGGCTCGCTGAAGTTCTCACCGTGGCTCGGCTCCGCCAAGTGATGATAATATATAAGGACATATGCACAAGTATCTGACAATGTATAAAGTTATCAAGGGGCGGCAGTGGCTCAGGGGTAGAGTGGCCGGTAGAGCGGCCAGATGGGAACCGCGAGGTTCCCAGTTCAATCCCGGGCATCCCCCAGAGTTAGTGTCGAAGTGTCCTTGAGCAAGACACTGAACCTCTAATTGCTCCCGATGTACAGGTTGGTGCCTTGCATGGTTTCCTCCGTCCTCGTGTATGAATATGTGGGTAATGTAAGGCACAATCTATGTAAAGCGCTTTGGATAAAAGCGCTACTTAAATGCACCATTTAATTTACCATACCAACTCTGATGAGGCAGTACTTTATATAATTATACAATTATATATATATATATATATATATATATATACACAGTATAATTTATATATATAAATACATTTTATTTCAAAGGGCCAAGTCTACACAGTTTGTTTTGTCTCCAGCAGAGTTTCTAGTGTCTCTATCTCTCTCTGGAAGAGGTTGCACATGAACTCTGCAGCCGCACTGAGGCGCTCCAACACAAACAATACCAATACAAAGACGAGGAATAAGAAGAATAAAGTGGAAGTTACGTGTGGTTGCAGGTGTAGACTTGGCCAAAAAACTATTTAAAACATTTTTGGCCCTTAAAAAAAAAAAACACTTAGTCGACTCGGACCCCCCGCGACTAACCAGTCGACTAGTCGACTTAGTCGAGGTCAGGCCTAATATATATATATATATTGGGGGGGAAAAACGTTCAGAACCCAATATATCGTGATCCGAAGATTTGCTGCTCCATTCACTTCTTGGTTAACTTATTACTTAAAAAGGCTGTATCTTGTTTTACTATGTATTTTTTGGCCCAGACATGCTATTTTCAAAGGCATATAAAATTGAACGGGGAGGTCGCGATGACATTTTTTTTCCCCGCAGAAGCACGGTGAAACCCGCTGTGATTAGCAACCATCAGGGGATCGATCATACCGGAGATAAATATTCTGTGAAAAAAGGTGATAAAATCGGCACAGTTCGCAATTATTCTTTTAATTAATTGGCACTGAATGAATTAATCATGCATCCCTAGTATGTATATATATATATATCAGTGTTAACCCATTGATACCTGGAACGCATCTGTGTCACTTTAGATTTCTTTAGGCTATTATATACTCGGTGCCGCGCTATGAGCTTGTATATCTGCTATTTTTGAAAAAAATCTTGAAAAAAAAATCTTTAAAGAAAATGTTTTAGATTTTTTTTTTCAAAAAGTTTCAAAACTTTCAAAAAACCTCAGGTCTTAATGGGTTAAGTGTCTTTACCTTGAACTCCAGCTCCATGCCGGTGACGTGCTCCCCGGTCTCCACCTGGGACAGCTTCTGCATGTAGGAGTGAAGGCTCCTGGCCGCCACCTCCGTGTTGCCACAGGCCACGGCCTCCAGCAGGCTCTCGTGGATGAAGCTGTACTGGTCCTCCGTCTGCACCATGTAGTTCCTCTGCGAGCGCATCAGCGTCACGTGGCCGTAGATGTCCACGGTGCGCTCGTGCCTGATGCGCTCCAGCATGGCATCGATCACCATGAAGCAGCCCGTGCGGCCCACGCCCGCGCTGTGCGTACAACACAGAGGAGAGTTAGAGCAGTGGTGGAAAGTAACTAAGTACATTTACTCAAGTACTGTACTTAAGTACAATTTTGAGGTATTTGTACTTTACTTGAGTATTTCCAATTTCCAATACTTTTACTTCTACTCCACTACATCTCAGAGGCAAATATTGTACTTTTACTCCACTACATTTACTTGAAAACTTTAGTTACTAGTTACTTTTCAGATATAAATCATGATATAATTAAACATACATTAACCACTTTAGCCCTATTTTATTCCTAGGCTATTTGAAAATAGCCGATCTACAAGCTCACAACGCGTCGCGATGCGACGCGTTGTGAACTTGTAGATCGGCTATTTTCAAATATTTAGTACTTTTACTTTTGGTACTTTAAGTACATTATGATGCCAATACTTTTGTACTTTTACTCAAGTAAATTTTTAATTTTGGATTTTTACTTGTAACAGAGTATTTTTATATTGCAGTATTGGTACTTTTACTTAAGTAAAGAATTTGAGTACTTTTTCCACCACTGACCAAATTGCGTTTCACATTAAACCTTTAGTTTTTTACTTGGTCTGCTCTTTTTTCCCCCTACACCTAAACCTCTTTGCCAAAAATAGCAGATCTACAAGCTTGTAGATCTGCTATTTTTGGCTAAAGTTCTCCTCAGAATAGGGGTGCTGCTAGGGTTCAAGTGGTAAATGTAAAAAAAAAATCATATCACACAAAGATTTGGTGGCCCCCCGTGTAGTGACTCTGAGGACCCCCTGTTGAAGACCCCTGATCTAAACTAAGCACTGTTACCCATGTTTGGGTCGCGGACCGATTTTTATGGGTCGCAGGTCAACATCTCTTTAAAACAATATCTTATTCTTTAAGATATTTTTTAAAAGATATATTGACCTGCTAAATGGGTCGCAGGTCTTTCAATAAATTATTATTATCATTCTTTTTTGTCGGGGGGGTTGACAGACAGACAGACAGACAGACAGACAGACAGACAGACAGACAGGTGTACCTGCAGTGTGCTATAATAGGCCCAGCGTCGGTGGGGGTTGACAGAAAGACAGACAGACAGACAGACAGACAGACAGACAGACAGACAGACAGACAGACAGACAGACAGACAGACAGACAGACAGACAGACAGACAGGTGTACCTGCAGTGTGCTATAATAGGCCCAGCGTCGGCGGGGTTGCAGGCCTTGACCCGACGCAGGAAGTTGAGGAAGGGGGTGGGGTACTCTGGAACCCCGTGGTCCGGCCACACTGTGAACTGGAACTGTCTCACCTCTCTACGCTCACTGCCGCCACTCTGAGAGACAGACAGACAGACAGAGAGACAGGGTTAGTATAGTTAATGAAAGTAAACAAAATAACATATACGTGCGCGGTCACAGAATGGATTATTGTGGTTACAGAGGGTGTACTATTTAAAAAAAAAAAATGGTTTGAGTATACTGCGTATATAGTGTATACTGGTAGAACCAAGCCCCCAGAACCCAGTGGTTTCATTGAAGCCGAATGGACATGCTGGCCATTCATGGTAGTGCAGCTTAAAACGGCCTGGGGCTTCTGTCACGAACGAGCGAAAACGGTTTCGACCAATGGGCTCGACTCACGAGCGTGCGCGCGAGCTTGCGCACGCGGGCTGTGCGCTTCTGTGACGCAAAACGCGTCACAGAAGCGACGCGCAGAAGCCCCAAATAGGCCTCGCCCACCACATTTCACAACCCGGAAGGAAGGGTTGAATTCGGCCCATGCGCTGTGTGAGCAACTCAATGCAAGTGGATGGGAGGGGATATCGAGTTAGCCTGGTAAACCCTCCCTCCGGAAATCTCATTTCTATTTGATTCCAGGAGTGAGTCTGGCATGAACCGCCTTTCTGCAATATTGGCTGTGGGCTCCAAACGGCCGAGCCTATCAGCGTCGTCGCTCATTGTTCTGTGATTGACAGCTTACGTTGGCCAATCAGGTGGCGAGTTCGAGTGAGTCCAAAACACGAACGGCAGCCATCTTTTTCATGTCCGCTATATTATCCGCTATTTTTTTACTTCAAAAAGCTCTCTAACTTCTATTTTGAGGCACGGAATTTACTTATAAGATATCGTTTGGATAGAATTTAGTTGTTTAACTTCATATATGTGGTCAATTAATCATGACAAAGCCTATTTAAAAATAAAAATTTAGAGAACCGGTAGGGGCGGGCAGTGACACCCATGTATCCGAATAAGGCAACCCATTTTGGGCACGGCCGTCTCAAAAGTCCCGTTGCGTCACATTACACTGGTGAACTGCTGATTGGCTGAAGGGGAAAAATTATCATTGGCTGAAGGGGTTGTCAGTCAACGGTATTACTCCCGCCCAACTCCAGCCCACAGCCAATATTGCAGAAAGGCGGTTCATGTCAGACTCACTCCTGGAATCAAATAGAAATGAGATTTCCGGAGGGAGGGTTTACCAGGCTAATATCGAGTGCCCTCTCTATTATTTTTAACTCTATGGGTAGAACACAGCGCTGAAAGTAGGCCACAGAGACTACTGCTAGCGTAACACTTCTAGATTAGCCCGGTGTCAGCTAGCTAGCAGGAACTACTGTCTGCCTCACACTGTGATCAAGTAGAGGACGGTGGCCTTGTTCACTCCATTAGCTGCAGTGTAATGTATTCTACTCTCTCCCTCTCTTTCTCTCTCTCTCTCTCTCTCTGTCTCTTATCCACCGCTCGCTCCATGGTCCCATGGTGATGGCTGGCTCTTTTTAACCCATTGAGACCTGAAGCCGATTCTACATGTCTCCTAAATCTCAACAGTTTTCTGAAAAACCTATGTTTCTATATCAGTGGTGCTCAAACTTTTTCATGTCAAGGACCCCCAGAATTATACGTATTTGGCTGCGGACCCCCATCAAAATATTTTGTTCCAGGGAACCCCAGAAGCAAAAATTTGAGTTAAAAATGTTTGCTTTAAAAATATATATATATTCAAAGATTTGCACACATTTTCACGAATTTTCAAAAATTGCAGATCTACAAGCTCGTAGCGCGGCACTCGGTGCCGCGCTATGAGCTTGTATATCTGCTATTTTTGAATAGCCCAAAGTGTAAAATAATGCTTTTTAGCTCAAATCTAAAAATGACACAGTTCCAGGTCTTAATGGGTTAATGCAATAATTGTTTCTGGCTGGTAACAGTGAACTGGGGAGGCTAAGGCATTATATTTCACTGGGTAAAGACACTTAACAGGCTATCTGTGTAGAACTGTGGTTTCCAGAAGGTGGCATAATATTATGATACCAGTTGTCTGTTCCCATTAAGTTTCCCATAGAAGCTTTGGTTTGACTGGCTCGGCAGCAAGACAGACAGACAGACAGACAGACAGACAGACAGACAGACAGACAGACAGACAGACAGACAGACAGACAGACAGACAGACAGACAGACAGACAGACAGACAGACAGACAGACAGACAGACAGACAGACAGACAGACAGACAGACGGTACCTTGTGCAGGGAGAAGGTGCGAACGCAGAAGGTGGCCAGCTCCATGGTGTCCAGCAGGGTGACCTGGGTCATGCCGTACGTCTCTGTGCCTCGGCTGGGCCAGTACTGGTCACACTTTATCTGCCAGGATATGACACACAGGATATGACACACAGGATATGACACACAGGATATGACATCACACCCAGTGTTGGGGGTATAACGGCGTTACAAGTAATGCCGTGACTGTAACGGAATACTTTTTTGGGTAACGGCCGCAGTAAACCTAACTAGTGAGGGCTGTTAACAAAAAAATGTGGACACGGCTCACAAAAGCGCCAAATTTTTTCTACATGCTCTCCATCACCATAGGTTTCATTTTGGAAGGGTAGCCACGTCATCAAGATGGCAGAAGGCGGCCATCTTGGATTGCAAAGATGGCCACCATGTAATATCTATAATTGCCAATATCTCGGCTTCCAAGCCACTTAGAAGGTCAATCTTGGTGTCAAAATATACATTTTCTGGGACAAGGAATGCAATAAAACTATAGGGAATATCAATAAGTGACTAATTCTGCCAAGATTAGATAATTTGGTTGATTCTGCCAATGTATGTACATAATTTTCAGACACATTGAAAAATGGAGCATGAAGAGAATTGAAGATTATTAGCTTCACTTTCCAGGATAACAACATTCAAATTATTTGTCACATTGACAACTGCAAAGATCTGTGCAATTCCAGTGTGCCTTGAGCACCTTGCACCACAAGGTCTTTTACAACCGCACTTGACCAGTTCATTGCAGGCTTTTGACGCCATCGGTAGAATGCTCCACACAGGAAGCCAGACCTGGTTGTTGTCATCCAATGTCCATCCCCATCCTTCTGGACTGGGTGTCGGCTGCTGGGCCAGTTCAGATGTGGCCCAGATCCCAGACTGGTAGGCAACTCGCTTCACGTGCTGCAGCAGTGAATCTTGCGTTGGTGGAATGTGTTCCATCGTTTTGTTCTTCTGGCAGAACAACTCTCGTCGTGCTTCATTGACAGATTCCATATCACTTGTCTTATCATACATGATGACTGTGAAACGCTCAAGAAGCTGAAAGTGTTGGGCATCTATGGTCACAGAAGTGTATGGATTTTCTGCCATGTAGTTGAAGGCCTGGGAGACCTCAGGGTAGGACTTCCACGCCACCCATGCTGACTTCTTCCCTTTCCCGCTGAATGCTGATGTTGTGTCACAGCCTGTGTAACAGTGGAAGACGGGAAGTGCTGTGGACTTGTCTTTGCCCAGAGCATGGCAGATCGTGTTTATATGAACATAGGTGTAGTTCTTGCCAGTGCCAAAAGCAACCCAGATGTCTGCAGCTGGATACTTGGCGAGCAGGGCATGGAACTTGCCGATGAGGATAACGACAACATCCGTATCCACAGTGCGTATCAAGCAGGTAGAACAGCCATGTTCCAGGGCATCAAGCAGGTGAATCACTATCCTGGTGTCGGCCTCTTCATGGTTACATGGCAGCATCGAGTGGCTGGTGTCTGTGCCGACCACTGTGATGCCATATGTGATGAAGACCAGCTTGCCCTCTGGCCAGGCAGTGGATGCAATCTTCCCAGAGAGAAAGGCAAAGAGTTCCTGCTTGTTTGTAGGATCACGCAGGAAATCTGACCAATTCCCCGGCAGCTTGTTCTGACCAGCCACCTTCCGTCGTATCCCTTTGCCTCGCTTCTCCCTTGTTGACTCTTTTATGCTGCTGGTGATGTACGTATCCCAGACCACATCAACTCTTTTGGAGATCTCCAGGTGTTTCATGATGTGGGGAACAAAGACACAACTGGCATATTCGTCAAATGTGGTAATGTTGGTAGTGGACAGGAAGTGCACCACAGCAGCTCCATCGAGTACTTTGACATCAAACGTAGCTGGAGGTTCTTCTTGTGTCTTCTGTGTCAGAATATTTAGCAGATCTGACTTCTTTCCCAGCCGTAGTTTCCCTCTGTCAGATAGAGAGGGAGGGTATGGATGGTTTTCATGTTTAAAGAAGGTGCTCATGTTCCCCTCTCTGTGTTGCGTGGCTATATATAACCGGGAGAAGAGTGCCACATCATCCTTCAACATTGAGATCTGCCCTGCCTGCTTGGTCTTGATCTTGAGTGTTGGGCATCTGAAGAGAGGCAGTGAGTTCTTTTTGATGGGCTCATGAATGGAGTGTGTGCGGTCCATGATCACTGTCTTATGGTACTTGTCGTACTGTTCTCTGCCCACTGATTCCACAGTGCGGACTGTGTTAACCACTGACTCGTCAATCACATTTCGTGTGTCCAACATTAGAAGCTCGTGGCTATCATCTACGAACGGATTGCCCATCCCACTGATGGTGTGCACAAGTGCTAGTGTTTGCTCTTTGAACGTCCTTTGTGTAGCCATTCCTTCTTCATGGTGGTGTTGTTTATTTCCTTTTTCTAAAAACATACTCCTGCTCAAGAGTCAGATCTGTCAAAGTTTGATAAAAATTCATACCAATATGTTGTGCATGATCTAGCCGACACATACATTTTAATACAATTGTGTACATATATGGCCAGAATCAACCAAATGATCTAATAATGGCAGAATTAGTCACGTATTGATATTCCCTATAGTTTTATTGCAATCCTTGTCCCATAAAATGTATATTTAGACACCAAGATTGACATTCTAAGTGGCTTGGAAGCCGAGATATTGGCACTTATAGATATTACTTGGTGGCCATCTTTGCAATCCAAGATGGCCGCCTTCTGCCATCTTGATGACGTGGCTACCCTTCCAAAATGAAACCTATGGTGATGGAGAGCATGTAGAAAAAAATTGGCGCTTTTGTGAGCCGTGTCCACATTTTTCAAAAATCGGGTCTTACCCACGTTAGTTTTGCAATTAAGAGTACTCGATTACTTAGTTACCTGTTCCAAAATAATGCAGCTACTTCGTTACATTTAACACATTGAGTGCCAAAACCGTATTAATACGGTTTTGCAAATACACCCGTGGAGTGCCAACTTTCCTAAAAAACGTATATATACACATTTTTTTTATCTTTTTGTTTTTTTCGTTTATTTCCATGCGGGAGGGGCTAGAGCAGCTCTGGGATCACCCTAGGCGATTCTGAGAAGGAAGGGCCAGATGGATCATCATGTCAAAAACATGGCTCCCCATCCGCTTCCGGTCTATTTCCTTCTCTAAAACGCCTATAACTCCGAAACTTTTTACGCTGGGGAAAACAACTCATTTTGCATCCGCGAGCGCTCCGCCATTGTTACTCGCGTGAGAGATGTTATCGTTCCAGCCGTTAGCCAGGACCATCGGGTAAAACGGAGGCATGCTTTTTTTTTCATGGATTGCTCGTCATGGAGTCTACAGCTTTAAACAGCACAATGGAGCTTAACGGTGAGATTCCCGGCACCGAACGTATTCTGTTATTATAAAATTCTGGCACCCAATGTGTTAAGACCAATATTTCCTTCGTTCTTTCCCTGTTGCCACAAAGGAAAAGGAAAATCCATTTCCTGATAAATGGATGAGCTCGTCTCTGTCGACGGAGACTTGCACGGATGTTACACGAACATGGGTGACCGATGCTTCTGCAGTCTGTGGTGATTGCGTAGTCATTCTATTCAATGGGTCACCAATTTTGGTGTGACACTCGGCTGAAGGTATTACTACTGGTCTTGTTTTTATGACATTAATTTGTCGGACCTGCGACATGGCAGAGACTGAGAGAAGACGGAGAGGTTGCCCTTTAGTACGGTCGTGGATGTATTCACATTATTTTTGGATTTATTGGTGAAAAAAGGAGGAGTACGTCAATGCAAATTGGTCCTTGGTGAAGCCTAGCACAGCTCCACAACACAAGACTGGTGGTCACTCCAGTAGGATGCACTCTTGATTTTATGTTTATACCAATCTTCTTCGCAGAGGGGTTTTAATCGTCGGTAGCGCAAAAATAATCTAACAAGTTACTTTTCTCAGAAGGTAATCCCGTAACGAAACGGAATACCTTTTAATTCTGTAGTAACGAGTTACTTTTAAAAGTAACGTTACCGAACACTGATCACCACCTTTAACTCTTTGATTGCGATGGACGTGTAGACGCGTCCGTTGGCACTTAGTCCACAGTGCCATGGACGCGCTAAGACGTGTTGGGGGCTTTTCAGTGGCTTTCTACCAGATGGTGATGTTGGCTACCCTATGAATGATGCTTTCACTGCCAGATGACGTCAGACGTCAGAAATAAACGTCCTGTTTATTTCCAGTGGGAAAAAACCCTATATCTCCGTTCCTCTTGCTTTACGGACAAAACAAGGCACATTCAACAGGCCACAGCTGTGCAATGGATTATCACGCGGGGATAAAAAAAATTAATAATCTGAGACTCCCGAGAGGCGTGTGCGTGTAATGAGGCGATCTCCGTGCGGACAGCGTTCACGGAAAATATTCCATGATTTTTCAAAGGTCGGTAAAAACACTCGTTTTTGCTGGCACTGGGGTGACACTATTACACTTTACTCTGGCAGTTAAAGAGTTGTTGTCACTGTTATTAACTCATTGGCCGCCATTATCGCATTAATGCGATCTAATAAATAGCGCGCCTGGCCGCCAGGATCGCATTAATGCGATCTATGGTCTTTATTGATCTTTATGCTCTGATCACGCTATTCTGTTATGAATCAGGCTAAGTTTCAGGTTCCACTTACTTCAACCACCACTGCATCCGGTTTCATTGCTTGGGTTCCGTTTTCGGTTTTACATTCCCCCCCCCAGTCATTTTCGACCATAATAGGGAAACAAACGGTTTTTCACACGCTATAAAAACCGATCGGAGACCTCCCCTCCTATAATCTATGGTCTGGGTGACGAACAGTCATCCCCGTTGTGTATGACATCGTAATTTTCGCCGATCACAGAATCTGAGACATTTCACTTCCGGTTCATGTGTTTGACTGTGTGAGTGGGTGTGGGGGGGGCCGAGTGTGATCGAGAGGCGATCAAGCTGGTATGTGCTGCTCTCTAGTGGTGGAACGATCAAAACGATTCAACTGTCCAGCTAGACTTTCTATATGTGAATTAAATAACAAAATAACAAAACAAAAAAACACGAAAATCGCTGGCAAGGGCTGCTATGAACGAGGTTTTAACTCTGGCAGTCAATGGGTTAACACGGCTTGGTTGGAAGCCATTGAATAATGAACCTCTGAACTCAATAACAAACCGCTCGCTGTCTAATCAAAGGCTCTAGAGGCACCTGGGTCACATCAATCTGCGGCGCTTGATTTTGTGCCGTATTATCCAACATACCCGTGACTTCTTCTCCTCCATTATCATCCATATTATCATCCAACATACCCGTGACTTCTCCTCCAGGCGGGTCATCATGACCACGGAGGCGGCCCTCTGCTCCCACACCATCCTCCAGAAGTCTCCGAAGGTGTCTGCCAGCGGGCCCTGAGTGGCGATGTAGGCGTTCTGCTTCCTGTAGCCGTCTATGTAGTTAGCATTGATGTAGTCACTGCCCAGGATACCTGCACACACACACACACACACACACAACGTCACACTATGTAGTTAGCATTGATGTAGTCACTGCCCAGGATGCCCGCGCACGCACGCACGCACGCACGCACGCACACACACACACACACACACACACACACAACGTCACACTATATAGTTAGCATTGATGTAGTCACTGCCCAGGATACCTGCACACACACACACACACACCGTCACACTATGTAGTTAGCATTGATGTAGTCACTGCCCAGGATACCTGCACACACACACACACACACACACACACACACACACACACACACACACACACACACACACACACACACACACACACACACACACACACACACACACACACACACACACACACACACACACACACACACACACACACACACACACACACACACACACACACACTGTAGTTGACATTGATGTAGTCACTGCCCAGGATACCTGCACACCCCATCACACGCTCATAAACACTTAAAGGGATAGTTCACCCCCAAAATGACTTATTTTCAATCAATTAGTCACCCCATGGAGACTTGAATTCATAGAGATTTTTTTGTTTTTGTCGCATTCCTAAGCCAATAATTTCATGACCGGCAGTCTCTCCGGTAGGAGCCTCAAAGTGTCAACTTTGAGTCTCCTACTGGAGACATTAGCATCTTTCCGCCGGTCATCACATTATTGGTTTAGGAATGCGACAAAAACAAAAAGAAATCCATGAATTCAAGGCTTCATGGGGTGTGTAGTTGATAGAAAATAAGTAATTTTTTGGGTGAACTATCCCTTTGAACCCTATAGACCGAATCATCATGACATCACTACAACCAACGATGTATTTCCACGTAGACAATGCCGGCAGTGTCTCATAGAAGCAGTATTATTCATTAACCTTATTTCTGGAAGAACAGCACACTTTGACTGTTAGAATAGAAATATATTATTTTGTTCTAAATATCCACAGGTTGACAAACTAGAGCTAGAGTTCTGGACACTTTATTTTATATTGTGAAAATGTCCGTAGACATTCATACCCCGAAATACCCGTTTGTTTACAAACATTCAAACATTATTTCCCCAGGGCTCTATACCAGGCCCACTCCTTTGTTTTTGTACTTTTCTGTACTTTGGCAGAAGGTTCGTCCCCAGGCCTCGTCTGTTTGGAGGAGGTCCAACACTTTAAACTTGTTGCTTTGGTCCACTGTCTGCCTGGATGTTCTCCATGCAGTGGTGGAAAGTAACTAAGTACATGTACTTAGTTACTTTCCACCACAATTTTTTTTGTTACTTTTGACTTTACTAGAGTATTTCCAATTTGCAATACTTTTACTTCTACTCCACTACATCTCAGAGGCAAATATTGTACTTTTACTCCACTACAATAATTTGAAATCTTCAGTTACTATTTACTTTGCAGATACAAATAACTATATTATAAAACACACATTAACCACTTTAGCCCTATTGTATACATAGGCTATTTGAAAATAGCAGATCCACAAGCTTGTAGATCTGCTATTTTCAAACATTAGTACTTTAACTTATGGTACTGTAAGTATATTTTGATGCCAATACTTTTGTACTTTTACTCAAGTTACATTTTGAACAAAGGCCTTGTACTTTACTTGTAACAGAGTATTGTGGTATTGCTGCTTTTACTTATATCTGAGTACTTCTTCCACCACTGGTAAGAAGAGAGGGGGGGGGGGGCTCCAAGGAAACAAGGTTGGGATTTAGAGCTGACTGCTGCCTGACTTCAAAATGAGAACAAACAAATAGACCAAAAAAAAAAAAAGAATAGACTGTTCAATTCTTCACAGGCAGCGAATCCAATCGTTTCTCTGTGGCTGTGCTGCAGCGCCGCTAGATGTACTGGAACGCAATGTTTGTCAATCTCACACCGCTACACACACACAGAGCCACTCTGGCATCACTCTGTTTATCATTTTTCATATTTCATATCCATCACACAGTACGCCCCCCCCCCCCCCTCCTCCTCCTTACCCGATCCCTTATCCCCATACAGTATCCCTAATCTACAAGGACTGTTTTCCTGTTTGTACCCACAATCTATAAGGACTCTTGGACAAGCTTTTTTTCCTGCTGGCTGCAACTATCGATGATCTTCTTATTGATTATTCTATTGATTGCTTTTTTGATTAATCAAATAATCGAGAAGCACGTTTTCAAATTTGTGTTATTTTTTAACACATTGAATGCCAATCGCATAGATCTACGCGAACCTATTTAAAGCCGCAGCGTGCCAGTCGCGTAGATCTACGCGAACCGCCGATTCCCATTGATTTTGCCCCAGGTGCACTTTCCGAATTTTTTTGATCCATTTCCGTTTCCGGTTTCCGGTCGGAAACATAATTATTCGGGTTCCGTTTTTTTCGATCGTATCCGCTTCCTGTCTGGGATCCTGTTTAAAACTCGATGTTCTCGGTTGTTGTTTTTCTCCTCGCTGATCACTGTTTAGCGTTGATCCGTTGTATCTTCAAGATGGCGGCTCGGATTTGGAAACTGTTTTCGCTGGCCGTTTCTCACAGATCCGCTGTGTGTTTAGAACCAAATGAACGCGCACTTTTAACTTATTTAGCGAGGTCTGTGGCGACATGAAAAAAACAAAAAAACAACAATAAAACGCTGGCACTGGTGAGTACATTATGAGATTAAACTCTGGCATGGAATGTGTTAATGTAGGCTGAATCAACGTGAAAAAAATCAAATCGATTTTTTTAACAAGTGACTAAATCAATGAGACTGATTAGTCACTTAAGCCCTATTTAAAACTTTGTTGCACAATGGGGTCGTGCAAAGCTCACAACGGGTTGCGATGCGACACATTGTGAACTTGTAGATCTGCAATTTTATGATTATTTTGTAATCACACATAGGGGTGCAACATCAACATTTTTGCTTCCACCTCACCAAAGCACTGTCCTACCTTCAATGGGAGCCTGGATGACTCGGGTGTGGACGTATGCTGTGACGTTAGCGTAGCGGTTATTGTATGTATATGCTATGACATTAGCATAGAGTTTCTTGTATGTATGCTATGACATTAGCATAGTGGTTCTTGTATGTATGCTAAGACATTAGCATAGTGGTTCTTGTATGGATTGTACCTACATTCAATGGGAGCCAGGATGACTCGGGTGTGGTCGTATGCGATGACGTTTGCGTAGCGGTTCTTGGGCTTGTTGACCTCCAGGTTAGAGTGCTCCCAGGTGAACTGCTGCCCTGGGTCGATGGACTGCATGGGGAGAAAGAAACATGTTCACAAAGACCGTAAAAAAATATGGCAATTGGTTTCTATAGACCGTAAATGAAGCCTATTTTTCTGCGATTTCAAATAAGCCATCTTTCTATATCCGGTCCGAAATGCAACCGGAAATTAACGCTATTGGCTGCAATCGCAGCAAGGGCGGGTCTTCACTTGGTAGAACCAGTAGAAACCCTATAAACATACTCTACTTTATCATTCATTTTACTTTAAATTAGATTAAACTTTAAACTTGCGATTGAAAACATAGTGTTTATGGAAAGGGTTACTAAGGTAATAAAATCAAGTGTAAAGTTCGCCCCAAAACCTTCTATTGACTCTATTGAGATTATTAGCGACATCTGCTGGGCCATTAATAGGAACAGCAGGCTGAACGAGAACCCGGAAGGGAGCTTCAATTCCAGTGACGGGGGGTTTGCCCCTCGGTTCACACTGTTGGACGTTTACAGCAGCTGGTAACATTCTGGTGGATTTAGTGGTCAGGGCCGGAGGTTGTAAAAACAACCCAGGAGATTTAGTGTTGGCCGGCTGTCTGTTCCATGTTATAGACTAATGGAAAAACACTGAGTGACATCCATCAAATATTGTATTACGACTCGTGGCTGTCGGGTGGAAACCTTGTATGTCCAAAACAAAAGCGTTACTTTTCAGGATGCTACGCGTCGGTGCCTAATCACCCTGTTTCGGGGTTTATCTATCAATAATGACCGGCGACCCCTCAATTATCCCGCTTATTACACGGCTACTTTATAAAATAATTAATAAATTGAACCAAAAGTAACAACAAAACCAAGTATTTCCTTGCTTACGGTAATGAAAGTATTCCATAAGTGTTGCGCTGACGTTTAGCTGTAAATGACATTGCGTGTTATGTCACATATAGCGCCGTATGCGGACAAATCCGTCCCCAAAACCGTCAGCCCTTTAATGGCTAGACAGTGAGAATGCGTTGATTGCTGTTCCTCATAAAAATAAAAATACATGTCTGAAAATATACTTCAGAATTCATTTACATAATGACGTTTTTGCCTGGGGAGGTTGTGTGTGTTGAGTGTGGCTTTTGAAACGGAACCATAAAGTGGCATTTTATTACCAACCATGCATCAATGATTTTATTTAGCATAAGCACTTTCATCATTCAGCTTAGGTTTAAAGTTGAAATGAAAACACTGAATCTAAGCACTTGACTAATAAACGAGAAAATAAAAGCCAATTTGTTGAGAAAGGTAATTCTATGGTCCCCGACAGGTTGTAATGATGAATGAATAGGTGGGCCTTGGTGTTGGAAACGGTTGAGGACCCCTTGATCTATGCCAGTGGTTCTCAAACTCTTTTCATGTCAAGGACCCCCAAATTGATATGTATTTGGCCACACACCCTCACCTGAAACTACTGCCAGGGACCCCCATAAGAGAAATGTTGTCAACATCTTTCGACAATAGCTAAAATACAAACTCCGAACTTCAGAGTTTAAACTGTTCCTCATCTAGCTGGGGACCCCCTGGAACCCCCTCAAGGACCCCTGGGGGTCCCCGGACCCCAACTTTGAGAACAAGTGATGTATGGTATACACAGAGATGCTAATGCCATGCAGACCAAGACTGTCAGAGATTTTTTCTTTTATTGATTCTGACATTGGTGTCATCTCTGACAGTCTCTGAGATTTCCCACTGGAAAAGCCAGTGGAATTCCATGTCTAATGCTGGTATACTTCTTCATAAATGTACAAATTGAAAATATGAAGTGCTTACCCTGAAGCCACGGATGTTACCTGACCGTTACGGGTCATTTGTGCTCTGTACTGTTGTGTGGTGTTTTAATCCTGTCTGTGCCATTGAGCTACATTTTATCAGTCCCTGCCAGAAGTTGTGGCACAGCAGGTGAAAGCCGGTATTTTTTTACTATTTGAATATCCTAATAAAATAGTAAAATCAATAGGATGTTAACACTTTTATTTAAAAAGAAAACAGTACTGGGTTTTGTGATGTTCTATATTGTCTGAATCAGCTTTATTTGTGTTTGTTTATGGGCTAAGAGAGTGACTTTGAGAGCTGTTTCACCGTGCAATGTAAGTCAATGCAGAGCATAATAATTTGAATTATCAATTTCTAATCAATGGAGCAATTATTTTTGATTTCTTGTCCACCTTTGGAGTTGCCATCATGGCAAGGTAACTACACAACCCAAACCTCTACCAAAGTGGTCTTGCCCTTTAACAACCATCTGGGGGAGACCGATGGAAGACCACCTTCAAAACCATGACCTGACTTGGCTATTGTTCACAATTGCATAAAAAAATATATATATAATAAAATAAACACTCAATGGAAATGAGGAATTACAATGACATTCACAAGTGTCAGAATGGATGAACTAAATCTCTGACAGTCTTTGGTCCAAGGCTAACATGTCATGTACAGACAATCTGACCTCTACATACTTCTCTTCACTTTACTAGTTATTTGTACTGTTGTAATTGTCTATGATCTTTGATTCACTGTTTGATTTGATGTTGTTAAGCACTTTGTAACATTGTTTAACCCATTAAGACCTGAGGCCGATTCTACGAATGTCTTCTAAATCCCAACAGTATTCTGAAAAAAACGTATGTTTCTATATCAGTGGTTCTCAAACTTTTTCATGTCAAGGACCCCCAAAATGATATGTATTTGGTCGCGGACCCCCATCTCCAAATATGTTGTTACAGGGACCCCCCCATTAGCAAAGATTTTAGTTACAAATGTTCTCTTTAAAACTATATATATTCAAAGATTTGCACACATTTTCATAATTTTTCAAAAATAGCAGATCTACAAGCTTGTATATCTGCTATTTTTGAATAGCCAAAGTGTAAAATAATGCTTTTTAGCTCAAATCAAAAAGTGACACAGATGCGTTCCAGGTCTTAATGTTGATTTTGCCTGGTGTGAAATTAGGCACCAGGCACCATTTCACACTTGGCAAATCCAATGCTTGGACAATCCACTGATGTTCCACTGAAGTGCCAATGGCAGCAGGCTCTCTGAAACCTTGGATGATCCGTAGCAGAGGATTTGTTCCTCACCTCGTACTCCTGCGACAGCCTCAGGTTGTCGTTGGCTTTCAGCAGCTCCGTGTGTTCTGCCAATACGTTGATGGGGATGGGAGGGTGACTCATCATACCTGAGGGGGGGGGGGGGGGGGAATACACAGTCATGAAGTTAAAGTCCTGTATTTAAAGAGCCTTGTAAAAAGAACAAAAGTTTTGTCATCAAAACATTTGTACTAAAAGTAAAAGTACTTATGTAGAATGCCACATTTCACAGTTTTTCCCCCTAAGTTTTCAACATTTTTCAAAAGCTTTCGGAAACTACGTATACAAAGTATAAGTATAAAATAGGGCTAAATAATAATCTAAATCTACATAGTAACTAAAGCTTTAAAATAGATGTAGTGGGACTAAATAATACAATATGCTTCTGAGATGTAGTGGAGTAGAAGTATACATTATTGACAACTCAAATAAAGTACCTAACGTAGTTAGTACAGTACTTGAGTTGAAGGTAGGGTAAGTGATCTTTTTTTTGTTGTTGGTTAAAATATGTGTTAAATAGCTCTATATTCTGATAGTACTCATTGCTATAGAGTGTTTGTTCAGTAACAGGAGTCTCCATGTCTCTCCAGCTCTTTAGTAAACAGAACATGCATTTTCAGGTAGGGATACCATTTTTTGCGTGCTTGTTTTACATGGCTGCCATGTTGGATACAGCACAAAATCCCCCACCGGAATGTCACATAGTGACGTATGGACAAATCCGTCCCCAGCCGTCATCCCTTTAACGGCTAGACAGTGAGAATGTGTTGATTGCTGTTTCTCATAAAAAACAAATGTCTGAAAATAAACTCCAGAATTCATTACATAAGTGTGTCCTTTACCTGGGGAGGTTGTGTGTGTTGAGTGTGGCTTTTGAAACGGATCCCCAGAAACATAAAGTGGCATTTATTACCAACCATGCCTCAATGGTTTCATTTAGCATTAAGCACTTTCATCATTCAGGTTAGGTTTAAAGTTGAAATTAAAACACTGAATCTAAGCACTTGACTAATAAACCAATACCAAAACCAATTTTATCCAATCAGGAGAGAGAAACCTGCGCAGAATGCATATTAAACAAGTGAAATTAGAAGTGATGGCATGAGAAATAAGCAGATAAGATTGGAACTGGAACACTATAAAATTGAAGCTGGTAAATGGGTACTCTTTTCTGATTGGCTGAAAATGTTCCACCCACTTGAAAATGTATTTTCTGTTTAATAAAGAGCTGGAGAGACAGGGAGACCCCTGTTACTGAACACACACTCTATAGCAATGATTACCATCAGAATATAGAGCTATTTAACACTTATTTTAACCAAAGAAAATCACTTCCCCTGCCTTTAATGTACCTAGTTAGGCTACTTTCCACCACTGCACGAGATAAGGCCAGCCTCACTCACACCCACAGACATGGTGAGGATAATTACAGAATAAGGGTACAGCAGGATAATTACAGAATAAGAGCACAGCACGTATCATTAAAGCAGGAAATCCATTTTGATCCATGCTGCTGGCACACAGCGAGGCCAGTGGCTCTGTGTGGAAAGGCTTTTTCTTTGATAAATTGCTTTCTCTGTGATCAGAGGGGCAATGACTCAGAGAAAGCAAACAGACACAACGCTAATTAGGAGGCGTGCGCACTCCGGCAGAGATATTGTATACCCGCACGCACGTACAGAAAAACACACTCACACTCTCTCACACACACACACACACACACACACACACACACACACACACACACACACACACTTGCGTTACTATACTGTAGTTGTTGAGAACATAAACATTTTTTATGAATGCCATTTTTAGAAGAGGAAAACATCTCACACACTGGCCCTCATTTATCAACCTTGCGCAGACCAAAAAAAGGGGCATTTACCATTCCATCACTTTGATGTGAACGTATACCCACAACTCTCAAACCTCACGTCAGGTCTCCAGCTCGTGTACGTAAATCCTTTTCCATGGTAGACATGCAGTGCAGCATTGTCTCACAATCTGACAGGCATCTGGATATCAGGAATACAAGAACGATCGCCCAGGGGTCAAACCCGGCGATTTCGGAACGGTCACCACCAGGTATTCCCAAACGTAACCTCAGTAAAACTATGCATGAACCTAACCTTATTCCTCTTTTTGATTTTTTTATCCCACGATTTTGCAACCCTATTTTTTTCACCCAGTACCAATTGTCTAAGTAATCTTGGACGCTATACACTCCCTCTGCCAGCCTAGGGAGAGCCCAGAGCCGAGCTCATGCCTCCTTCAATGCATGAGAGCTAACAAGCCTTCTTATCACCTGACAGGGGGGGAGTTTCCCCGGTAGGACGTAGCTCGTGGAAGGAACACGTTATTCCAACCAGTTCCTTCCTTCCCCTCCATCAGGCGCCCCGGCTGACCAGGGGGAGGCAGTATAGAGACCAGGATTACTGTATGTTTTTGTGAGGTGTACCTACCCTAGCCTAACCTTATTCCTAAACGTAACCTCAGTAAAACAAGAATAAAATAACCGCTGGGGGGGGGCGAGCGGGACGTCCGCGAAAAAACATGTGTGTTTGGGTCGAGCCTTCTGGTTACCGACATCAGCAGCAGCCACGTATTCACTTCAAATGGTGTAACCAAACATCTACAGTATCTAACATAACCCTATACATAAATGAGTACCGTAAATTTCGGACTATAAGCCGCGACTTTTGTCCCATTTTTCGACCCTGCGGCTTATATAACGGTGCGGCTTATCTATGGATTTTTACAGCTAACGGCCACTAGGGGACCTCCTAAATCTATGGATTTTACACCCGCGGCTTATAGTCCAGTGCGGCTTATATATGTTCCAAACATTAAATTTAGCTGCTGCGGCTTATAGTCAGGTGCGGCTTATAGTGCGAAAATTACGGTAGTTGTCCACACCCACCACCACAGAGGTTGTGGGTTCGAATCCATCGTGGTGCATCCGGCTTTGTCAGGCGTCCATGCCAACACAAATGGCCCGTGTTTAAGGGAGGGAAGCCGGGCGTGGACAGTGATATTAGTCATTGCACGTATTCCTACGGGCTGGGGGGGGTGGGGGGGGGGGGTTACACCTGTCAACGGGGAGTGTTTTTGGCGGGAGAAGTAGGATGAAGGCTCTACGTCCTCCCGGTACAACGTAGGATACAACAGCGGTGACACAGAAATGTCTGTGGGGAGGAATTCATTGGCATAACGGATAAACTGGGGAGAAAAAGGGGGTAAAAAAATAATTGGCTACTCTAATAAATAAAATAAAAAAGAACATGTTATTAACTCTTACCCTGCCAGAGTTTTTTCAGAAACAGTCTGTAGCCTGCCAGGGTTTTGACCGATTTTGGTACCTTTTCGCATAGCCACAAAATATTTTTCTCAAGTATGATTGATCCCCAGAAAATTCAGGTGTGGTTTCACAAATGTCAACGAGGTCAATTTGACCTTGTTGTCATGTGTTGTTTGATGTTTGAAAATAGCTCAAAACCAGCAGTTTCAAACCAAAAAACATTGTGAATTGTTTGTCCGTTTCAATTTTAACATTGAAGTGGATGGAGCAGCAAATCTTTGGAAATTGTTATCTCCTTATTCGTTTGGAATATCGAAAAGGTGTCAATACTAAATAATTAGAGAATCTTTTTAGAATTTTTTTTTTTTTTTTTTTTTTTTTAGGACGTTTTTAAACGTCTTTGGCAGGCAACAGCTAATTTCTCAAAGACGTTTATAAACGTCTTTGGCAGTTATAGAGTTAATATCAATTAACAATATATCATATCAGGTTAGAAGTTTAATCAGTCACCCATTTAAACGGAAGCTTTAACATTCAGATATCTCGACATCTGGCTCTATTAAGACCTAAGCGCGCGTGTGCCAAGAGGATATTCATTTTGCAAAACAGCAGCGCATGGCCATGTCTCCAGGGCGTCATATTCTCAGTGCTGGGTGAAATTAATATTCAAAACCTATTCCAGTCGTTACATACATTTTGGGTCTGGGGACTATGTGAAAGACCTGATTCACCACGTCGAAAGTTATGCTTGGCAAGTCTGTTCATTCAACAGCGTAGCCTATGGGAAACAAGACAACGCAACGTCTAGTAAAATAGTTTTATTTATGTAATGCAAGTTTCAGGTTTTCATTTAGCTTTCTTTTAAAGTGTGAATGACGGCTAGAAGTTAGAGATTTACTACTGTATTTCCACATCAGTGATTTTCTTCTACACCGTATTGTTCTGACTCTATGACACGTTTTAGTTTGTTTGATTGGACTGGTGCTGTTACGACTGAGGTCATATTCTTGATATGTTTGTGTCAGGCGTTATATCTGTGTCTGGGGCTATGCGCAAAACAGGTGTGTGAGGCCACTGATATGATTGGAAGGGTAACTTTCCACACAAGAGAATTTCCTCTTCTTCCATATTGGCTCGCGAGACGAGACATGGGCGTGTTACTTCTAGGGATGTCCCCTAAAAGTGAGCCTGACGTCGACTCGCATTCCTTGAGTCGAGCTTTCTTTGGGGGGGGGGGGGGGGGTGCGCATGCGCGGTAAACTAGCAGGAGAAACACGCGTTGCAAGGAGTGGAGGAGGAGTGGTTATATCACAGGTGAAAAGTGAAAACATGTCTAAAAAAAAAGTTAAAAGTTTGGAAGCATTTCAAGGAAACGAAGGACACAGACCCTAAAAAAGTCCAATGTTTACTCTTTAAAGCAGCACTTGCGGCATGCGCCCTCCCCCCGGTGACCTTTTTATATAAAACGACTCCGTCGATTCTGCATTAAACCCGCGACTCTGAGTCGACTCAATGAATCCTGAGTCGGGGACAGCCCTAGTTACTTAAATGGCGATCGTTTTCAGATCGTTTTCATCATTTTCAGATCGATTTATCAACAGACACCGGCCCGTTCTTACGCTGTGATTGGCAGGATGTGACCGCTTTGTTAAATCACACGTGAGCCCCGTCCTGTGGTGAGATGATCCCTGGACTGGGATCTGGGGCTGGTTTCTATACTCCATTGATAATAAATGTCTTTGTCTTCACTAGCAGAATTCACTGAAGCAATCACCACGTTTCAGTCGACTGCCCTTCCTCAGGTATCTGAGGATTGATCTGAAGACTTGATGAAGATCAGTGGACGGAAACATTGTGTCCGCTTCAATACATTCTGCTGTAATTAAAGACAGTGTGTGGGACTTTCTCCTCTTCCAATACGTTGGCTGGTCACTCCTCCTATACGCCAGGGTTTGGGGGTGCCTCAGAATACTTTGTTCATATTTGGAATTTGTCAATATCACTTCAGTTTAACCACTTAGACCCTCTAAACTTTGTGAAACGGACCCGAGTTGCACTGTACTTGGTGTGATCTTTTTCAGCCTATGGCACACCAAGTCTCTTCACCCAAAAAAGCAGATCTACAAGCTTACAACACGTTGTGACACGTTGTAAGCTTGTAGATCGGCTATTTTTTGGTGAACATTCCCCCCAGAATAGGGATGCTGGGGTTTAAGTGGTTAAAGTCCAAGTATAGAAGTTATTTTCAATCTGTCCGAATGGAAACGGATATTCTCTCAAGTTTTCCTTTTGACATTGTATCTTAGGGGGAAAGATTGACATAATTTGACATAAATGTAAGGTGCTGTAAAGTAAATGTAATTCAGTGGTGCCGTGGATGAAAAGGTTATACATTTACAGGGGTTCCCTGAGCCAAACCACTGCTATACACACCTGTCCTACTAGGTTGGTGTGCAAGGACTTTCTTTAACCCATTGAGGCCTGAGGTTCCGATTCTGCAAAATGTCTTCTAAAAACGGTTTTCTGAAAAACGTATGTTTCTATATCAGTGGTTTTCAAACTTTTTCATGTCAAGGACCTCCCAAAATGATATGAATTTAGCTGCGGACCCCCATCTCAAAATATTATGTTCCAGGGACCCCCCAGAAGCAAAGATTTTAGTTAATGTTTGCTTTAAAACAATATATATATTCAAAGATTTGCACACATTTTCACAATTTTTGAATAGCCAAAGTGTAAAATAATGCTTTTTTAGCTCAAATGAAAAAGTGACACAGATGCGTTCCAGGTCGTAATGGGTAATTATTTTTATACCTAATGTTTTTTTTGGCCACTTTCACCCTAACCCTCAAAAGCCTGAGTTATACTCAGTCGTGTGGCGGTGTCGCACAACCGAAAACTGCCGATCTACAAGGTCACAACCATGTGACAACCTTGTACGATTCCAGCCCTCAGTAATGAGTCATTTTCGGTGCACAACACTGACACGCAGCTAGTTATAAGTCGGCATAACTCCAAACCCAACCCCAATATTTTTGGCCCTCAACAGTATTATTATTACAAGCATGCATGCATGCACGCACGCACACACACACACACAGTAGGACTTAGGGCAGAGTAATACCCATACATGGCATCATACAATAATAATAAAACACGAAGCGATGCGGCAGTGGATCAAAGTAATAGCGCCAACACACACACACACACACACACACACACACACACACACACACACACACACACACACACACACACACACACACACACACACTTCACCGCTCAAACCTCACAATGGATTCCCTCTGGTTATGGCCCCTGGAATGTATGCTGCCACTATTTATGGTACACAAGACATCGTGGCAGAAACCTCATATCTCCATATTTCAACTTTTTATGCCTTTGTTTTTGTATGTAAACTTCATCATACTAAACGGATAAAAGTAGCAAAAAATTGCTGATCTACAAGCTCACAACGTGTCGCCAGTGGCGTAACGCAGAATCGCGGGGCCTCCCCACGGGAGTTTCACGCATGCACAACCTGCACGCGTGAAACATTTCGGGTCTAATTCGGGTCTAATTCGGTTCTATTTGACCGATAGAAATCAACTTTTTTCTTTTTTTTTGCTGCAAAAATATTTGTATCAGCGCAGGTGGGGCCCCCCCTGCTGGTGGCCCCCCCGCACCGCATCACTTGCTACCCTTCCGTTACGCCACTGATCACTACGCGTTGTGAGCTTGAAGGAATTTATTTTTAAAAGCGGTTACAAGTGTGTATGTGGGTTTTATGAATGTTGAACCAATGAATTGAATGAATGAATTGAATGAATGTATTAACAGCAGCTTTATGATGAAATAATAACTACGTTGGATCCATTGGAACACAGGTTTTGTTTTGGACATACAAGGTTTCTACCCCACAGCCATGATATGGAATCTCAGTGATAAACAGCCATTGCGGCAGCACAACACAGCACAGTGCAGTACATACAGTACAGCACAGCACAGCACAACACAACACAGTTCTTTTTATTATACAGTACAGTATAATAAAAAGCAGGGTGCTTGGCTGCTGCTGCTGAGCGTTTTACAAAAAAAAATTCAAAATGACAATGACAATAGCAGATCTTCAAGCTCACAACGGGTTATGCAGCTTATAAAATGTGCTATTTTCGAATAGTGAAAGTATAAAGTATAGGGCTTATGTGGTTAACACCTGTTTTGGTATTATTAATGATCTAAATCTGCAAAGTAACTCGTTTTTTTGTTTTTGTTTTATCCCACGATTTTGTAACCCCATTTTTTACACCCAATGCCAATTGTCTATGTAATCCTGGGCACTATCTTACCTCTGCCAACCTAGGGAGGCCAGGGCCGAGCTCATGCCTCCTTCAATGCATGAGAGCCAACTGACCCCCTCCGCCCACAGCGTCCCCTGCGGGAATCGAACCCAGGACCTTCTAGCTGTGAGGCGACAGCGCTACCGACTGCGCCACCGTGCCCCTGCAAAGTAACTAGTAACTACAGCTGTCAAATAAATGTAGTGGAGTAAAAAACATGTATGCATAAAGCAGAGGAAAGTGAAAATACTCAAATAAAGTAAGAGTAAAACATTGTAAAAAAGGTACAACAGCACATGAGTAAATGTACTAAGTTACTTTCCATCACTAACGCAGGTGCTTAGCTGGCTGCTTGCATTTATACCAGAATTTATACCACTAGCACTTCAGTCCTTCCACAGGTAATCTTGTCAAACACCCCCCCCCCCCCCCCCAGAGTGTTTTGTTTGAAAGTAATTTCATCAAGACCCGCCCCGCTTTTCTTCCCAGCTTCTTAACAGAACAAATCAAAGCAGAGGGGGTGAGTGGGGAGTGTGATGGGTGGGGGTGGGGGGTGATTCAAGGTTACTGCCACGCATGAAAGAAAGATTGCTAAGAGTGAAAGAGATGAGGTGCAGTTTTTTATATAGCTTCAAAGACACCACTACTAGACCTTCAGCCGCAGATTAAGTGACAACATGGCTGATGATGAAAGGAATTGGCTCGGCTTTTATAGCGTAGCTGCGGAACAAAGCGCTACGCGCTGCTAGCTTATGCCTGTGTCGTCACTATTATAACAAAACGTTACACACTGCTAGCTTACGCCTGTGTGGGCATGACACTATTCTAACAAGACGCTACACGCTGCTATCTTACGCCTGTGTGGTCACTATTCTAACAAAACGCTACACGCTGCTATCTTACGCCTGTGTGGGCATGGCACTATTCTAACAAGACGCTACACGCTGCTAGCTTACGCCTGTGTGTTCACTATTCTAACAGAACGCTATACACACTGCTAGCTTAAGCCTGTGTGGTCACTATTCTAACAAAACGCTACACGCTGCTAGCTTAGGCCTGTGTGGTCACTATTCTAACAAAACGCTACACACTGCTTGCTTAGGCCTGTGTGGTCCCTATTCTAACAAAACGCTACACGCTGCTACTGTAGCTTACACGCGGCCTGTGTGGTCACTATTCTAACAAAACGTACACACTGCTATCTTACGCCTGTGTGGGCATGGCACTATTCTCACAAAAGGCTACACGCTGCTAGCTTACGCGCGGCCTGTGTGGTCACTATTCTAACAAAACGCTACACGCTGCTATCTTACGCCTGTGTGGGCATGGCACTATTCTAACAAGACGCTACACGCTGCTAGCTTACGCCTGTGTGTTCACTATTCTAACAAAACGCTACGCGCTGCTAGCTTACGCCTGTGTGGTCACAATTCTCGATGCCTTCCCGCCCGGCCAGTCGGCCACGGCCTCTGAATCCGAATTTCCCAGAAATGTTGTGAAAATTTCAGCAAAATCTTTTGGAAAACGTCAGAAATTGGGACAAAAACTAAAACATATCCATGAATTCAAGTCCCCATGGGGTGAATAATCGATTGAAAAAAAGGCATTTTGGGGGTGAACTATCCCTTTAAAGTGGCACTGTGTAACTTTTATTTAATGAATAAAATGTAATTTTGTCCAATCTGTATGGTAGCATGTTAATACAATATAACATATACAATCTGGTTTAGGGGTTGGAATTAGTGTGTGTGTTATTGTGTGTGTGTCATCACGGAAGGTTGTTGATGGAATGTCCGCGGGGGACAGGAAGACGTAGCGATGCCCTGAGCTCAACAGCTGTGCCGTTAGATTTCACACACCGCAGGGGAGGTGGAGGAGAGCCATGAGGATCGAAACATACACACACACTCACTCACGCACGCACACACACACACACACACACAAGCCCCAACCGGAATCTTTTCCCAATTGTAAAACTAAATCTAAATTTCTAATCATAAAATAACCATTTCAGGATCACGACAATCGTCCATACAATGTCTATTTCTCACATTCTAAAATAAATATTTGAGGAAAAAAATGTACTTGAATTAAATATATATATTCAAAGATTTGCACACATTTTCATGATTTTTCTAAAATAGCAGATCTACAAGCTTGTACTGTATATCTGCTATTTTTGAATAGCCAAAGAAATCTAAAATGATGGATGTTTTCCCAGCTTTAATGGGTTAAAAATAGTAACGCACGCACGCACACACACACACACACACACACACACACACACACACACACACACACACACACACACACACACACACACACACACACACACACACACACACACACACACACACACACACACACACACACACACACACACACACACACACGCTTCTAGCTGCCAGGAACCATAGACATAAACATAATCTCATCTTCTCTCTCCAATTCAATAAATTACAGACGATAAGGCGATAGATATCATACTGAATATCATCACTGCTGGGCCTTGTTTTAAATACTTCGTCATACAACAGTGTGGCACCAAAGTTAGCAAGCATAGATCTACAAGCTCACATGCTGTGATCTTGAAGATCTTTTTTTCACCATTTCTTATAAACAAACAAACAAATAAATAAATTAAATAGATAACTATAATGACAAGTAACGATTTATCGTAAATCCAATAAAATCGATTCAAACTGGTGACAATTTAAAACGATTTAATAAAGAATGTATCGCGATGCAAAAAACACAGGATCTTTGTAAGAGAATTGATAGAAAAAGAGTTTTCAGTCATTTGCTACTGTATTGAAAAGAGGATAAGAAAAAACACAGTATTGAAAAAAAATAAAAGCAATATTAATCGTGTAAGAGAAAAAAAAACTACAATATCGTGGGTTGAGTGAATCGTTACATGCCTAATAATGACATGCCCAATAAACTAGTGAGGCATGCTGCATGGGGGGGGGGGGGGGGGTTATTTGAGGGGGACATACTACATGGGGTCTGGCAGGTGGGAGTGTGTGGGCGTGTGTGGGCCAGCATGCTGTCTTCCTGCTATGACTCAGTCCTGACAGTCCTGCATACAGCACTTTTCCAAACATAGTTAACAAAGTGCTTTACTTGACAAGGTAAAAGAGCAACATGATAAACAAGATAAAACCACAGCAAAAGATCAGTGAATAAAATAGCGCAATAAACACAAGATGTAAAATAGACACAAAATGGCAAAAAAAAAGAAGACAATGACAACATTTCTCCCTGCCCGTCTCCCTGCCTGTCTGCCTGCCTGCCCGTCTGCCTGCCCGTCCGTCCGTCCGTCCGTCCGTCCGTCCGCCCGCCCGCCCCCCTGTCTGCCTGTCTGTCTGTCTGTCTGTCTGTCTGCCTGCCTGTCTGCCTGCCTGCCTGCCTGCCTGCCTGTCTGCCTGCCTGTCTGCCTGCCTGGCTGCCTGCCTGCCTGCCTGCCTGCCTGCCTGTCTGTCTGCCTGCCTGCCTGCCTGCCTGCCTGCCTGCCTGCCTCAGGCTACAGGCTGACACAGTTGGCCGTTCATTTAGTTTAGTCTTTGATGTCTGTACTGTACTGTACTGGCCAACAGAGAGCTGGAGGAAAGGATTGTTTTGTTTTTGTTTTTTCCAAGCCTTATCGTACAACCACATGGTCTCACACAGTCACACAAACCAGTTCCTCTGAGGAGTCCACTCAGAGATGCTCTTCCAGAGCGTGATTTGGATCGGTGGTTCTCAAACTTTCTTTCCTCAGAGCACTGAGTAGATCTGCTATTTTCAAACATTTTAGTACTTTTACTTTTGGTACTTTAAGTACATTTTGATACCAATACTTTTGTACTTTTACTCAAGTAAATTTTGAATTCCGGACTTTCACTGGCCAGCATGTCCAATGTGCTTCAATGCAACCACTGGGTTCTGGGGGCTTGGTGCAGGCACATATACGCACGCACGCACGTACGCACACACGCACGTCATTGAAGAAACGATTCAAATGGCCATGATTTATTACCCGCTGTTTAGCCAACATGTGAGTCAATCATTCAGGCAAATGTGAATTACTGTGGAGACATTATAAACTCTAAATTATGCAAAATGTAAAATTAAAGCCATTATTAGCGAGGGAGCTAAATGGTCTATGTTTATGTATGATATATGGCTGCAGCTGTGAATAGACAATGACATTCAGTGTTGCTGGCTATTCAATGCTGAGAACAGAGAGAATGAGAGCGTGTGCATGTGTGCCCAGGTGTGTGTGTGTGTGTGTGTGTGTGTGTGTGTGTGTGTGTGTGTGTGTGTGTGTGTGTGTGTGTGTGTGTGTGTGTGTGTGTATAAAACAGCTCAGGGCCGGTTGAAAAAAAGCCCAAGGCCACCTGGAGGCAATGTGGCGCCCTGGGCCAAACCCCCCCCCCCCCTACCCCCCCACGTGAACTTTACTAAACACATGAGACAGCTAAAACTTTCTCGAACTAATGTCACGGCAACTTTCTCTAACTTTTTTTCATGTCAAGGTTCCCCAAATTAACACATTGTGTGCCAGAGGTTTATTAAAATAGGGTACATCTAGTGCCAGCATATCTTCCATCCACTTACGTTGATATATTTGTGTGCGAGACGGCGGAGGGTCCCGACTAACGCCTGGAACAATATTATTTCTAACGCGATCCTCCATTGCAGAGTGATCGCCGATCGAAAACGGCTCACTTCCACCACGTTAAAAAGAAATGGAGATATTAAGCTTTTAGTCAAGGAGATAACATTGGAGCGGACGAACGGAAGCATTTTTTACATGGATCCACAGTTTGGATCCATGTAAAATGATGATCCCACAGTTTCGTTAGAGCGCCCCACGTGGGAAAAATATCACACACACACACACACACACACACACACACACACACACACACACACACACACACGGCGGCTGACCAGTTAAACCAAAGTCTTAAGGTTGAATCGCTTCTCTTTGGTCGCGCAGGTAAGCGTTGGTAGAAAAATATGTCCCGTCGCTTTGTTTGCGACGCGACCGTGTGGGAAAAACGCACACCGACCGGCCGACCGTGTGTTTTCCCCGCAGGCCCGGCCGGCCACTGTAGCCTACTGGGATGACAGGGCACGGAGCCGGTCCAGGTCAGGGGTTGCCAGATCTGCTTATTATAATTTCCCCGCAAGATTTTATTTGAAAATAGCCGATCTACAAGCTCACAACGCGTCGCGGTGCGACGCGTTGTGAGCTTGTAGATCTGCTATTTTCAAATAGCTGATGTATATGTTAAAAGTGCTCATGTGGCCCATTGTCGCTTCTTTTGGGCTGGTTTTCCTAGACCTGGTTGCTTGTTTTCTCTCACAGAATCTGGCAACACTGGTCCTGGTCCTCCCCCACTTGGATGTCACGTCAATAAAACACAGTTTGTTGACTCAGATACCAATGTGTGTGCTTGTTTTGTTTGCAGGCACACAACGGTAATTAATTTATAGTGCTGCATCCTTTATGTGTAAATATGACAGCTCTACCGTGTGTGTAGAGATGACAGCTAAAAACGTAGCCAACAGTGTCATTAAATATACATGATCACATGATGGCTATTCTGTCTATCTTGCCTCTCTGCCACACAGCTGGCTCCCCCCTGCTTTCTCTCTCTCCGCACACACACACACACACACACACACACACACACGCGCGCGCACACACGCACATGCAGTGGTGGAAAAAGTACTCAAGTGTTTTACTTAAGTAAAAGTATCAATACTGCAATTTAGAAGTACTCTGCTACAAGTGAAAGTCCGGAATTCAAATTTTTTTTTGTAAAAGTACAAAAGTGTTGGTATCAAAATGTACTTAAAGCACCAAAAGTAAAAGTACTAAAACGTTTGAAAATAGCAGATCTACAAGCTCACAACGCGTCGCGATGCGACGCGTTGTGAGCTTGTAGATCGGCTATTTTCAAATAGCCTAGGTATAAAATAGGGCTAAGGTGGTTAATGTATGTTTTATAATGTAATAATGTATATCTGCAAAGTAACTAGTAACTAAAGTTTTCAAATAATTGCAGTGGAGTAAAAGTACAATATTTGCCTCTGAGATGTAGTGGAGTAGAAGTAAAAGTATTGGAAATTGGAAATACTCAAGTAAAGTACAAATACCTCAACATTGTACTTAAGTACAGTACTTACAGTAAGTAAATGTACTTAGTTACTTTCCACCACTGCGCACATGCACACGCACACGCACACGCACACACAGTCTTAGATGCTCGACAAATGCACCACAGTGGATTCGAACCCAATAGCCAGCTAATGTACTTTACCACTGCGCCACCGGCCGAGTGACCACCATCGTTTTAAAACTAAATCCTAATGCTTTAATGGTATAGAGGTCTGTGTTGTGTACGTACCGGGGGTCTGGAAGTTGATGCGTCTCATCTCCACGGGGTCGGTGGGGTGGTGCGCCATCATCTCTGCGTTGCCCAGAAGGCTCTTGGTTCCGCTCGGCTCAGAGTCTTTGCGCTTGCTTCTCAGGGACCAGTGAGTTGAATGGTAGAACAGAGCAGAGAAACAAACAAAAACACCCAAAAAAGCAGGAAGGAAACACAAAGAGAAACTTGACTTGAGTATTCACTCTCCATGGAGACGCCGTCAGGTCACTCATGCAGGCTTAACAGAGGGAGTTAACCCATTCAATCCGGTTTCATTCAATTTCAGTTTTCTGAAAAACCTACGTTGCTATATCAGTGGTGCTCAAACTTTTTTCATGTCAAGGACCCCTAAAATGATGTGTATTTAGCCGCAGACCCCCATCTCAAAATATTTAGTTCCAGGGACCCCCTGAAGTAAAGTTTGCTTTAAAAAAAGTATACATTCAAAGATTTGCAAAAATGTTCACGATAAAAAAAAAGCAGATCTACAAGCTCAGCGCTATGAGCTTGTATACTGTATCTGCAATTCATTTTAATAGCCAAGGTATAAAATAATGGTTAAAGTGGTTACGCAGATGCGTTCCCGGTGTTAATGGGTTGAAGGTAGTGTAAGTGATATTCTTATTGTTTTTGTGAAAAAGTTAACACTATGTTCAGACAGTAATCGTTGCTAGAGAGCAGGGGTCTTCAACAGGGGGTACGGGACCCCTAGGGAGTCCTCAGAGTTACTACAGGGGGGGCCGCCAAATCTTTGTACACTAACCACATGAACCCCAGCGTCCCTATTCTGAGGGGAACACGAGGGGTCAAGTTTACTAAGTATTTTTAGAGGGTTTAAGTGGTTAAAAGTCTGAAAATACACATTAACATGAATCCAACATATTAATAGAAAAGATAAGTCAACAAACAGAAAGACATTAATTTACACAACAGAGAGCTGTAAAACAAGTCTATGAAGCTATCTATGAAATCTATGAAAAAGTTTAATCTGCAACACAATGTTATACAGTACGCTACAATATGTAGTGGGGGGTCCCTGCTTCATCTCTCTCTCTCTCAGCTAAGGGGTCCTTGGCATGAAAAACGTTGAAGACGCCATGATATACATGATATGTTTGGTTCAGTAACAGAGTCAACACCCTGTCTCTCCAGCTCTTTAATAAAAAGATAAATATCATATTTTCTGGTGGGTTGGCAATTTCTGCCAAAAATGAGAGATAACCCATTTATCAGATTCAATTTGATAGCGTTCCGGTTCCAATTTTTCTTCTTTGTGTCATCACTAGCAATTTCAGTTGTTTATTCTAGTCTATATCCTGTATGGGATCTCTCTCCTGCTTGGATGAATTGGTATTCCAAGCTGAAAATGCATGTTCTGTTTACTAAAGAGTTGGTTAGACAGGGAGACTCCTTTTACTGAACAAACACTCTATAGTAATGATCACTATCACAATATAGAGCTATTTAACACGGTTACTGAACAAATACTCTATAGTGATGATTAATATAGAGCTATTTAACACTGTTACTGAACAAATACTCTATAGCAATGATTAATATAGAGCTATTTAACACTGTTACTGAACAAATACTCTATAGCAATGATTACTATCACAATATAGAGCTATTTAACACAGTTACTGAACAAACACTCTATAGCAATGATTAATATAGAGCTATTTAACACCGTTACTGAACAAACACTCTATAGCAATGATTAATATAGAGCTGTTTAACATTGTTACTGAACACATACTCGATAGCAATGATTACTATCACAATATAGAGCAATGTGTAACACTCAATTTAACAAACAAACAAAAACAATATCCCTTACTACAGACATTATATTTCCAGACATCCTAAGGTGGGTTTTTTCTCTAGCAGAACAACATAAATTGATCTACAGGGCTAGAAAGAACGCTACGAACGCAAAGAAACTTTGACGTTAGCTTAAATCTCACCTGTCAGGCTTGCTGCTTCCACAATGGGGGTGTGTGTGGTGGGGTGGAGGAGGAGGAGGGGGGGGGGGGGGGATAATTGCAGACAGAAAAGGAAGGAAACAGGCACATTGTTACAGAGGGAAATCAATACGTTGCATTAGTATTCAGAAAAAGCCTCGGATAGCCTCGTAGCAGATATACCACAGGCCGGATGCAGAGGGACGGGCAGACCGTTTGACAGCTAGGCTGTCTGAACGGAGAGGAACATTTGGAGATCGTTCGCTGAATATCAAACGGGAGGGTTAAGGCGTTGTTGTTTTTTTTCTATACGTGGCGACAGCGGCATAATAATGAAGCCTCATTTATGCTTCGCCCGCACGACGGCGCCGCGCAACCGAGAAAAGCCGACCTACAAGCTCACAACGCGTCGCTGACGCGACGCGTTGTGAGCTTGCAGGTCGGCTGTTCTCGGGCCGTTGCTCGACGCGCGACGGTGAGCATATATTAGGCTTTTATGCCGACCCGACAAAGGCCTACAACATCAGTCGGATATCCGCCGTAAACGGTCTTGAATGGGTGAGAGCAAAGCGTGATGGATAGAAGCCTAATCCCAAAGGGTTTTCGGCTAGACCCCGGTGGAATATACTCACTTTGCTTCAAACGTATCTGCCAGTGTAGGTGTATGTGAGCAAGCGAACGACATTGACTGGGAGGAAAGTTTTTCTTTAAATATTGTCTTTTCTTTTCATACAAATGTAGGGAATCACAGATACAAAATTAAATCAGTTATCACTTGCTTAGTTTGACCCAGCAGTTTTGGAAATGCAGCAAATAGGATTACGTGTGAAAAATTGTAAAAGGCAGCTCAAAGTTCATCTTAAAAGAAAACTTCATTGTCCATTAAATTGAACATCGAATGGAAATGTGCCTGTGGCGATCTCTGGAATACAGTATACGGACAGTAAAAACACAACTAATACATCAAATCTTTGGAAAAGTATTTGGAAAATAATGTGTTTTATTTATTTGTGTGGGTGTGGGGGGGGTTGTGCTCACTTTTTGTAAAGCAGGATGGCGATGACGATGCAGATGATGAAGACCACGGCGAGCACGGGTCCTACCACCCAGATGAGACCGTCCGCCGCGTCCACGGGTTGCGGGTCCGAGTCCGGGGCGATCACGGGGTCTGTGTAGGGGCTGGCCACGTACATCTTCTGTAGAGAAGAGCAACACTAAACCAAAGGCTCTCCAAAAAGGGGGCACATACTGTATAGGCTGTGTTCACATCACTGGAAGCACAAATCCAGTTTTTTGGGGGCTTATCCAGACTAGTATCACATTTTTGAAGTTTGAACTTGTTACTTTGTGTGAAAATAGCCCGACAACTTCAGAGGATTAAAGGTTTATTAGGATTATTATGATCCGACTTCTACTCTCACGCTATTGTCGTGTCCGTGACTTCTTCCCCCTCCGCTCACTGCAGGGGGCTTTGATTGATTGATTGATTGAGTACTTTATTTAGAAGTTGGCAGGACAAAGCACATGAAAGTACAGTTCAAATACAAGGTCAATTTAATAGGATTAAAAAGCCCAAGAAAGCCAATGGCTACTCGCTCGGTGTTCAAATTGTTGTTAAGAGGGGACGTTCGGCTCCTCAATTCTTATTCAATTTCTGTATCATATCATAAAAGGAAAAGGTATAATCCTCAACAGTGGTGGAAAGTAACTAAGTACATGTACTCAAGTACTGTACTTAAGTACAATTTTGAGATATTTTTACTTTATTGGAGTATTTCCAATTTTCAGTACTTTTACTTCTACTCCCCTACATCTCAGAGGCAAATATTGTACTTTTACTCCTCTACAATTATTTGAAAACTTTAGTTACTAGTTACTTTGCAGATATAAATTATTATATTACAAAACATACATTAACCACTTCAGCCCTATTTTATACACAGGCTATTTGAAAATAGCAGATCTACAAGCTCACAACGTGTCGCGAGGCGACGCGTTGTGAGCTTGTAGATCTACTTTTTTCAAACATTTTAGTACTTTCACTTTTGGTACTTTAAGTATATTTTGATGCCAATACTTTTGTACTTTTACTCAAGTAACATTTTGAACACAGGCCTTTTACTTGTAACGGAGTATTTTTATATCGTGGTATTACTACTTGTACTTAAGTAAAATACCTGAGTACTTTTTCCACCACTGCAGATAGGCTGCAGTCTGAACAAAGCCATCGTTCAGCTAAAGGAGCAGCGGACGCAGTGAGTCACTTGTTTATAAAGGTCTATATCCATCCTCATGTTTACTCCGCTCTAATACAATAAAAAGTACAAAATTAAATAACAAGCGGGGGCGAGCAAAGCAATAATAATATCACCTCCGCCAGCCCACCAGAATGAGGACGGACGCGCCGTCGCTCTTTATTAGCCTCCGCTAAAGGAAACGAGCGGTGGGGGCGTTATATTTATTGTCTGGAGCTTTTTATTCTGTTTTTTTTTCTTGTTCCCTGTTCGCCGGCGGTTTGACTGACATGTGTTGTTATTGTTGCAGCAGCGGTGCGTTAGTGACGGCGATGTAAGGTGACAGACCTGTGTGTGTGTGTGTGTGTGTGTGTGTGTGTGTGTGTGTGTGTGTGTGTGTGTGTGTGTGTGTGTGTGTGTGTGTGTGTGTGTGACTTTAAAAAATATATATATATATATTTACTGGGTTTTCTGCCTTTATTTATAGAGTATTAGTGAAGGTGGACAGGAAACAGGGAGAGACATATGGGGAGAGACATGCAGTAAAGATCGTCGGTAACGGGACTCGAACCTACACTGTAGCCTAGGTGCCCGGACCGGGGCTTCACTACAATTATATGAAAACTTTAGTGACTAGTTACTTTGTACATTTTGAGAGCTGGTAGATCTGCTATTTTCGAAATATATCTTTATACATTTTGAACTTGTCATATGGGACATTCTGCACAATGAGTACTTTTGTTACTTGTATATTTTGAAGCCGATACTTTTGTAATTTTGCTCAAGTACATTTTGAATACGGGACTTGTACTTGTAACAGAGTATATCTACGTTGCAGTATTGATACTTTTACTTAAGTAAACAATGCGAGTATACTTTTTCCACCACACTACATTGTGAGGACCATTTTACCAGACATATATAGGTTCTCAAAGGGGTGAGTTCCAGGGGGTCCCCAGCAAAAGTAGTCAACATAGCATCACAATGGTTTAAACCACTTTACCCATTTATATGTTGGCTATTAGTGATGAGCGGGTCGACCCGTAACCCGCGGGACCCGCGGGTCAACCCGCAGCGCGGGTGGTTCGAGTCAGGATTTCAGAGGCAATTATGCAGGCTGCGCGTAAGTGGGTCAGCCGCTCTCACACGAAAAAAAAAACCAACAACCCTATTTTGAACAACATGCTTGTTTATTCAGTCCATGACAATGTTGTGCTACTGTAGACATTTAAAGGGACTTTAGGTACTTAAAAGAGCGCTATATAATCTATATATATATTCCCACCGCGGGTCGCGGGGCGGGTTGAGCCATAGATTTATATATGGGTTCGCGGGGCGGGTTGAGGCGGGTTGGGTTCCGTGGCGGGTTGGGGCGGGGCGGGTCATGAAAAAACCCGACCCGCACATCACTATTGGCTATATTCAAAAACAGCAGCTCTACAAGCTTGTATATCTGCTATTTTTGATTATTTTTTTGGAAAATATCGAGAATGTTGAATAATTTTGTTTTTGTTTTTACTCTTCTGGGGGTCCCTGGCACCATTTTTTTTCAGATAGGGGTCTGTGGCCAAATACATATCAATTTGGGGGTCCTTGGCAAGTTTGAGAACCACTGATATTCTTTGAGACACACATACGGGTATTTCGGGGCGTGGCCCAAGCCGCCATTACTTTTTCGGGTGAAACAACACAGCTTTCACCATTGGAATGTAATTAAGGAACATACACATTGTTAAATATTGTGGGTTTATTTCACCATAGCGCAACATATGGTGAAGTATAGTAGTGCAGGTCATTGCAACAATCGCCGATCTTGTGAAAGATTAAAAGGGGACGCCAAACATTCTAAACGTTCCGCGATTCTGCCAATAATCATATTCTTTCAGAGTTTTTGCCGGGCCAAACAAAAGACATCACGTGACGTTGATTCCCTTCCCCTATTCGCTCATACTAGGACATGATGGATGTGTAGGCAGAATAATATAGAACGGTGAACAGACATTGACAGTGAGAGTGGTGCGGTGCGGTTGCGGTTGCGGTTGCGGTTGCGGTGCGGTTGCGGTGGCGTTACCCCGGTGGTGGCGTTGAGCTCGGCCAGGATGAAGAAGACGTACTCCTGGCCCGGCTCCAGGGCCCGGTTCTCGAAGCCGCCGTAGTGCAGCTGGTCCCCCAGGGTGAAGAAGGCGGGCAAGGTGGCGGGCGTGAAGCAGGCCGTGATGTAGGCCCGCCGCAGGTCCACCGTCTTCTGCTGCCGACTGTCCCTCTGCCGCTGGCTGATGTCCTTCAACAGCTGGACACCATCGGAGAGAGAGCAAGGTTATTATAGTTAAACCAAAACTAAACAAATAACCAAAACTAAAACTATTAAAACTACAATAAAATAAATAAACAATAACTAACTGAAACTGTATTGTGTGTTTAGAAAATTAACTAAAACAAACTGTAAACTGTAAAATTATAGACAAGATGCCCTTAGTTTTCGTTTGTGGATGGTTGGTGGTTTATCTGAATAACATTTTAAATGCTATCTTTTGTTAAGTTTTTATTACACAATACTTAACTTTTCAATCCTGCACCTGACACATAACCCAAAGTATAAAAAAAACCTAAAACTAATAAGAACTTACTAAAACTATTAGAATGTTCTAAAATATAAACTACGGTAATAAAAACGAGCAAATCCGCACTAAAAACTAATTAAAACTAACTGAATTAGGAACAAAATATTCGAGCTAAAACTAAACTAAAATGAAAAATCCAAAACTATTGTATCTTGTAGATTGGCTATTTTTGAAAGATTTTGACAAGACAACAAAAAGAACCATAGTGAAATGGGACTTCTGCATGATAAGTAGCCTACTTTTAGTACTTTGAGTATATTTTGATGCCAGTACGTATACATTAAAGTAAGTAAAACAAATTGAATACAGTACTTTTACTCACAACAGAGTATTTCTACATTGTGACATTGGCACAAAAATCTGACTACTTCTTCCAACCACTGCGGTCAAAAAAAAGGGGGAAAAAAGCCAGATGTCTCAATAACCATGACGAATGGTTGAAACGTTGACATTTAACCAGCAAAGGGTTAGATTTGCTAACCCTTTGAGCAAATCTAACTTGAGGCGTTGCCTCAAGTTTTTTTTAGGCAGTGGGAATGATGTTAGTGTTTATACTGTAAGGTCCTGGGCTCCCTGCAGACAGACAGACAGGATAGAGAGGTGGTTATATGATATGTGTCTCTCACCTCTTCCAGGTCCATCTCGTCCGGGCTCTTCAGATGTCTGATGACTCCCCTGGCCTTCCTGAGAGGGACTACCACCACATACACGTTCCTGAAGGGGGACACAGCAACAAAAAACAACTTTAATAGCTGTCCAGTGACACGAGCAAGGGAAATTATTTTCAAATGTCTCCTCCTCTCCCCTCCCCGGCTTGTCGAGGAGCCGGCAGAGGCAATTTTTTTGTGTCTTGTTAGAGGGGCTAGTGTCCACAGGAATATGTTTTATGAGAGGAGAAGTGCTTTGGACATCATGTCCAGAGCGCTGAGCACTGAGCCTTATTGATGTTCCTTCCGACCTATCATCCCGGAATTCTCCAAAAGAGATGTTCCAAGAGATGAGCCAAATAAAAGGCTTTCCGTGGACACAAGGCCCCAAAGCCATCCTGGTGGTGAGAGACGTTTGGACTCATGGAATTATTGTTTGTATTTGTAGTGAAGAAGACGTCCTCAACCACAAACATTTCTTTTCTTTAAATTGTTTTTTTTCATGGGGGCTTTTATGCCGTTATTTATAGGACAGTAGTAGACTGACAGGAAATGGGGAGAGAGATGGGGAGTGACAAGCAGCAAAGGTCGTCGGGATCAGGACTCAAACCCACGACACGCTGTCAGGCTGGAATTGCAGCCTAGGGTGCCTGGACCGCTACGCCACGGTCCAAGCCAACCACAAACATTTACTTAAATACTTAACTAGTTTCAAATGGTACAAATATTGATAAGAAAGCGTTTTGGACACTCCTCTATGGACAAACTATTTTATATTTGAACCCTAATATCCTATATTTTAACTGCAATTTGTTAGCGAATGTTCCCCCCAGGATAGGCATGCTGGGGTTCATAGTACCTTTGGCCTGTGCTGCCGGACAGGACTAAGAAAACAGAGTTTCAACAACACATGGATGGAGCATCAAATGACGGGATCATCCGAAAACCATTGGAAGATATTTCTGCAACTGAACTTGATAGTGTGATCAAGAGGTTAACACATTGAGTGCCAAAAACGGTCCGGACCGTTTTTGAGAAGCTGTTTTTTTCCCACGTGGGGCGCTCAAAAGAAACTTTGGGATCATCCAAGGAATCTCTAAGAAGGAGAGGCCGGATGTGGATCCATGTCAAAAATGCTTCCGGTCGTCCGCTCCAATGTTAACTCCTTGACTAAAAGCTTAATATCTCCATTTCTTTTTAACGTGGTGGAAATGAGCCGTTTTCGATCGGCGATCACTCTGAAATGGAGGATCGCGTTAGAAATATTATTGTTCCAGGCGTTAGTCGGGACCCTCCGCCGTCTCGCACGCAGGCTTTGTTTACATGCGCGTCCTCGTCGGGGCTTCTACAGCACGAAACATATCAACGTAAGTGGATGGAAGATATGCTGGCACTAGATGTACCCTATTTTAATAAACCTCTGCCACACAATGTGTTAAGTACAGACCCTCTGGTGTTGTGTGAGTCTTACTTGACAGGACTGCGGGTCTCCAGTGAGGGCAGGATGATGGTGACGGTGGTCTCGGTGTCTCGGGTGTGGTCTATCTCCGGCCGGCGGATGGTGATGGGCGGGGAGGTCTTGGCGTGGATGCGGTGGCGCAGCCCCCCCATGTTGCCCTCGGGGGAGGTGATCTTGAAGTCGTAGCTGGTGTCCGGCTGCAGGTTGGGGATGACCGCCTTGCGGAGCCGCGCGTCCACCTCCATCTTCTGGCGGTTGTACTCCACCTGGGCGACGAACAACAACTAATCAACAACACTTGTTGCCATATTTTACGAGAGAAATAATAAGCTTTATATGAACTTGTAGGTCTGCTTTTTTCAAAAGAAAATCTTGAAAAAAAAGTGAAACATTTTGAATATTTTTCTGAAACATTTTAACAACAACATGAAGTATGGGGGTCCCTTGGGGGGTGGGGGGGTCTTGCTCAAGGACACTTTGTCACTGACTCAGGGGGGGAGCCGGGGATCAAACCGGGAACCTTCCGTTTCCCAAGTGACCGCTCCACCTCCTGAGCCACAGTCGCCCTGTGTTTTTGGCTATTTTTGAAAAATCGTGAAAATGTGTGCAAATCTTTGAATATATATATTTAAAGCGAACATTTGCTAAATATTTGGTTCCAGGGACCTCCAGAAGCAAAGATTTGAGTTAAAAATTATGTTTAAAAAAATATATGTATTCAAAGATTTGCACAAAATGTTCAAGATTTTTTTTTAAATAGCAGATCTACAAGCTCATAGTGCGGCACTCAGTGCCGCACTATGAAGATCTGTTATTTTTGAATGGCCCAAAGTATAAAATAATGGTTATAGCTCAAATCTAAATTGACACAGATGCGTTCCCGGATTGAATGGGGGTTATAATGTATTTTTGGGGCCAAACAAATGTAAGAACGTGGCTGACGTACGGTGAAGCGATAGGGGTAGGTGGTCTCCGGGAACTCCCAGGTGAGCAGGACGCTGGTCTTAGTGGCCAGGTTGACGGAGAAGTTCCTCGGCACGTCTGGTGAAAAGGAACCAAACAGACATCATCAGTTATACTCTCAGAAACAGCCGTTAGTTTATATCTTCACATCATCAGTGCCTCTGCTCTGCAGCTCCAGCCCTGCCAACTGAAAGAATCGTAGCGTGTTATGGCCGTTAGTGAGGATGAGGAAGTGACCAGGAATGTGAAGAAGAGTGGGAGGAAGGAGGAGCCAGAAGACAAAATATAGAAAACAAGACAGACTGCGAGAAGAGGCCACATGCCACTAGTGTCAGGTGGTTATAGGACGAAGTGTCGGAGTCCCAAGTCAGCATGTCAAGCGGACATTTTGGGGTGGGTGCCGCGTGCATCTTCAGAGCATGAGAATCGCCCGTCTTGTTGAAAGCCAAAAAAACCTTACCTGTAGATCCGTGGTCGTCGGTACATCTGGACTTTTAAGACTCAGCACTTACCTCCTCCTTCTAAGACAGATCGGTTCCATTCCCCCATGAACCCTTTTACCTGCATTTACGGGGGGATTGGGTTGTGTGATAAGAAGCAGCCAGTGGCCTTGATGCACAAACATCCATTATGCATTCAGCCTGTTTGCTCCCAGCTGGTTGGTTGGTTGGTTGGTTGGTTGGTTGGTGAGGGGTGGGTGCTGGTGGGGGAGGGTGGGAGTGAAGGAGCATTCTGTGGCGATAAAAGAAGGTTAGCCAATGGAATACAACCACCCTAATGACTACTAACCATCGAGTGTCCCGAGTAGACCTCTAGACCTACTCTGCACATATAAACACTATCTGTACCTAGTAGACCTCTAGACCTACTCTGCACATATAAACACTATCTGTGCCGAATAGACCTCTAGACCTACTCTGCACATATAAACACTATCTGTACCGAATAGACCTCTCGACCTACTCTGCACATATAAACACTATCTGTACCGAATAGACCTCTAGACCTACTCTGCACATATAAACACTATCTGTGCCGAATAGACCTCTAGACCTACTCTGCACATATAAACACTATCTGTACCGAGTAGACCTCTAGACCTACTCTGCACATATAAACACTATCTGTGCCGAATAGACCTCTAGACCTACTCTGCACATATAAACACTATCTGTGCCGAATAGACCTCTAGACCTACTCTGCACATATAAACACTATCTGTACCGAATAGACCTCTAGACCTACTCTGCACATATAAACACTATCTGTACCAAATAGACCTCTAGACCTACTCTGCACATATAAACACTATCTGTACCGAATAGACCTCTAGACCTACTCTGCACATATAAACACTATCTGTACCGAATAGACCTCTAGACCTACTCTGCACATATAAACACTATCTGTACCGAATAGACCTCTAGACCTACTCTGCACATATAAACACTATCTGTACCGAATAGACCTCTAGACCTACTCTGCACATATAAACACTATCTGTACCGAATAGACCTCTAGACCTACTCTGCACATATAAACACTATCTGTACCGAATAGACCTCTAGACCTACTCTGCACATATATAAGCAGAGCTGCTACCTTTAAACGCATTTAAAATCTGAGGCTTTTTTGGGCGGTGAAACCGCCCCTATAAGTGAGGTTTGGATATTTGTACAACAAATCCTGCGCTGTGATTGGCCAAAAATGGACCCCGCCTAACCCTGCACCGTGATTGGCCAATCACAGTCTATTCAGGACTGTGATTGGCCAGTGTCACATGACACATGAGCATAGCCCTATATAAGAAACCATAACTTTAAAAAAAACATAAATTTGTTTTTTTTTTAGTTATGGTTTCTTCCATCATAAAGAGTGTTTCAATAAATGTATTTATTTTTTGTACATGATTGGTTGACTCCATTCAGTATTGTGATTAGCTAGCAAGACACCGCCCACTTCACACTGGGTGTGATTTTTTGTATACTATTTAAATAGTGTTGCTATGTGTCCCAAAGTGACTGCAAAAGATTGCTGCTATTTGTCTCAAAAAAGCTTTATACCCTGTACATATAACATGTATAACGATGAAATGTGACATATGCTCTGTTTAACACAATGCTGTACCCCCTCCAACTGTGTATACTTTCCCCATTTTCAACTGTTTTTATTATATTTTGACACTTGCTCTGGCAATGTATTGTTCTATTCAGAAGGTGGAAGAAGCACTCAGGTTTTTTTTTACTTAAAGGACGACTTCACCCATTTTCCCAACCTATCTTCATATAATTGGTCCTCACTAATGCTGGCCTGAGGCCCACAGGCCTACCTGTCTCCAAGGCCAGGGTTTGGCAGACCAGTGCAGGGCTGAAGGGCCCGGGCCCTGCCTTGGTGTGGGCCCTGAGCCGCACCTGGTACACCGTGCTGTGGTTCAGGCCCCGGATGGTGAAGCTGGTCTGGCTGGCCGCTAGCGCCACCTGCTGCAGGGGGGAAAACCAAATAAGAGAAAACAAAAATTAAAAATATATATATTTCAGTTAATTGAACAAAGAAAAAGGCAAAATAACTAAACTGTGTGCGTTTATTAAACTAAAATTGTTTCGAAAATGTCCTTTGTTTTAGTCTTGTCCATATTTCATAGATAAGTCTATTTGAGGTGGATATGAAATCTTATATTCTAATAATTTTAGATGTCAAAAACAGACAAAAAATAGCAAGAATAGCCAATCTTCAGCTAGTTTTGCTATATTTCTGACCTCGTTTCGCCCCAAACACCCCATATATTACAATTTTAAACTAAAAACTATAACTAAGCCTTTTCAAAAACTAAAAACTAAAATAATCCGGCAAACCCACTTTAAAAACGAGTCAAAACTTAAGCGAAAAAAAAGAAATAAAAATGAAACAAAACTATACGAAAAATGTCAAACCTTAGCAGGGAGGGTGGATGAGGCGGTCAGATTCAGGACAGAGGAGGTCTTGTTGGGTGAGGCGGTCAGACCAGGGACCTTGGAGGACTTGTTGGATGAGGAGGCGGTCGGGCGCGGGACAGAGGAGGTCTTGTTGGGTGTCATCATGTTGGGTGTCACTGGGACAGGGGAGGTGTTGTTGGGTGTCATCATGTTGGGTGTCACTGGGACAGTGGAGGTGTTGTTGGGTGCCATCGTGTTGGGTGCCATCGTGTTGGGTGCCATCGTGTTGGCTGCCATTATGTTGGGTGCCATCGTGTTGGGTGTCACTGGGACAGGGGACGTGTTGATGGGTGCCATGATAGCTCGTCGGTACACCAGCGTATACTCCGTGATGAGTCCGTTGCACTCCTCTGCCACCGGGGGCCGCCACGAGAGCTGCAGAGAGCAGCACGAGGCGTCGACGGGGTCCCGTATCCTGGGGTACCCCGACGGCGGGAGCTCGGGCAGCTCCACTTCCTGCTGCGCCGCGGCGCCGTAGCCTGCGCGGCTCTGAGCGGAGAGGGCGAAGACGTAGGCAGAGCCCCGGGAGAGGTTAGAGACCGTGTAGGACCTCTCTCCAGCTGTGAGGTCCACCGTGGTCGTGGTGGTGTTGGTGGAAGAGGAGTTCTTCAGGCCATACTGTAGCCGGTAGCCCTGGATCTCCAGTGGAGGACCCTGGCTGTCTGCATGGGCTGGTGGTGGGAGATTTTGCTGTATTACATAGTTTTTCATCCCAATTGACCCTTTTTCCCACCCATGATCTTCCGCTACTTTGAACATTTTTGAAAGTATAAAATTATTAAGTATATGGCCTGTTATTGGCCATAGTAGATTATTTTGATAATCGGTAACAGTCAATTCTTAGGACTAGAGGTTTACAATTACTTTTTTCATTGTATTATTATTATTTTCTTTTACATATGGCCGTAAAAGGCAAACACTATTATGCACATTCCAATATTCAATGCCCAAAACACAACTAAATCATTACTATTTTTTACTTAAGTAAAATTGTCAATACCACAATCTAGAAATACTCAGTCACAAGTAAAAGTCTGGTATTTAAAATTTACTTCAGTAAAAGTACAAAAGTATTGACATCAAAATAGTACCAAAAGTAAAAGCACTCTTTATGAAGAATGTCCCATTTCACAAGTTCAATATGTATACAAATATTTTGAAAATAGCCGAAGTATACATAAGGCTAAAGTGGTTAATGCATGTTCTGTAATAATAATCAAAATCTACAAAGTAACTAGTAACTAAAGTTTTCAAATAATTGTAGTGGAGTAAAAGTATAATATTTGCCTTTGAGATGTAGTGGAATAGAAGTAAAAGTATTGAAAATTGGAAATACTCCAGTTAAGTAAAAAAAAAATACCACAAAATTGTACTTAAGTACAGTACTTGAGTACATGTACTTAGTTACTTTCCACCACTGACGACAATCATTCGTCAACACAAATGTATCATGATGGTGACAGTCCTACCTGGTGGAGGAGTCCAGCCAATCAGCACTGACGGATCGGCTCCTGGCTGCAGCCTCAGAGACGGGAGGCCGGGGACTGCAAACCAAATGGAACAAGTGTCTTCAGCAACAAAATCAATGAGCTGATAATTAAAAAGCTTGAGAAACAAACTTTAGACGGTTGTTTACAGTGACTACACAGGTTTCCTAAGGCAGCTTTTTTTTTACAAGATCAATGGCCCGAGTGAGCGTGTTTGTAACTACGTCCAGCCAATGAACTGTAGTACTTGGCAACGGCATACAGAAAACTTCTTCTTAGCTCCAGACCCAATTGAAATTAGACGTTTGCTCCTGGACCGAAACTAGTGAAAATAGCAGATCTACAAGCTCACCATGGTGGAGAAAGTACTCACATTTATTACTTAAGTAAAAGTGTCTATACGGCAATGTAGAAATACTCTGTTACAAGTAATGGTACGGAATTCAATATTTACTGTAAAAGTACAAAGTATTGGTATCAAAATGTACTTAAAGTACCAAAAGTAGAAAGTATTCAGAATGTCCCTTTTCACAACTTTTCAAATGTATTCACGTATAAAAAATCTTTAGAAAATAGCCGATCTACAAGCTCACAATGTGAGCTTGTAGATCGGCTATTTTCAAATGGCTGAAATGTTTATTGGGCTGAAGTGGTTAGTGGTTTAGTAATAATATCAAAATCTACAAAGTAACTAGTAGCTTAAGTTTTAAAATAATTATAATGGAGTATAATATTTGCCTCTGAAATGTAGTGGAGTAGAAGTAAAAGTACAGAACATTGGAAATACTCTTAAAAGTAAAAATATCTCAATATTGTACTTAAGTACAGTACTTGAGTAAATGTACTTAGTTACTTTACACCACTGCAAGCTCACAACACGTCACTTCACGTTATGCTCACCCATCCCTAGTGTATATATAAATGTATATGCTCACCCATCCCTAGTGTATATACATATAAATGTATATGCTCACCCATCCCTAGAGTATATACATATAAATGTATATGCTCACCCATCCCTAGTGTATATATATAAATGTATATGCTCACCCATCCCCAGTGTGGTCACCAGCCTGGCCTTGCTGTGCACGCCGTCTCCCTTGGTGCTGTAGGCCGCCACCGACACAGAGTACACCGTCTCTGCTCTCAGATCTCCTACGATCATCTCCTGGAGATAAACAACACATCAAAGACACATTTAAGGGATAGTTCAGCCCAAAAAAATTACTCATTTTCCGGTAGGAGACAAAAAGGAGATTTTTCTTTGTGTCTCCTACCGGAAACCGCTGCTGGTCGTCAAATTATTGGCTTAGGAAATAATCCATGAATTCAAGTCTTCATGGGGTGAGTAATCGATAGAAAAAATGTCATTTTGGGGGTGAATTATCCCTTTAAGGTGCAGTAGGGCAACACATAAGGGAATAGATTTTATTGACAAAACATGCATGTACAGTACAGTACTGTACAGGAACTGTTCATATTTATCAGGATCACACACAAAAACGCTCAAGAGATTATCTTCATTGTGGCCCCTTGAGTGCAAATGTGTGTGTAAATTGAGTGCAATGTGTTTGTAAATATCGTCTGCTATTTGTATGTAAATATCGTCTGCTATTTGTATGTAAATATCGTCTTCTATTTGTATGTAAATATCGTCTGCTATTTGTATGTAAATATCTTCTGATATTTGCATACAAGTCCATATCAAGACAACAAAGTCAGTTGCATATTTAATCATCTGTAAATGAATTAAAATGAGAAGTTCTGAAAAGGCGACAGTGTGCAGGTAGCAGACTAGGATTGTACAGTGAAGACATTCTGTACCGAGTGAAGGACGTTGGTAGCTGTACATACCGTATTGACTGTACTTGATAAACTATTGACCTATGGAATGTACATGGCAAATGTGTTGTATTCAAAACCAGCTCTGTCTGCAAAGCTCTGGAAGCCTCTCTACTGTTAAATGTGAGATTAAATGTATATTGATGATATAAGTGTCCTTGTACTTGTTTACATGGAGCTTGGGTGAGTTTAGCACCCAAAAAAAGCATCGCGCTAACAAACACGCTTTATCGTGTGCAGAGGTTTGGGCGTGACTGTTCTCTCTAAAACTGGCCACAGCACGACGTCTGGTCAATGCGTTTCAATGAGAATGCGTGTGGAGAAAAAAAAACGTTTTCCCCTCCCAGAGCGGAGTACAGCATGCGTGCAATGAGAATGGCAAAATCAGCGTCCGTGAGCTTAAATGCTTGCATGCCTGGTGGGTTTCAAGTGTAACACTGTGTGTGTGTGTTGTGTTGAACTGCCCGCAGTGTGTTGTTGTAACATTGTGTGTTGTGTGTTGTCTCCAGCAGAGTGTTGTGTACTCACATACTGAGTGGAGTCATCCTCCTCCATCTGAACCAATAGACCGGACACACCCCACAGGCACAGAGAGAGAGAGCGAGAGCGAGAGAGAGAGAGAGAGCGAGAGAGAGAGAGAGAGCGAGAGAGAGAGAGAGAGAGAGAGAGCGAGAGAGAGCGAGAGACATAAACACACAGGGGAAGTGAGTCAATGGGCTTACAGTATATTATTCCTTGCTCAATGATAAAAATGTCTCTTATATAATCATTATTTTATTATCCTACATTAACTGTGCCATAGGGCACTCGGGTGGCACAGGGGGTAGAGTTCCTGTCCACCAGCGTATAGAGTCTATAGGGGTTCGAACCGACCGCGGTGCCGCCCACTTGGGCCAAGCGTCTATTACGAACACAATAAACTGACTGTGTTCGGATCAGGGAAGTCGGGAGGGGGAGGGGCCAGGAGGGGGAGGAGCCATCTTTGACGCTATACGCTAGCAGCAACTGCGGAGGGAGGGCGCTATGTCCTCCCGGCGGGGGCTCCTCGGCAGTGTTGCCAGATTCTGTGAGACAAATAAGCAACCAGGTCCAGGAAGGATAATAATAGGGGAAATACAAATTGTTTATTCTAAAACAGTGGTTCTAAAAATGGGGTCTGGGGACCCCCAGGGGTCCTTGAGGGGGTCCCAGAGGGTCCCCAGCTAAATGATTGATAATTAGAAACAAAAATGGACTGGTCTGTGGAAATGGAACCATTTGGTTCCATTTGTGCACTCTCAGAGTTATAGGGGGGGCGGGGGGGGGGGGCTCTCCGTGGGCTAATGCATACAAAACTGGGGGGGTGGGGGTCTTGAAATGTAAAACTTTGAGAAGCACTGCTCTAAATGTAAAACAAACAAATACATAAATAATATAATAATAATATTATAATAACCTGGGAGTCGTCCAGGAGGAGGTCCTTGATTCGAGGCAGGCTCCGTGATTGGCTGCCCTCCGCCAGGCCGAAGTGGACCTGGTAGCCGCGGATCTGGCCGTGCCGTAACCGTGGCGACACCGAGCGCCAGCTCAGCCTGAGCGCCGAGGAGTTGAGCGGACGCACGTCCACCTGCCGGGGGGCCGCGCCCGGGACTGACACCACACACACACACACACACACACACACACACACACACACACACACACACACACACACACACACACACACACACACACACACACACACACACACACACACACACACACACACACACACACACACACACACACACACACACACACACACACACACACACCTAATTAATTAACTGAGTAATTGACCAGTGCAGTAAATGAGCTACTGAGTGATCAATATGTGTTTGGATTTCATGTGCTGTAGTTCCCACTGCAGACACTCACTCACCATCAGTGGTGTAAAAAGTACTCCATTCTTTTTACTTAAGTAAAAGTATCAATACGGCAATGTAGAAATACTCCGGAATTCGTAATTTACTTGAGTAAAAGTACAAAAGTATTGGTATCAAAATATACTCTAAGTACAAAAGTAAAAGTACTCATTATGCAGGATGTCCCATTTCACAAGTTTTGAAATGTATACAAATCTTTTGAAAATAGCCGATCTACAAGCTCACAATGCGTCACATCGTGACGCATTGTGAGCTTGTAGATCGGCTATTTTAAAATGGTCGAAATGTATATAGGGGCTGAAGTGGGTATTGTATGTTTTGTAATAATAATCAAAATCTACAAAGTAACTAGTAACTAAAGTTTTTCAAATACAATATTTGCCTCTGAGATGTAGTGGAGTAGAAGTAGAAGTACTGAAAATTGGATATAGGCCTACTCCAGTAAAGTAAAAGTACCTGGAAATTGCTCACTCACCATCCTCATCTGTCCTGCAGACCGCTGGCTGGCTGCTGAGGACATGATCAGTCCCCTGGTCACTGGAGGAGGAGGGGACGGTCCCCTGGCTCCTGGGGACCCCAGTCCCCTGGCTCCTGGGGACCCCGGTCCCCTGGCCGGTGGTGGAGGAAGGGACCGCCAGCGTGACTTTGTACCAGCTCCATTTGTCCAGGCCCTCCAGCACAGAGTGACCTCGCTCAGGAGGAACCATGATGGAGGCTGCTCTCATCTTAGTGCTGAATAATTTAAAAAATAAATAGTGACATAGCTTGCAGATGTGCCATTTCCGAAAATAATTGCGAATATCGGTAGCACTTGCTATGCATCCCATGTGTTTAACGCATTATACACATACCGGTACTTATAAGGCCTTGTAATCTAATCATAATCCTTTATAATCATATTTATAAGAGCTTATAAATAGTGCTTTATAACCATAACTCATTATGAAGCTTATTATAATGACTTATACGTTCAAGTATAAATGCATTGTATTACGCTTATAACACGTGACGATTAGTTATAACAATTCATAACAACATATAATGCAATCATAACACATTATACAGCATGTTATAATGACTTATGTCAAGTATTATAATACTTCATAATTGCTACCCACTTGTTATGCAACCCAAAAATAAAATAACGGCGATCAGGCTTATTATCATGTATAATAATTGTGACAGAGCCTACTGTACCTCATCTCTCGACCCTGACCTTCGACCCCTGACCCAGACACTCTCTGGTAGGTCAGCTCGTAGTCGGGCGTGACAACGGCGCCGTCGTCCTGGCCTTCCGCTGGAAGGGGCGGAGTCTTCCACCGGACTCTCAGCGAACTGGAGCTCACACTCTCACAGGACACGCCCTCAGGGGGAGCGGCCGACAGCGCTGATTGAACGATTTTGTTCAGAGAAGCAACCCAACAACAGAACGGGGGGCCAATAAGAGAGGCAACAGAAGCCGAAAAGGGTGATAATGTGTCACGCTACCGGATTCCAGTGGTGGAAGTACTCACATACTGTATTTTACTTAAGTAAAAGTAGCAATACCACAATATAAAAATACTCTGTTACACGTAAAAGGCCTTTGTTCAAAAATACTTACTTGAGTAAAAGTAGAAAAGTATTGAATATTCAAAATATACTTAAAGTATCAAAAGTAAAAGTGCTACAATGTTTGAAAATAGCAGATCTACAAGCTCACAACGCGTCGCATCACGACACGTTGTGAGCTTGTAGATTATAATATAACAATTTATATCTGCAAAGTAACTAGTAACTAAAGTTTCCAAATAATTGTAGTGGAGTAAAAGTACAATATTTGCCTCCTAGATGTAGTGGAGTAGAAGTAAAAACGTACAATTTTTTTTAAAATACTCCAGTAAAGTAAAAAATACCTCAAAATTGTACTTAAGTATAGTACTTGAGTAGATGTACTTAGTTACTTTACACCACTGCCGGATTCAGATATCCATCCTTATTTCTCAGCCTCTGTAGCAGATATACACATGAATTATAAATTGCTATTGCTGAAAATGTATTTATTTTCCCCTAACATTAAAAATCAATAACCAAAGGAAATCAAAAATCAACATAAGTCCCATTAATGTCTGTCTGTTTTTATTATCCTCTAACATAAAAAAAATCAATAACCAAAGGAAATAAAAACAAATCAATATAAATCCCATTAACGTCTGTCTTAAATTTTGTATCGATTTTAAAATTTTTAGGGCATTAGGTGCCAATGCAAGTAATTTTCAATAAACGCCAAAAGGTCCATAAGCTCTAAATTGTTATTCATTTCATGTTTCCATCGGCTACAGAGACTGAAGAAATGTTTTTGGGTTTTAGTGAACGTTGACAATCCTGTCAAGTTGCTCAGAAAACTGAACAACTTGACAGTTGCCTTCTAAAGGATTCAAGAAGGCCTTTTTTTTTTAGAACCCGGCCTCTCAGGTCTATGAATGGGACAAATCAATCAGAGCAAAAGAAAAGGAACGGGGAGAGATAAGGGACAATAGACGGAACCAATAAGCAGCTGAGTCAAGCTGTAACTGAAAAAATAAATAGTCTCTATCAGGGTGGAAACCTCATAAGTCCCAAACAGTTCGGGATTCAAATCCCCAAAAACAGCAAAAGTAGCAGCAAAAGTAGCAGCAAAAGTAGCAGCAAAAGTAGCAGATCTACAAGCTCAAAACGCGTCGCTTCGCGCCGCGTTTTGAGCTTGTAGATCTGCTACTTTTGATGCTTTTGTGCGTCGCGTAGTATGATCAAGTAGGGTGTTAATTTACAAAAAAAAAACATAGACCGTAACAGCGTCACGCCATTGCTTTCTACAGACCGTAAATGAAGCCTATTTTGCAGCGATTTCAAAATCCGCCATCTTTCTATATCCGGTTCCGAAATGCCAACGGAAATGAATGCTATTGGCTGAAACCGCAGCGAGGGCGGGGCTTCACTCGGTAGAACCCAGTAGAAACCCTATAGAAACATACCCTACTTTATCATTCATTTAAAAATAAATGGGACCATAATTTACCAAAACGCATATCATGGTGATTGAAAGGAGACTTTAAACTAGCATATAGGAAGCATATAGTATTTATGACAATGTTTATTACGGTAATAAAATCAAGTGTTAAGTTCGAAGTCCAAAAACCCATCCGCTTGAATGGAGCCTAATTGCTTCTGCAACCAGCTAGGGGTGAAACAGCGAGACTTCAAGCCATTCAAATGAACTGTCACACTTCCTATATAGCCTCAATTTACAAGCCGGATGCTAGCCCCTTGAAAAAAAAAAAAAACACAAACATTTTAAATATGGAGATAGGAGGTTTCTGCCCCGACGACAGCAAACGAGATGAGATAAAAGTCCAGGACGAATGCGAGGCCCCGGTACCAGCGGGGCCAACAAAAACACAACCACACAAACAGGGGAGACATAATGTCAGGCTGCACAAGGCCTAATGAAATAAGGCAGAGAGCAGCGTATCGACCCTAAGTGGACAACTTCATTATAGCGGAGGAGAATGTGTAACTGATACACACAGATTGTATTTTATCCTTCTGTTACAGTATAGCCGCCAGGCCAGTTAACCCATTAAGACCGGGGACGCATCTTCTGTGTGTCATTTTGCAGATTTATTTGGCAAATCAAAAAAATAGCAGATATACAAGCTCATAGCGCGGCACCGAGTGCCGCGCTATAAGCTTGCAGATCTGCTATTTCTTGAAACATCTTGAAAACATTTAGCAAATCTTTGAATACATATATTTTTTTTAACATTTTTGACTTCTGGGGAGGTCCCTAGAACAAAACCTTTTCATGTCAAAGGACCCCCAAAATGATATATATATATTTGTCCGCCGACACCCACCCACCCCCATCTCAAAATATGTCGTTCCAGGGATCCCCCAGAAGCAAAGATTTTAGTAAAAAATATTAGCTTTAAAAAATATATATATATTAAAATATTTGCACACATTTTCACGAAAAAAATAAAAAAATAGCAGATCTACAAGCTCATAGCGCGGCACTCGGTGCCGCGCTATGAGCTTGTATATCTGCTATTTTTTTAATAGCCTAAGAAATACAAAAAAAATGACAGATGCGTTCCCGGTCTGGATGGGTTAGAGAAAACAGGCCCCCAGATTTATGAATGAAAAACAGATAAAAGACGTCGTGTTTGACGGCCGCTGAGGATGAACTGCCGGGCCGCGCACAGCGACACAGATAAAGATGTACAGTAAATTCGGTGCCGCTCTGGGGACCGGCGGAGGAGGCATAAACCTTGACTCTTTCTCTACTGTAGTATACTGCTGGAAGGACTTCCACTGCAGGCTGGAGGCCAAATGGTGGAAGAAGAAGTACACAGGATTTATTTGTACTTAAAAGTACATAAGTGACAGTAGCAATACCACAGTGTAGAAACACTCTGTTTCAAGTTAAAAAAAAAAGGCCTGTATTCAAAATGTGCCTGAGTAAAAGTGTAAAAGTGTGTCATTTTAGATTTATTTGGCTATTTTTGAAAAATCGTGAAAATGTGTGCAAATCTTTGAATATATATTTTTAGTGAACATTTGAAACTCAAATCTTTGCTTCTGGGGGTCCCTGGAACAACATATTTTACAAATGTTTGCTTGTATGCATTCAAAGATTTGCACACATTTTCCAGATTTTTCAAAAATAGCAGATCTACAAGCTCATAGCGTGGCACTCAGCTCATAGATCTGCTAAGGGCTTAATTGGTTAATGTATGTTTCTTCACAATAAAGTAACTTGTACGTTTTCAAATTAGTGGAGTAAAAAGTACAATGTTTGACTCTGAGATGCAGCGAAGTAGAATGATAAAGTATTGAAAAATGCATGGACATACTCAGGTACAATAAAAGTAACTCAAAATTGTACTTAAGCACAATACTTGAGTAAAAGTACTTAGTTACTTTCCATCCACTGGCTGTAGGGTATAGCGTTTCATTCAGGCTAAAGGCAGAAGGGGGAGAGAACAGAACAGTGGAATGAAAGGTGATCTGACGCAGTCCCTAAATCACCGTCCGTTCAACACAGAGGCAGCACTCAGGGGGAACACTGCAACGTCAGGATAGGATGACACAACTCTGTTTTTAGAATGACAAGTGCTTCAGCTTAGCGGCACGATTAAACAATGTGGACGCACGCGCACACGGAACAAAGGCTCTTTGTGTCTCCTACTGGAACCGCTGCCGGTCACCAAATTATTGGCTTATGAATGCGACAAAAACAAAAAAAAAAATCCATGAATTCAAGTCTCCATGGGGTGACTAATCGATAGGAAAAATAGTCATTTGGGGGGTGAACTATCCCTTTAATCCTGTGAGAACCAGGAAAATTATCCTTCACTATGTCTATTTCTCAAATTCTATAACACTTGTGGGGACATTTACCCCTCACGAGTATATTAGTAAGCTCACTCACGCACACGCACACACACACACACACGCACACACACACACACACACACACACACACCCCAGGCCTGAGATATATCAAACTATATCACTCTCCTCATACGCACACACACAGCCGTGGGGGAACCCATCCACTTGTGTGTGTGTGTGTGTGTGTGTGTGTGTGTGTGTGTGTGTGTGTGTGTGTGTGTGTGTGTGTGTGTGTGTGTGTGTGTGTGTGTGTGTGTGTGTGTGTGTGTGTGTGTGTGTGTGTATACAGTTGAGTGTGTAGTACACATGTGGTAGAGTAACAGTAATAGTGGTGGTTGACAGGTTCCAGCATCTCGATGCATTCAGCCGTTCTACAGCTGCTGCTGTGTTTGAGCTTCAGGGGAAACGTTACAGTTCCAGACCAAAGAACCAACGCATTTTGTCTCTCCGTCGGGGCAGAAAAAAAACTCATATGTCCAAATATATAGTTACACTTTTCAGGATTCAAAATTAAAGAAATATAGCTAAAAATAGCCAATCGACAAGCTCGAAGGATCTGTTATTTTTTATACTTATGTGTGACGCTATGTACTGTTAGTATGATCAAGTAGGCCGTTCATTTACAGTTAGAGGGATAATTCACTTTCAAATAAAATAAACATAAAAAAATATATAAAAAATTAAAGAAAAAACGTATGGAAAAATCGCAGTCATCAGTCCTTCTAATGCGTGAGGAGGACGTGATTTTTCCATTACTTTTTTTCATTTATTTTGTACATTTAATTTTACGTTTATTTTATTTGAAAGTGAAATATCCCTTTAAAATATGGCGATAAGCCGTTTCTGCCTCACGTGACAATTTTTTATCATTTTCTGCCTTTATGTATAGTTTCATAGTAGAGATGGACAGGAAACAGGGGGAGAGAGATATGCGGAGACGATTTTTATAGTGTGGTATTGCTACTATTACTTCTCCCGTCTCCCGCATGGAGAGAGCCAACACGTTATCACCTCCAGCCTGAAAAGGAATTCCTCCCTTAGTTTAGCCAGGGGGAGACATCTAGGCTTTTTAGGTGATCAGACACAGGCTCTGAGCCACTACACCGCTATCACCAGTCCCAGAAAGATCACAGGGATTCTCTTGTACAAGTGAGACCTAGTGGTCCCAAATGGCAGCCGTTAAAAAAAAGACATATACACAAGAAAGACACAGAAAACAACAGCAAAGTAAAAAGGCAAATTATTAGGAAGGGGTGTGGAGGGGTATAGTAGATTAGAGGGTAAGGGGGGTTTGCTGAGGAGGGAAGGTCAAGGTTAATGAAATAAACATAACCTTCCATGTATGAAGCACTTTGGTCAATTTCGATTGATGTAAATGTGCTATATAAATAAAGTTTGATTTGATTTGATAACACCGACCACTATACAGTAGAATCAGTGGTTCTCAACCTTTTTGCGACCACCCAAAATAATCATATTATTTGAACTGGGGACCTCCACCCACCCTGACAGAATTGTTACTTACATTTAGTTTGACTCAGTTCCACAGATAAATATTGTGAAAATAGTCGATCTACAAGCTCACGACGCCTCGCTTTGCGAGGCGTCGTGAGCTTGTAGATCGGCTATTTTCACAATTTTCAAAATTGTTGCCTCTTTCTTATATTATTTGAATATTTGATGATAAACTGGTCATATGTTTGACCAGTTTTTATAGTATAGTTTGTTGATTACTTTTGATGCAGTAATGGTCTTTTTTTAAGGTATTAAAAAGGTCTTAAAAGTCCTTAAAATTGTCCAGAATTTACTGTCATCTGGAGAGACAACCCAACATCATATGGGGTGGGGTGTGTCCCCCTGGGGATACCGACCCACAGGTTGAGAACCACTGCAGTATAAATCATCCACATTAGTTATTCTCCCACGATCTCATCCTTTCACATCACGCCTACAACAGACAGTAGAACTCCAGTGTTATAGAAATCATCTCAGGTAACATAAAAAAATCCTGCAGTTTCA